>NC_139657.1:16864700-16904700 GCF_951799395.1 Argentina silus | reverse complement strand
TTTGTTGTGTTTGGTTGTTTATGGAGCCTCGGTGTGAAGGCTGTTAAGCTGGCACCGACTCCAGATGTTCCTATTTTAGGACCTGTTGATATGTACATCCGCCACCACAGTCCTCTATTCTCCAGTCATCCTCTGTTCATTCAGAGGCCCAGAAGTGAGGCCTGCTGCTGCCTCCCCTCTCCTCACCCTGCCAGCCCCTCCAGACACAGCTCCTTATGGTAGTCCCTGTTGATACATACATACACCACCACAACTCCTCTATCATCCATTCTCTGTTGGTAGAGAGGCCCAGAAGTAGGGCCTTATGCTGCCTCTTCACCCTCCCTCACCTCACCCTGCCAGCCCCTCCAGACACAACCAGATCCTCTCATACACACGCCACTGCTCACACTTTAAAGCTCATGTCTTATTCATGTGATTGTCATGTTTGCTTACAGTGTTTCTCTGCATGCAGGGTTGAACTGCAGTCTTGAATGGATCTGCCTTTTGTCCCCTCTCGATACTTTCTGAGTCTTCAGTGAGTCTTCACAAGGGCTGCAACTAATATTTTGTTATCGATTCATCTGTTGATTATTTTATTTGATTAATTGATTAGTCTTGACAAATTGATTAATTAAAAAAACAAAAAAAACATGTTTTTGAATGCAATGGTATTGATATATTTTTTCCAGATGCACTAAAGTATGTCTAGGTGTAATGCCATCATTCAGTGGTCACATACTTTATTTTATATTGAAATTCTACCTATTGATAATGAAATAGTTCATCATGACACATTCATTTCGATTAATGCCTGTAAATTATGTGGAGTGTGGACGCCTACTATACAGATTAGGGTAAGAACATGCAATTATCCATGTCTTTCTTTTTCATTACAAATTGGCCCCCAATTATGTAATAACGGCAAAGCAATGTTGCCTTTATTAAAACTTAGCAATAGCTGCCTAACTACGTAGCTAGGTACATAGCTAGCCAGCTACACTTTGCTTAGAGTGCTGCGCCATCATGTGCATCAAGTTCCCGCATGGCTCCGGGATGCTTCTTTTCAAATGTACTGCTCTGGTATACCACCCGGGCTTTGCACAGTGAACAGAGCACCATATTACTTGGTTTCTGCTTCAAGCATTCACACACTTTTTGGAGGAACCCTCCTCAGCACAGACAACAGGGTTTGCCTCCGCCATCTTGTAAACATAATGACGCATCAGTCATACATTTTCAAATTGTCGAATTTCCATAATCAACGTCATCGACTACGTCGACTAATCGCTGCAGCCCAAATCTTCACAGTACAGTATGCGGCATATGGTGGGTTTGAAAAGTGAATGTAATGCAGTATGTGTGTACTGTACTGACCTGTACAATGTATGATACTCTCGCCATCCGTCATAGGAAAAGAGTCCCAGGGCAGGAATACAATATGTTGACCATATTTCTCTAGTGCTGTTTTGTTGTTGTTGTTGTTGTTTTCCTCCTCCATGCTCTGCTTACTTCTGTTTACCCTAATGTTCTTCAACATCCTCTCAGCCAAGGCACCTGGAGAACCGCCCCTACCATACGCTCTGAGAGCAAGCATGGGCTCCATTATTTATTAGTGTCTGTGAGGGGCTGTAGAGAGGAGGTGAAGATGCTGAAAGAGACTCATGCTGCTCCTCTGCATTGGAATGATACAATTAAGTAAAGATGAGGCGAGTGAGCAGCTAGGTAGAAGGTGACACCGGGATCAGGTGGTTGAGGCAGAGCCCTGTGGATGACTCGCTCTGAGAGATATTGAGATGTTTTTTCTATGCTTTTATGGGTTTGTAGACATTTTCATTTTGTTTATTTGTGTCTGAGAAAGTGATGCATTAGAGGAGAGGGTGATTTGTCTGTAGGGATGGTTCTGTGTATATGAGAAAACGACTTGTGAGAGGAGGCTCTGAGTAGGTCAAGCATTTGAGAAAGTGATCTATGCAGTATGTAGGACTCAGTGGAGGCTGGTGGAGGTAGAAATCGGAGAAAAGGCTCATCTACAAAAATGTAATGCATGGGATGGAATGAGGAATGGTATTGAACACACGTATTTGATACCATTCCTCATTCCATTCCATGCATTACAATGAGCCCATCCTCTGATTTCTACCTCCACCAGCCTCCACCAGCCGATGTGAGAAAGCAAGGCATGAGAGGAGAAAGTACTCAGTATGTAGGGCTGTGTCTGTGTATGTAAGGCAAGGTGCTTGAGAAGGTAGTCTGTATGCAGGGCTGTGTCTCTCTGTGTATGGGAGGGTCAACACTGCTCTGCTCTATGGGTGTTAACAAACAGCAGACAGGCTTTCAGGGACCCCCTCGAACATTTGCTGTGGAGTGTTTGGCAACCAGAGGAGTAAAGGTTTAACATGGGGGTATACAATCGGTGTAGATGAGACAGTGTTGTATTAGAGAGAGGTAAATATCCACCTGGTTACAACTCCATGGACTTGCTACTGAATTATCCGTAGATAGAAGTAGACCATAAGCATGCCTGTGGACCATCTGTGGACCTGCAGCACAGCAAACCTAGGTAGATTGCTTCTTTTTTTCTTTGTTTTTTGTTTCTCACAGTTTTCTGTGGAATTTCTCCAATGTTTATTTCTCAAACTGAAGAGTAGCAGAAAGAGGACTGTTGGGAGTAAACATTTTGCTCAGCAGAATATTTGGGTTCAAGATGATGTTTTCAGCAACACTAACAAGTGTTCAAACAGAGAATGTATGGATTGTTTGAAGATTTTACATATTTGGCTGTTCTATTTACTCTACTGTTCCACTGTTTTTTGTGCTCACATTTGTTAAACAAAGTTAATGTAATGAGATGTCACTTTTGATGACAAATCACCCCAAGAACACAGGGAGAATTTGCATAAAGTCATCATTCTGTAGTCAAATACAAACCAGTGAAGTCGTGATTGGAGAGGGAATAAAATGCAGCAATTTTTGTCTTTCATTTGTGGTCAACAATCAAGAGAGCGATCATGAGAGAGAGAGAGAGAGAGAGAGAGAGAGAGAGAGAGAGAGAGAGAGAGAGAGAGAGAGAGAGAGAGAGAATGGTAGGACAAATTGCTCTGGCAACTACTACAATTCCAATCATACTTTAAACAACCATTATAAGTGTTTGAACCCTGTTTTGTCTACTGTTTCTACACTGTGAAATCAACATCTGGGCTGCCAGAGTAGACCAATTCCCAGTCAGCAGAGAAGTGACGGCCCAGATCTGGCCCACATCTGTTTTTACCGGCATCCAGATGTGGCCCAGGTACAATTTTACTGGCTGCCATTCCTGAGCCTTATCTTTGCCATGAAAAGGCCAGACCTTGGCCAGCATTTGGATGTGGCCCAGGTATGACTTTGTTGCTCAGGCCAGAAGTGGACCGACTCTGGCGATCATACCTGAGCCTGGTCTTTGCCATGAAAATATACCTTGCCCTTGGCCATATACATTTGTTGAAGTTGGTGTAACTGTGTAATCATTGAATTAGATCAATACCCTGAAAACAATTTTAACTGGTTGTGTTTAGTAAAGACTTCAAGAATCATTACAATATCACATTTTGTATTTTAAAGAGCTTACATATTGAATATAACATATTGACGGACATAGCTGATGTAACTGTACATAGCCTACTGTAAAACATTTTTTTTTTTAAATGAAAAAAATAACCTGGTCAAATGCACCAAGGCTTGATAACAAGTAAAACAGAATCTAAAGCAATTATTCGATTTAAAAAAATATATAATTTGTCTGTTTCCTTATGCGTGGATATCGTGCCCTTATCATCAATCAGACACATATAGGCAACTGTAGCCTACATACACACACCCATGTGTAGAAAAATATGTTCTAATAGATAATAAAAAGTAAAACTATGGCTTGAGTAAAACAAATGAAATAAGGCTTACCTTTCGTGTGATAAAGAGGAGATGTCTGTTCTTTGTTGGCTGGGTGTGCGCTGCATGGCCTTGTAATTGCTTAAATCATGCAAATATGTTGCTTATATCCCCATTCTAGTTGAAATGGGTATTCCTCATACCAAAGCTGGCCCATAGCAAATTGGCAACTCTCATCCAGGGCTGGCCCCCCACATTCAGACCAGGTCTGGCCCATATACCACAATTGTCTGATGACTGGGTTAGGATGAAGACTGTTTCCTGTTCCCTTCCCAATTGTGTGTGTGTGTGTGTGTGTGTGTGTGTGTGTGTGTGTGTGTGTGTGTGTGTGTGTGTGTGTGTGTGTGTGTGTGTGTGTGTGTGTGTGTGCGTGCGTGTGTGTGTGTGTGTGCGCTGTGTCTAAGACAG
This sequence comes from Argentina silus, assembly GCF_951799395.1. Classification (NCBI taxonomy): domain Eukaryota; kingdom Metazoa; phylum Chordata; class Actinopteri; order Argentiniformes; family Argentinidae; genus Argentina; species Argentina silus. The sequence continues at coordinate 16,900,389 of NC_139657.1, read as the reverse complement.
ATCAGGCCTACTGTGGAGGGTGTGCTCCCTGAATAGGTGCCCTCTCCCACCTACACAGAGAGGTGAAGGCACCACAGCTATGGTGGTAATGAGACTATTAGCCTGCACTATTTGTAACTTCCTGAATTGTTTTGTAGGGATAGACAGCATGCCCTCTAGCATAGCCATAGCCTGCTAATTGTAAACCTAGGTGGGGTGGAGGTGGGCGGTTGAAAAAATAAGCAATTGCTGGGAAACAATTTTTTGGTTAAACAAATATAATCCAATTAAAGTGCAGATACTGTGCTGTTTGTTTGTTTGTTTGTTTGTTTGGTTGGTTGGTTGTTTGTTAATACAATCAATTGCTTGACATTATCAAACGCATAATCAAATGTTTAGGTAGAAATATTTACAGTGTATATAAAATGAAATATTGAAGTATTCATTAGTGGATAGCTTCCACATGTATTCATTCCTTATTGCCTCCATGATGCTTGTTCTCTTTGTTTGTGGTGCTTTGCAGTCTGATAGAGAAAGGCATAGTTTGTGCCAAGCAATAGCCAATCAGGGTTGTGTCCATCCCTAAGTATTCATCTCTCTGCCTTAGTCCTCGTGGGGGACATCTCTAATAGTCTACCCTGTTTTGGACAGTGTGTGTATAAGTATTGCCCTGTTTTGGAAAGTGTGTGCACCTACCAGGCGGCAAAGGGAACAGCCCCTCCCTACTTGCAAGCAATGGTCAGGCCCCAAACCCCTGCCCGATCACTCCGCTCTTCCACCTCCACTGGCCGCCTGGCACCGCCGCCTCTACTCAGCAGTCACGCAACTCGGTCACGGCGTTTCACCGTCCTAGCGCCCCGCTGATGGAACGAGCTTCCCACTGCTGTCAGGACTGCAGAGTCACTGCCTATCTTCCGCCGTAGATTGAAGACCCATCTCTTCAGGCTGTCCCCACTACCCCCCTGTACAAGTTTCTCTACTGTAAATAAATTGATAATGGGAAAAAAAGAAAAAAGTACGTATTCCTGCTTCTAGCATTGTGACTGCCAATAGCCCTTGGTCCTAGCATAGATTACTTGTTCTTATGATGACTGATGGATAGGTGATTCACTTACTTAGACAACTGTATTTGTTGTAAGTCACTTTGTATAAAAGCGTCTGCTAAATGCCATAAATGTAAATGTAAATGTACAGTAAGTGTTGCCTTGCTTTGGACTGTGTGTGTATTGGTGTACTGCTCTTTTGGAAAGTGTGTATATTAGTGCTGTGCTCTTTTAGACAGTTTGTGTGTTAGTGTTGGACACCAGCTCATCCAGAGCTCCACGTTTAGAGTAAATACCAGCTGCTACTGTGACTTTGCCATATGGATTCCTCTCTCTCCCTGCAGGCTGGTCTCAGACACTCACAAACAGGTGGAAAGTACTCAGATTAAGGATTAATACTGACTATACAGCACTCTGTGATTACACTACAGTTTTGACACAGTCTACACATGGCCAACATATGTCCAAGATTGGATTGGATTGCATTGGTTGTTTTTTTTGTTTGATTGCTTGTTTGATTTTTGGAGGGGGTAGGGGGTATTACTGTCATGTACACATTGCCTACCACTGGTTAGGCTTATTCTCCCTGACAAAGAAGAACGTCTGTTCTACACTATTTATTTCAATATTTCAATATCTCTTCTTACAAAACATCTTTGTCTCCATCTGGGTCATGGTCAAGAGTAAACAGGACAAATGTAATGTACTGTAGCACGTACAGAGTATGTGCTACAGTACATTAACTTTAGAGTAAGAACACTCATTTTCATTTTCCGTTTCAACACCCTTATTGAACACAACCCTTCCCCTCCTCTTGTGTCTCTCTCTGCAGACGTGCAGCACATTAAGCGGCGGGACATCATTCTGAAGCGGGAGCTGGGAGAGGGGGCCTTCGGGAAGGTGTTCCTGGCAGAGTGCTACAACTTGAGCCCCACCAAGGACAAGATGTTGGTGGCTGTCAAGGTAAGGGATGATCTCTCCATTATCCGGGGCCACTGAGCTCTACCGAGCTCCACCATATTCTCCAGTTACAGCAGACCTCCTTACACAGGTCATGGTCTCTCAACTGATCAGGCCTGAACTGTATTAACTTGATCGCTGAGCCGTGTCTCAGGGCTGGGGGTAGGGGCAGTGAGGGGGGTGGTGGAACGCTAGACACAGCCAGTTGGCTCTCTGGGATTGATCTGGGGACCTAGGTCGATACAGAGGAGATTTTTTGCTCAAGTGTCTAGATCGATAATGATACTAATGATCGTTGAGGTTAATATGAGGAGCATGTTTTCCATGGTTGGTCTCCTCATATCATGCTTGAATATATGAGTCTTCTCTTTGAGTTAGCAGCTGCAAAGTATTAGCTGAGTCACCCCTGGAAAAAGCATAACTCACAACCTGGTTTGTCCAAATTGTCCATATTTGTGCGCACACACACGCATGCACGCATGCACGCACGCACGCACGCACACACACACACACACACACACACACACACACACACAAATGTTATCTCTGTCTCTCTCTCACTCTCTCTCTCTCTCTCTCACTCACTCTCTCATTTCCTCACACACATACACACGCAGGCACACACGCACGCACGCACTCACACAAGCACACACACACACACACATACATACATACACATACACTCCCTCACATCCACAGCATGTGTGTCAAGGCCTGCGGTTATCTAGAGAATAAGCACCCCTAAATTGGTTTTGGGATGGGGAAGCTGACTGTGTGCCTGGCCCATACACAGCATCTCACTCTTGAGAAGTTTTCATTTTCTCTGAAAGCCACCAGTAATTCTGTCCTCTCCCTGAAATCTAAGCATCCAGAGGAAGTGGATTTAGAGTTGACCATGCTGTCTACCACCGCCCTTTCTCTGGGGTGCCACTGGCACATTGCCCTTGCATTTCTTACAACTGACAAATAAATATGTTTTAAAGCAGACCCTGTGTTAAAGGGATAGTTAATATAACATGAATTAGATTACTTCACCTTGAAAGTAGTCTACTATATGGCTATGTTACTTACTACTACTGTACATACAAATGCATGTACTGTATACTATGTCACTTTTGGATAATTCATCTATTCATGAGTTGGAATGAGATTTGGTGATTATAATGTCCTTATAAAGATTACATGGCAAGGACAGTTGTTTATAGTATAACATATTTGATTACATATTGATCAAATGAATGACATTCTGTCAGGGTCCTTCATACAAGTCACATCTGACTAGTGGATCTCTTGGCTTTTTCCTAGATGTGCAGCTTTCAAGCGAACATGTGAACATGTGAACATGTGAACATGTGATTATCTATCAGCTAGTTAGTGAGGCTTGTAGTGATCATGGACCTCCTTTATAAGTGGATCTCAGTGGGTTTAGTGGCAGCGCTAAGACTAATGTTACTACATAAGTCATTCAACCGATTGCATATGCTAACGCTACATAGAGAGAGTGGTGGTTTTAAATGTTAAAGCAATCAATGAATCTGTGACTTTAAAGGAGTCCTCCAGGACTGCAGCTTGGGATGATTGAGGCTGTTGTCAGCAAATTGACTGTGTAGCTACTGTAGCATGTTGTTTTACACATTTAAAACCCATTATTATAGATTTTCTTTTACAGGTTTTGCAGGTCTATTGGGGCTGTGTTGGTTATATAGTATCAGCTCTTGCTGATGCAAAGACACCTAACATAGGCCCAGTTTATATGTCCAAACAAGGTTTTGAGCTGTGAGTTATTATACCATTTTCTAAAATAATATGTTTGTAAAATTCAATGGCGGTACAGTACTTACATACTATCTCTATAGATCTGAAAAGTGTATGTAATTATAATTAGTCAATTTCATGTAAACCCCACAGTTCTTGCCTTGCTGTAAATGATCCATTTCACCAATAAAAATATGCCAACAGAAATTAATTTCACCTCTAAAATAACAGACTGAGGGCATAAAAGGTCATAAAATGTACTTAGATCAGCCAAAGGGTCACAGATGACGGTGATGACAATAAATATTCGCCGGTCTGGAGACAAGGGCCCCATTTATCACTTCTCCCCCTCCATAACCATCACTCTTCGTCAAGGCGCTCATCCATGGGACGATGTTAGCCGTGATGGCACTGAGCCACAGTGGTGAGGCCGTGTGGCGGAGGACAGGGAGGGCTGTAACGGGAGCAATAAGGCTGTCTAGGAGGGATGTTAGATCATCTCCCAAAATGTTCAACTCCACAGATGCGTTGATCAAGAGTAATGTTGGCTGGCTACAGTGGCCTGCTGGGTTTTTCTTGTCCTTTTTTTTCTTCTTCCTTTTCCGTCCCTAGTCACCAGAGAGGAGGGGAGGGTTCCATAGAAATAGATTACATAAAATACCAACATCCATGTTTTTGTAACAGTATGGTATGTGTTTTCTGTTGGGTTAGATTGCCACAGACACACCATAGCTACAGTATATACTCTGTGTTTAATTTCAGACTAGATGAGGTAATGAAGTTCTGTCAGGATATTTCCTCACAGTCAAACAAAACAGGTTGATGAAGATGGGAATTACCAAGCATACAGCATCAGTCCAAGCTTTCTGTCTCTGAGCTTACTTGGGAGCATCTGTGTGACCATTGAGAAAGTTGAAAAAGATGAACATATTGTCATATTGACAAAGTTGTTGAATATGGGGATAGGTACTGTATGTCTGTTATAAGAAGATGGACTGTGTTTTTGACACAAAGCTCAACTATACTAGTTCTTCAGGCTCTGGTCTTGTCCCATCTTGACTACAGTCCGGTAATATGGTCAGGTGCAGCAAAGAAAGACTGCAGCTGACTCAAACAGCACGCCTAGCTCTTAACTGCACACACAGAACTAATATCAACAACATGCATGATAGTCTTTCCTGGCTAACGATTAAGGAGAGATTGACTGTTTCTCTTCTAGTTTTTGAGAAACATTTGTGTGTTGAAATGTCCTATCTGCATGTATAATGTATTTGCATACACTTCAAATAGACATCCAAACCCCACAAGACACTCCACTATGGGTTTCTTCAAGGCACCCAAACCAAAAACTGATTTATTGCGTCACTCAGTTATGTATACACCTCCCCATTTACTTAGTATTAATATAATAATAATAAAATATATATTATCTTATAACAATTATTGTATATTTATGTTGTTCTTGTACATAACTGTTCTGTCTATAGCTGTTCTGTACACTGTCATGTGTTTTATGTTCTATGTGGACCCCAGGAAGAATAGTGGCTGCATGTGCAGCAGCTAATGGGGATCCTGATTAACAAATATGTACAGTACAGGTGTACTCTGGAGGCGCACCACATTAGCAACACAGGGGTCATAAACCATGCAGGATAGGGATGGGTGCCTTGCCATCTGTGCATTGGTACTGTCATGCATTTTAATTATCCCCATTCATTTTGTCTCATGAGGTCATCCAGGGGAATTCTATTTACAAGGAAAAAGTGGGGAAATTGTGTAATAATAATTCAGATAATATATGATTATTGAGTTTTTATTGCCTAAAATCAGTCAGCACCAATGTTGATTTTATGCAATTAGAAGTGTGCTATAAATGCTCGATGTTTGTAACAGCTGTTGTGCTGTGAATATCCAGTAACCATAGACACTAAACCTTTATTTACTTTTTCACCGTCTTACTACTCATGGGGACTGTTTTTATTCCTGGTGGATTTGCGTGCGGCGAGACCACTATTGTTTACTTTAGAGAACAGCTGATCACGTTGGCTCAGCCGGCAATGGTGGGCGAGTGGCCCACTGTACCGCAGGAAATAAGGAGGCGGCATCGGGGAAGCAGAGTGGGGGTGCAGCGACGGATGAAGAAAAGGAGATATAAACCGTATCTTCCTTCTATCATCATGGGCAACGTGAGATCTCTGGGCAATAAGATGGAGGAGCTTACAGCACTGGCGAGAGGACAGAGGGAATACCGTGAATGCAGTCTTATGTGTTTTAAGGAGACATGGCTGCAGGAGGTTATTCCCGACGCAAACACCACCAGACAGTGCGGGCGGACAGGATTCACCGTCAGTGCGGCAAAAAGCGAGGCGGAGGAGTTGCTGTATTTGTCAACAACAGATGGTGCAATACTGGCCATATTCACGTGAAGGAACGCGTCTGTAGCCCGGACATCAAACTTTTGACCGTAGGACGTCGCCCATATTATGTGCCACGTGAGTTCTCTCATGTTATTGTTGTGGTCGCATATATCCCCCCCTCTGCCGACGCCGAGGCACTGTGTGAGACTATGCACGCAGTTATCGCGAGACTACAGACCCAGCACCCCAGTGCATTCATTGCAGTTTCCAGGGTTTTTTACCATATCACCCTGACAAAAACACTGGCAATGTCCTCCCAGTTTGTGAAGTATCCCACTAGGGAGAACAAAACACTGAACCTGTAATATGCTAACGTAAGGACGTCTACATCTCTACAGCACTCCCCCCGGGCAGATCGGACCACAACCTAGTTCACCTCAAGCCCATGTACTATATGAGCCTCTAGATCAGCAGCACTCTGTGACCACTAGGACTGTGAGGAGATGGACACAGGAGGCTGATGAGACTCTGCAGGAATGTTTTGAAACAACGGACTGGGAAGTTCTCTGTGAGTCACATGGGGAGGACATTGAGGGTCTTTCACATTGCATCATTAACTTCTGTGTGGAGAACACCATACCTACTAGGAGGGTGCAGTGTTTTCCCAACAACAAGCCTTGGATTACAAGTGACCTCAATGATAAGAAGAGAGCCTTCAGGTATGGTGACAAGGAAGAACTGAAGCGGGTGCAGAGGAAGCTCAAGGAGAGCAGGGACACCTACAGGCGGAAGATGGAGGACAGCCTGCAGGACAGCAACACAAGAGATGTGTGGAGCAGCTTGAGGAAGATCACCGGCTACAAGCAGGCTAACGACCTGCAAGTGGCTGGATCTCTGGACAGGGCCAACGAGTTGAACCAGTTCTTCAACAGGTTTGACTTGGGGGCTCATTGTCTCCCTCCCCCTAGCCACACCAACGACTCTCCACTCCGTCCTCCTTCTCCTTCTCCTCCCCCCAACTCCTCCAGCCCTGCTCAGCTACCGGACAAGGTTGTGAGCCCGAGGGTGAAGTTGTGAGCCCAAGGGTGCTCAAAGTCTGTGCGGACCAGCTGTGTGGAGTACTCCAGTACCTCTTTAATCTGAGCCTCAGTCTGGAAAATGTCTCATCAATGTGGAAAACATCTTGCCTGGTACCGGTACCAAAGAAAAGGAACCCCAGTGTTCTGAATGACTATAGACTGGTAGCCTTGACATCCCACATCATGAAGTCCATGAAAAAAGACTGGTGCTAGCACACATGAGGCCCCTGGTGAAGACATCCTTGGACCCCCTGCAGTTTGCCTACCAGGCAGACATTGGTGTGGATGATGCCATCATCTACCTGCTACACTACTTGCGGATAAGCTCCTGAGGATGCAGGTGGACTCCCCCATTGTTTTCTGGATTACGAACTACCTGACCAACAGGCCACAGTTTGTATGGCTGCAGGGATGTGTGTCGGACCGGGTGGTGAGCAGTACTGGTGGCCCCCCAGGGGACAGTTCTGGCTCCCTTCCTCTTCACCCTCTATACCTCGGACTTCAGGCACAACACAGATACTTGCCATCTGCAGAAGTTCTCGGACGATTCTGCTATTGTGGGATATATCAGTGGAGGCCAGGAGACCGAGTACAGAGGACTGGTGGACAGTTTTTTTGAGTGGTGTGAGCAGAACCACCTGCTACTCAACATCAGCAAGACAAAGGAGATGGTGCTGGACTTTAGGAGGACTAGGGTCCCCCTGTCTCCTGTTTCCATCCAGGGAGAGGATGTGGAGGTGGTCCAAAGCTACAAGTACCTGGGGGTGCACCTGTACAATGAACTGGACTGGCCTGGTAACACAGATGTCCTGTACAAGAGGGGTCAGAACCAGCTTTATCTCCTGAGGAGGCTCAGGTCCTTTGGCATGTGCTGAACATGTTCTACCAGTCAGTGGTGGCCAGTGCAGTGCTGTATGCGGTGGTATGCTGGGGGGGCAGCATCAAGGAAGGTGACACCAAGAGGCTGAACAAGCTTATTAGGAAAGTTGGTTCTGTCCTCGGTGCCACCCTGGACCCTCTGGAGGAGTTGGCCAATAGGATGCAATAAGACTGTAGAACTCCTTCTCCGGCTGGCTCGATCGGGGTGATCAAAGTCAGGCTGGGGGATGTTAAATCATACTAGACTGTTCTCACTGTATATAATGTTTCAAATGTCTATTTTATTTTATTCTATTATTCTATTGACACTTTATTTTGCTGTTGTTGTTTGTGATGTGATATGTCTGCTGTAATGGCTTAATTTCCTCCCGGGGATCAATAAAGTATCTATCTATCTATCTATCTATCTATCTATCTATCTATCTATCTAATATTGCATAAGTGGAGGTGTTTTTATCATCTTTGTGAAAACAACATGAATTTTGTTTCCAAACTTAGTTTACAGCACAGCTACAAAATATTTCATTATTTAATAGTGAAGTACCCAGAAAATGATTGCTTCAAAGCTGGAAGGCAGCCCAGATTCGGAATATCCTACTCTTCACGGATCATAGGGAGACAAAAAAAAAAGGTCTGTATGCCAACTGTTTCATAGATGGGAATTCAGAGAGAGGATATTTACCACCGCTAGATAAACTCATCAATAATAACACCATAACTCACAGCCAATACGTTTAGAGAACCAACGGATAGATCAGGCGATGCACAGAGGGGACTCTGATCACAGTTCTGTAATGGAAAGTCAAACTGTGTCCGGGACGCCCTAATGAAGTCAATTACAGTATGATTCGCTGTTGTGGAAGCCGTGCCGATGCAGGATCGTTGTGACATCCCGTCAAGACATCCTGTCTTGCGTGTTCCAAGTGTTTTCTCTCTCAGTACAATCATTTTATCAAGGCGGTGAACTACACTTTCCTTAGAAGTTGAAGGGGTACTCTCAATATTGGCATATGTCAGTTGTTATATATTGTGTTGTCCATGGCTTTGTATCTGTCTATGTGACCCGTTGTAGTTCTTCATTTGTCGGGTCTTTTTTCTCTCAGTATGTAGGTTAATAAAGTGAAGGGAAGTGAACTGAGCTGAACTCTTGTGTTCCTCAGACCCTGAAGGACCCAACCCTTTCGGCCAGGAAGGATTTCCAGAGGGAGGCGGAGCTCCTGACCAACCTGCAGCACGAGCACATCGTCAAGTTCTACGGCGTATGTGTAGATGGAGACCCCCTTATCATGGTTTTTGAGTACATGAAGCATGGAGACCTCAATAAGTTCCTAAGGTAATTGTGATCTGCTCACCACAACACTGTTAGCCTGCTGAGCTAAAGCATAGGCATTAGCTTGGAGATCAATTTGGTCAACAATATGAATGTGATTTCAATGTGATGTGACCATTTTTCAAATATAAAACAAGTTCATTTCTATTTCCTCATAACTACTACAAAAAAACATTATTAACAACCCCGCTGGAGCCTGCAACTGAGATTCCTCTAAGAGAAACGCTGTTGCCTGTACAAGAAACAAGAGCCATATATACCATTTATGTTGTTTCTCCACACAGACCTGTCACTGTGTGCCAGCACTGACTTCCCTGTTAAACTGACATACTGTAAGCAACAGTGACAAGAATGCAGATGAGATGCATGATCTCCTTTATGATGAGATATTGTTGAATCCCTGTGTGCGCTTCAGTTAGCAGGGAACATTGGTACTCAGCAGCAAAGCCAGCCAGGCAGACTCTCAGGTCTCTGGCTTGTGGCTTTAATGCAAATTGTCATGACAGTAATTACATTTCCATTAATGTGTTTGTATCCATTCATAGGGTGAGATCATTCCTTCTGTTTTTCTGTTACACAATTTGAATATGGACCGGTCTTATTTCTACCTGTGCAATAACAAAAATGCTCGACCACATTGACGTGTAATTACAAAGCAATGACCGAATTTAAAAGTAATTACACCCCCAAAACGTACAATATCACAAAAAACTGACTATATGACTATACTGACTATATCCTTTCCAAGATAAGTTCAAGTTCTATTGGTTGCCATCCTCTTCCCTCCTTCAGAGCCCATGGTCCTGATGCCATGATCCTGGTTGACGGACAGCCGCTGCAGACCAATGGGGAGCTGGGCCTGTCTCAGATGCTGCACATAGCCTCTCAGATCGCCGCGGGGATGATGTATCTGTCCTCCCAGCACTTTGTGCACCGTGACTTGGCCACACGTAACTGTCTGGTGGGCAACGGCCTATTGGTGAAGATAGGAGACTTTGGAATGTCCAGGGACATCTATAGCACAGACTACTACAGGGTAAGGACTTCTATTGGTGGTTAATGGCCATAGGAAAAACAACATTCAAGGTAAATTATCGCGAATTCATAGCACTCAATTAGGTGTAAGAACAATAATTGTTGTGGGGAAGGATCTGCTGTACCTCAGTTGTTATAGTTGAAAAAGTGTAAGGGATGTATTTGCCAAGTTTTAATCTCTAGATGTATCTTTATAATTACACAGTGTATGTGTTTTACACAGTGTATGTGTTTTCACACAAAAGCATAATAAATGTCATGTAGCTAATTATATTCCTAAACCAATAACATTACAATTATTTGACAAAGTTGGTCAAATAACCTACTGGTTATTTGACCTACTGGTTTTAGACTACAGTAGGTCATCTGAGTTTTTTTCCATACTGTTAATATTTTATATTGGCATCCACTCTTCTAATGTAAGAAAAACATGTTTTTGACCTGGCAACTATACAGAACAAAGCTTCTTACTTGATAATGGCCCTCTGGAAGCTGTGCTGGCATCACAAAGGGATTATTACTGTGACGCAGGGGGACTTTCAGTAGATCCAGACCATAATTGCCATTGTGGGAAATATGTTACATTTGCAGTAAATGTCAAATAGTCCATTGAGTCCCATCCCACTTAATGTGTTCTGTGGGCTTCTTGTCTTTAATGGGGGCTCTAATGGCTGATTGCTCTCTGCAACAAGCCGCTCTATAAAAGACATGTATCAATTAAATGTCTCCAAGACAGAGCAGGAAGTGATGTAACCAAAGAGGAGTGCAGTCACACTGAACTGAGTGCTCTCGCACGGTGAGGTGCAATTACTGTATCTTTCCTTCTTTTGCTCTTTACTTAAATGGACTTCAGGCTTACTTTTCCTTTTCAGCTACTGTAATATACTTTATAGACAAAATGACTACAATTGAAAATACATGCTATCTGCTGCCAAATTGTGGTATATCTGCAGTATATGTATCTGAACATCATGGACTCCTTCACATTCTGAGGCAGGAAGAGGATGAGCATCAGTGGCATAGCCCAAGGATGCAGTGATAGAAAGGAGGGTAAGGGGTGGATGCCGATGGAGATGAAGGACACTCACGCTAACAGGTGTTTACATGTGTTTACAGCCCACTACATTCCTAGAGTACCTTGTGAGAGATACCTGAAGTCCTTATGATGCTGTAGAGGCCTAAAACACATTCACATGCCACAGCAGAACTGCATCCTGTTGGTCTGGTCTGGCAGTGCAGTGGCCAGGGCTGGAACTTGGACTTGACCATGTTATTCCCTCTTCCAACTAGGCCCTGCTCTAGCTGGAGTGTATGGGATGGATATATCCTAGCCTGCTGTAGTGTATGAGATTGTGGATCCTGACAGAGCCCAGAGACTAGGGGCCATGAACGGCATCGGACACATTTCCCTGTTGTTGAGTGATTATACATTGAGGAGGACTGCCAAGAACACATCTCCCAGACTTTGCTGCCATACAGTATTGACATCCGCATTCTCCTCCAGGAGGTCCAACTAAGAAATGCCCTCCAGGGATACAGTACCACACTAAAACAGAGAGCAAATTTCTGGTTCTAGGTTCTGAGTTTTTACCAACAGCAGCCGTTCTGACAATCCCCATCTGTGTAATGACTGACAGCGAGGCAGGGGATGAAGGCAGGTGCTCCCCAAAGCCGAATTCGCTGTTAGTTTTAGGTATCCAGAGGCCTTTATCTGGCTTGCTGCGGTGTCTGTAGGTCAACTAGGGAGTATGATATTGCCTCATAAACCTACACACAAGAGAATGAACACAACAGATTGTGCACCAAGGCTATATAAATCATAACTATGTACCAAAGCCAGCTGTGAAAATGCACATGTACCAGTTTGCACATTATTCATGTGTTATTATGCAGTTTGAAAGGAATATTGTCACACCACGCACAGTAATGAAACACATTTTGCTTGTATTCAGAATGCTGCCTGTCCGATTCTTCTTCCCTCCCATAACAACCAACTATGCCATTACAATTTATTGTAGGAAAGTTATAGAGTAAATGCTTGCTCTGCTTAATATAGACACGAACAGGATGACTGGATGATGTAGTTTTTGAAGATGTATACATTTTCACTCTGTAAGTATTCCCTACATATTACCCAGACATCAATTTCCCTCTACATGTTGATTGGGCCATGCTATATGTTTGCAGTGGCAAGTCTGTCATCAACCTTTCCGTTTTAACCCCCCCACATACTGATTAACATGCATCCACGGTCTGCTGTTCAACCTTACACAGGGTTGAGGGTGCTGCCTGCCAGGGAGAAGCTATTACGATTAATTGAAATTCAATCAATTTATTTAATCTCATACATACACACACACACACACACACACACACACACACACACACTCACACACAAGTTCACAAATACTCTCTCAGCTAGACCTCGTCTCTCAAGACAGAGCAAGCATAACAAACACATATCTAGCTTATTTATATAGCTAATGAATATTGGTAATACCATGCATAATTTAAAAAACTGTTTATATTTTGCATATATCCAAACGAGACTCTTCTCTGCATGTTTAAACATCTGCCCGAGTTGTGCCTCATGGGTGCTGCAACTCCTTATAAAAGCAGAAGTCGAAGGTTTATCAGTGGAGTAGTGATTAGAGTTGGGGTTGAGCTAGGACATAGGGTAGGAAGATAAGACTAAAGCAATGGTTTGAGGTAAGTCATTTTCAGTTACCTGTATATTCAGAATTAGGGCTGTAGTGTACTGGTAGGTGGTAGGGTATAAAAACACTAGATGCACCAAATCCTTATGATTCAGACATTCAAAAATATCATTATGTGCGCTGCCTTCCTCTTACCATTAGATATGGTTTATGTATATAATTGTACATTTTCATATTTTTAAAACAGCCTGCACTTTTGTTTCTCTTTTCAGCTTGGGAGAGCATCAGTAGAGTGTGGTAGTGTTGTTAGAGTTACATATTCACACAGGCTCTATGGGACCTGGTCCAGCAGACATGTTACCATAATCTCATTAATATACAGTCATAAATCTTAAAAAAAAGGAGTGGAGGCAGACGAGGAGGAGGAGGAGGAGGTGGAGAAGGAGGAGATGGAGAAGGAAGAAGTGGTGAGTATGTTAAAGACAGCAAGAGATGCTATGTGGTAACATACAATGAAACAGACTTTGTTCAGCGGGGAAAATGTACCAAACAAAACCCAACAATATTATATACAGTTTCACTAGCACAAACAAGATGCTACACTGTATGCTAGCTAATGCAATCCACATAATTCACAACATGGTGCTGCAGTAGAGTAAATGTCAATATAATAGACTGATCCTAGCAATGGCTCGCTAATGGTTGAATATAATGTTATCTTTTTTGTATTCACATGCTGAATCAGTGCCTTGACCCATAGTGAGCGCAGAGTTAATGAGATCTGTAATTAATACACAGCTAACACTTCACAGTCGAAAGTAGATGAAATGTCACTCTTGTTCATCCTTCCACAGATATGATTAACACAGTACAATTGACATGAGTAGGATACAGATTTTAAGACAATTCAGTAGAGCTTGCGACAAGGGTCTAAATGATTAATGTCTCAGTTGTTTTAATCGATTAGTGGGCGGGCTGACAGGAAGGGCTTATGTCTGTTGCTGCATGGCTTGAAGCTGTCACACCTCTTTAATGGATCCTTTCTTCCCTCTCTTGGCTCCGCCCATCTTCTTCTTCTCTTCCTCCTCCCAGCTGAGCCTCACTGACTCCTCCTCTTCCTCTGTGTCACAGGGCTGTGTAGGTTCCCCTTCTTATTAATAATGCTCATCAAGAAATTAAACAACTTTTTAGTGAAGCCTGAAAATGGTTTCGAAAAAGATTTGGAAGTATTCAAGATATGTTTGCATGTCTTTTGGTGAATGTATTTGCTCATGATATTTTGTCATGTACCAGGTCGTCCTAGTAAAAGAGAATTTGTTCTCAATGACCTACCTAGTTAAACAAATAGTTAAATTAATAAATGAATGTGCAATTGGTTGCTTATTCCGGTTGTTAATCTTCAAGTCGTTTTCACCCCTACATGTATGCTGAATTCCGAATCAGGCCCTAGCCCCTAGCCCCTAGCCCCTAGCCCCTAGCCCCTATCCCCTAGCCCCTACCTCTGTGACACTCCCTTAGATCTGAAATGATTGAATAGATGTAAGCAATTTAAAAAAAAATCTCATTTGATGGGTGAGTTGATGCAATAACCACCTTTTACAAAGATTCAATCCTTTAAGATTTCCAGGAGTGCCTATGGGGTAGCTAGGGGTTAGGGGCTGGTTTGGAATTCAGCCATGAAAATCACTCCAAAGATGCTGACAGCTGTGTATGTTCCCTCCTCTTTCTCTCTCTCCCTAGGTTGGAGGTCACACCATGCTGCCCATCCGCTGGATGCCTCCTGAGAGCATCATGTACAGGAAGTTCACGACGGAGAGTGATGTCTGGAGCTTTGGGGTCATCCTCTGGGAGATCTTCACCTACGGGAAACAGCCATGGTTCCAGCTGGCCAACAACGAGGTAACTACTGTAGCTAATCTATAGAGGGAGGTTCTCTCAGATCTAGGGGGTTTATTTGTGAATGGAATACTGGAATTCTTATTGGAATGGATTCCATAAATCATATAAATGCATAAAACGTTTAGATGTTAATGGAATGTCTGGAATTTAGGGAAGTCTGACTTCATTGTCATTCATTGAGCATCTAATTGATCAATGCTGCAATGTGTTTTCAATAGGTTATCCAACAAGAGAAAATAAATAGATATCCATCCTCAGCCCAGCCACGCTCCCAAATCTAAATATATAGATGCACACACACAGACACACAGACACAGACACACACACACACACACACACACACACACACACACACACACACACACACACACACACACACACACACACACACACACACACACACCGAAATATGCACATCTTATAAATAAATCATGTGCAAAAGAGAGGGAATGTCATGTGTGCTAAGTGGTGCTTTAGTATCAGGCCCTCCACCTGTAGATGTGATACAGATGACAGTGGTATTGTATATACATATGAATAAAAATGAATAATATGGATTGATCTTCCTCTCACTCAACCACTAGAATCACAATGAATTATCACAATTCAATCTCAACAGAAGTTAAAACCCCAACTCCATTTTTCCTGATGTTAAGTCCACAAAAACAGTTCCCGAATTGTCCCTAAAAGGGCATTGGGTATAATTGATATGTCTGAACATAGGCGCATACACTCTGACAGGGTAATTTTTCACCCAACAACATATTTGCTCAGCTTTCTGATAACTTGCCTCATTATGTCGGGACCTGAGAAGCAACATTGTAAATCAATGTGGAGGCCCAGCCAGGAGGTGCTGTTCAGAGAACATTCTCAGAAGATCCTTCCCAGCCGAAAGCAGTTTATTAATATAAATCTGTGGAGGTGGTGAGAATGTAAATGTGACAGGGCTGCAGACAGGCTGCGGTCTGGGGGTGTTTTGGTGGGTGATTGTAGTGTGTTGCAGTGTGTGTGTGTGTGTGTGTGTGTGTGTGTGTGTGTGTGTGTGTGTGTGTGTGTGTGTGTGTGTGCACGTGTGTGTGCGTGTGTGTGTGCACGTATGTGTGTGTGTGTGTGTGTGTGTGTCTGTGTGTGTGTGTGTGTGTGTGTGTGTGTGTGTGTGTGTGTGTGTGCTTGACTCATTGAGCGCCTGTGGAAACAGCTCTTACTGTCGCCTTTGGACTGCAGCTGAGCAGACATCTGATCAGGCTGATGACAAAGCTTCTCATTAGGCTCAAAATAACAACAAAGTTAAGGAACTCACCCAGGGTTGATTCGTTTATTTGTTCTGTCTCTTACTGCACTGGTTTTCACAGTAATGAGTGGCTTCTCTGTGTTAGACCATAGGTGAGCATGTGAACCTGAGGCTGTTCTCACACCCATCCAACACAAAACACCAAATCAATGCACTTTATACACTATATAGACTGCATGTTCTGTGTTTGTGTAGTTGTACTCTATGTCCCCTTGTTATGAAACTTTTTTCATGACCATGGCATCACATTGAACCGGTACAGCCACTATACAATTATCACAATACAGTACAATTAGTTTGAGCCTCATAGCCTTGAGGATAGCAATAAAGTTGATTAAGCCGAACAAAGCTGAGGAGGTAAACGGCTCGTTAAGTTGTTGATGTACAGAAAAATGCTTTAAAATTGGGTCCTAATGAGTGTGACCTGAGTGTGATCTCGCTCTCTCCCCCTCCCCTCCCCTCCCCCTCCTCCCCCCCTTGTCTCCATCCCCAGGTCATTGAGTGTATTACGCAGGGACGAGTGTTGGAGCGGCCACGGGTGTGTCCTAAGGAGGTGTATGACATCATGCTGGGCTGCTGGCAGAGGGAGCCCCAGCAGAGGCTGAACATCAAGGACATCCAGAAGATCCTATACGCCTTGGGCAAAGCTACCCCTGTTTACCTGGACATCCTAGGCTAACGCTAGCCTTACGAGCGTCAGCGTTGGGTCTGTCTATCTGTCTGTCGTCTCCACTGTCTGTCTCTACTACCCAACAGAGGAACAAAAACCCAGGAATTTACCCAAACAACGAGTACCTTATTGCTCCACTGTCAAACACCTACTGTACAACATGGGGATGGACTTAAGTGCCTGCTACTCCTTTCGATACACTGGATAACAGTCTTTCAAAAAAAAGCACTTTTACATTTTGTTTACCTGCATTTAAAACTGTACAGTTGCTGTAGACTGTATGAAGAGGACATTCTTTCTTTTTTTCGTAAAAAACAACCTACTTAAAGTATCACAAAAACAAGAAAAAAAACTGGAAGAAAACTAAAAAAAACACAAACAAAAAAATAAAAATAAATAAAAAAGCTGAAAACCCTGGAAAAATTGTTTGCTTTTGGTATCCTGACAGCTTGACAGAAGATTAATCTCCCCAGGTGATTTTGTTTTCCTTTTATAAATATATATATATTATATATATTTTTAATTTATTTTTATTTTTGAAGTGTGGATATCTGCCATGTTTCTCGCTAAGGGTACAGTCTGATGGTGATGACAGCTTATTGTTGACAAGTCAGACGACAGGCAGAGACTTTTTGATGAAAGCCTTACTGCACTCTGATTGGCAGGATCTTTTCTCTGACTCTGGATCCAATAAGCTTATTGGCTACTGAAGGAAGGAACAGTGGGACAAAGAATTCATTGGAAAGAAGAAGCCACCAATCAATACAGACATCTTAATTTAAAATTGAATGTATATACTGTAAATTTCTGTGTCACAGAATATGTTAACTTATTTAATTTCCAATTTAGATTATTTTAGTTTCTTGGTGTGTTGTTATGGTGAGTGAATCCTATAGATATTTTGATAATCTTTGTGTTGCTGTTATTTTCTTCACCTGATCATAGTATATATGTTGTTTTATTGATTTTAATGAGTTTCATCGACTTTATTTAGACTTGAGTCATTTGGACATGTGATACAAATGTGAGGATTTTTAGACAGAGACATGGAGAATTTAAACTCTTTGAGTAGAGTCATTGTGATGTAAGCTTTGACAGACTCTGTTAGCAGAATGCTTACTGTATGAAGACATTATTATGATCCTACACATACATAGCCCTCACTTCCTTTGTCCTAGGTCACTGTTCAGTTGTTTCATTGTATTCCTGTAACAGGTTTGCTCTCAGCCAACATTTTCTACATCATCTAGCCCAAGAAAAGAGCTATAAGATACTGCATTATTAGCTGTCAGTGGCTGTGTCCTGAAATATACACTTAAACATTGTATTGTACTTCATCTTGTTTTCAAGTTTGCGAATAATGTTATTCAACTGCCTTCATGTCCTTTGCCTGATGTTTCAATGCTTATATTACAGTAACTGAGGCTTTTACAGTAGGAAAGTATGCACTAATAGTCGCTACATTCACCTGATAGCAGTCGCCTACCTGCTTCATATTTTTCATACAGTACACTCTACACATTCATTCATGTTGAAGCATTCATTCATACATACTTAATTATGTTTTCAACAAGATTTCATTTCGGGTTCCATTAAGTGAGAAATTCCATGAAGTAAAATATACTATATCTTTCCTAGCTCTCCTGATATATAACAATCCCAAACTTGGCACACACAGTAAGGTGAATAACTCATTAAGTTTAAGTGATGGCAGGAGCGTTTGGTGACTGTTTGGAACGTTTTGCTGTGATGACACTGGGGCATTGTGGGAAAGTGCTCTCTCACTCTCTCTCTCTCTCTCTTTCTCTCTCTCTCTCTCTCCCTCTCTTCTGCTTTCTGCTGAGTAATGCTATGCGTTCAAGGTTGTGTTTAAGCTCAATATCACCTCAATGATAAATCCATAGTTATTCTTCGCAGAGCCAATTTGGCAAGGGGTTTTGCAACCTGACTTTTGAATAATGTGAGAAACTATGATATAATCGCTTTCATATTATCATTTTATGTGTAGAATAATTTGACTGCTTAAACAAAATGTCTTTTTAATACGCAATCTGGTCAAAGTTGTAGTTCAAATTAAAAGTTCCTTGTGAAATACTATTGTTAAATCATCTTTTTAATAACAAGTAGACCTACAGTACACTTCAGAAGTCACTTTTATAACAACCACACCATTATAACTAGGTTTCTATGTTCTGCCATATGCCCACAGAACATCCCAAAACAAATTTGTTCTCTTCCCTTAATCTCTGAGTACATATCTGCAAAGTTTTCAGGGCTGAATCCAAGCAGGGAGGGAAAGTATCTAGAACATTATGTTGGTCTGGTCCCCAGTTCATTCATTTTCTTCATATTCTCAGAGATAATGCCGTCTGTATCAAAGAACGTGGGAGGGGACATAAGAAGGGAATTGCCAAGGCTTTCGAAGACAGTGGTATGACATGGCAATGTGTGATAAGATGCCTCTTTCCTTTAATATTCTTGTCGGGGCTCCAGACCCTGCTGCTTGCTGCCTGCTGCCGGCATTCAATGACTTTACAATTCACCCGGCTGCATCCCGAGCTCCCACACAAAGTAATAGAGGAGATTTCCCCTGGTAGTGCATCAGGCAGGCTAGCTACCCTACCCTGCTTGCTGTGTGATTGTGGCTGGGACTGTAAACAAGTGCCCTGGCCCTCCCCTACTAACACCTCCTCCATGGATGACTGCGCAAATCCTGCCTGCCTGGACTAATAGAGGCACACTTTACAGACTGGTTATAATTCACACACAGGAAAGAGAAGAAGAGGGAAAAAAAACATTATGGAGGCATATACGATTTTACACGTCTTATGCAGTGCACAGAGAGAGAATTCACGCTACATTAGGTCCTAATTGGGAGGAAACGGACAAATGTCTTAGGTTGTTTCCTGGGGTGCTATGGTAATGAGCAAACCCACAACTGCATTTATCAACATTTTATACTCAACAGTACAAACAAAGACAATATTGGATATTGTGTTCACGTAGACATTGAACAAGGAAACTTTAGGGACATAGAAAGAATGTTCACTATTCAGGATACTACAGCAAACATTCAAACGTTCCTTTGTGAAAAGAAATGCCCAATAAGATGGACAACAGACATTGATACCATAGTGTTATATAGTATTGTTTTTCCATCACTGGTTTTTCCATTCAATATTACAACCACTTTGGCTTTTACATAATGAATCTGTCATTTTACAACCATGAATATATCAACATTAACACCCTCCATTGTCGCCCCCTTCTGCTGTTATAGATGGATGAGGTCTAGGGGACATAATGTTCTCTGGAGGCTCAGGGACAGTACAGTACTACTGCTGTCACTGTGCCCTCCTCAGGATCACTGCTGTCATTAGCTGTGTGACCAGGACACAGAGGGCACACACAGAGTCACGCTTTTTTATTCCATTTTACTTGAAGCTGATCAATGTCCAATGACCCGTAGTTGGTGTACAGTTTACTACAGGTGGTCAGACGAGAGAGAGTGAGAGAGAGAGAGAGAGAGCGTGTGTGTGTGTGTGTGTGTGTGTGTGTGTGTGTGTGTGTGTGTGTGCGTGTGCGTGTGCATGTGTGCGTTCATCGAGAGAAAGTGGGGGCGAAGGACAATGTGTCCATAGATGAACTACAGTAAATTTATAAGAAGAAAAAAGATGAATTAGTTGTTTCTAAAAATAAAATAATGGACTCTTCTCCATCAAGTGTGTGTGTGTGTGTGTGTGTGTGTGTGTGTGTGTGTGTGTGTGTGTGTGTGTGACATGGAGGTGTCAGCTCTTTAGCTCCAGACTTCACCTCGCAGAAATGTTTGGAAATCACCAATGAAATTACTTTTGAATTAATTTTGGGCCCCAACTATTAGATATTAGATATCTCCTAAATAGTATGGCCAGTCTGCTGGTATAATCTCTTGAGGTCAGACAGGAGAGGTGGTGTGTGTGTGTGTGTGTGTGTGTGTGTGTGTGTGTGTGTGTGTGTGTGTGTGTGTGTGTGTGTGTGTGTGTGTGTGTGTGTGTGTGTGCGTGCGTGCGTGTGTGCGTGTGTGCGTACATGTGTGTGTGTGTACAGCATGTGTGAGCATGTGTGTGGACTCCTATATGAAGCTGCAGTGAAGGTCATATACTAGCCTGGTTCAGCTACAGGGCCATAGCACAGTCTATTGGCCGCAGAATCGAGCAGAACAGAGGAGAGGGAGAGAGAGAGAGAGAGAGGGCTGGCTGGCTGGCTGGCTGGCTGGCTGCCTGGCTGGCTGGCTGGTGTCCTCTTAGAGTTGCTGCAGTGAAGAGACCCAGGATTGATGAGGGGGTTTAAGACCTTAATCATGACAGGGAGGAGCCAGGAGCCAGCCAGGCAACCAGAACATTGCAGTTGAAATGAGCTCTTTCTTTGAGCACTTCATAACCCACAGGCTAGTGTGGAGGATGCCATAGCTACAGTAGCTACACCACCCCCCTATATAACTCCCCTATATCCAAGAGGCTAGCTGCTTTTATCTAGCTACATCACAACGCCTATATAACCTAGAGGCTGGCTTCTTTTAGCTCGCATTACCACAAGTCCTATACCACCTAGAAGCTAGCTGCTTTTAGCTAGCTACTGTACATTATAACTCCCCTATAACTCCTCCATAACCCAGAGGCTAAAATGGAGGCCAGCTATGGTACTTAGCTACACCACAATGCCTGAAATCTCCTCTACTCTGAATCCCCCTAACACCACTGTGTGTAAGCCTGCCAATAAGCCTACCAAAATTATTGAAAGGTATGTTGCTAGCTTATCAACTTCCACTCCTACTTTAATCACTTCTGGATTGATCATGTTACTAATTTATGGAGGGGATGAATATCTGAAATGGTGGAGTAGTTGAGCATAAAGCTGCCTTTGCAGAACAGCCATCTTGGTAGCAACAACAGGTAGGCTAGAAGAAGTGTGTTATCCCTTCCTCCTTCCCTTCATGCATAATAAATCATTTCTGACCTGCCTTCAAAGCATTTAATTAAAAACTCTTATCTTATTCTGGAAATTCTTCACTGTAGTTATAAGACCTTCCCCCGTAAAACATACGGTTAGAAGTCTTATCTGTGCAATTTAAGTAGAGTCATATTGGCTTAGAAAGAGATGAAGACATGAAGTTGCCATGCATACAAGTGCATAACAGAGAGACAGGTAACATAGGATATCTCCTCACAGAACATGAAAGGAATAACTGGAGTGTAAAATTAAGAGAAAATGAGAAAATCCTGCAGTCCCTGTACAGTCATGCATAAACCCATAAAAACTGCTAAATCCAAGTCTGTGCACTTCCTGGAAGGAAGGAGAGCTGAAATTGACTGCAGCATTAAGGCTTCAGATGAGATGTCACCCTGGAGCAATCTCCTGCGCTGTCAGCAGACTTTGACATCTAGATTAACCTTGGTGATGGGACTTTTCTGATAGAACCTCATTGGAATGCTAAAGGCATCTCCACCCACCAGCCCTACATTCCATGAGCTCTGACTGCCCCCCTCTGCCATCCACCGCCCTCTACTCTCTTCCCCTGTGCTCTGCCCCTCTCCTCCTGTGTGTTTGTGTTTGTGTGTGTGTGTGTGTGTGTGTGTGTGTGTGTGTCTCTCTCTCTCTCTCTCTCTCTGTCTCTGAGATCTGAGGGTTGTTTGTGCTCACTGAGTAGGAGGGGAGGAGTAGGAGTGCTGGAACGGAAACCCTGAGCAAACAGTGTTCCAACCTACCTCTACTTTCCTCTGCTTGCCTGCCTGACTCGCTCAGGGCAGACACAGTCTGTCTGTCTGTCTGTCTCTCTCTCTCTCTCTCTTTCCCCCCACTGCACCCTCTCTCTCTGGGGCCGATAGTTTATCTGTTATCCACCAGAGAGGATGCAAAGCTATTACAGTGCAGACGACTAAGGTGTCTAAAGGGAGAGAGACCTACAAATCTACAGTACTGTGCTTTCATTCCATTATTTACTGCTCTTTCACTGTTAAGTCAGATTGCAGGAGGAATCCTTATGGTCTTAAGTGCAATACCAACCAGGAGCATCTCCATTTATATGGTCTTCACCTTTAATTGGTTTGTCTAACATTCTGCCTACTGCTGAGAGCTGCCATGCTGAAGTCTAACTTCTAAGTGGAATACCTACTGTGCAGAAACCTGTTTGGCTGTTTTAAGAATAGAAGTGAGTTATCTATGTCTGATTATGGTGTCATTCTGTTCGCTGTAGCAGCAGGGATCAACAACGTAGCTTATAAAATGAACCCCTACCTTTCTGATGTATTGCTTGATATTTTAGCAATACATCGGAGATACATCACTGTCTCTCCTTCTACCTTATGCCTGCTATTGTATCTCTACAATAGCAGGTCTCAAGTTGCCAAATGAGGAGTTTAGATAGGAAATTATTTGGCATTCCAGGCATAGCAAAGAGAAAGAGAAAGAGATGGAGGGAGAGTATCTGTCCTTTTATTTAAGCCTGCAGTACCAGAGCTCTGGTCTGAGAGCACTGGGAGCTTCATTAAACTGTCTCATCCCCCCGGCAAGGCCTTTAATACACAAACTGAACCTGTTATGTTCCCCCCTACCCTTCCATATTCATCCTTCAATCACAAGAATAGTTGGAGGTCTGTCGAAAACATCCATTGCTGCAAAAAACACAATTAAGCCAAAGTTATAGAGTAGTCTATAGTTCTTAGCTTATAATTATTCAATATTGAGCCGTTGAATATATTGGACACAGTGTGAAGAATATAGAGAGTATGGTTTGAAGTGTGTAAATGGCAATGTAGTAGCACACACCAATGTTACAGATCACTTCCGGTTAATGAGTGAGTAAATACAATGTTGGTAGATTCCTCTTTAGCTGCTGTGCAGAGAAGGTAGATAGACCATCCCCCATAGCGAAAGGCAACTGCCCTGATACCAGAAGTGGTGAGACGTAGCTAGCGCTGTCAGGCGTAGCTGGGGCAGTCAGGAAAAGAAGGGCCATCGAAGAATTTCTCTGACTCATCCGGATTTGCCCCCATTAGCCTGATAGTGCATACATGATATTTCAAATCCAAACTGCCTCTTCTATGCCTCCTTACTTTAGCTCTCATACATGTCACAAATACATTTTCACCAGTCATATGGTGATAATGATAGGTGACTTCAGGGCTAAATGAAGGAGCTGACATGTCAAACCATTTCCCTATCAGGCTTTCATCCACATATAGTCACCCATCCAGGACCCCGTGCAGAACACTCAGCAGGCCCAGTGCCCAGTGGGATGTACTATAGTGGTGAACATCAGGACATGTCCAGACAGGATCTTATTCAAACACCATCATGGCACAGCCGCATTCATTCCATAGTATCTTTTTAGATGATAAAACCGCTTCCATCTCTATATTCAACCAGGCTATATAGCCAACATCCTCTAGGATGGACAGACGGCTGGAGGACAGGGAGGAGGCAGAGGATGATGTAGTTTCCAACACAGATCTCTGTTTCTCATGAACACTTACACTGCTGATAAATGTTGGTGGGAGAGAACTATATTACAGTGTTGTACATTACATGATTTTGGAAGTACTCAAGTGTGCATAATGTTGACATCAGGAGTTACGTTGCAAATGTGAACAGATAATCAATACACCAAATGTGTTTAGGTACAGTACAACTCTCTGGCTAAGGAAATATTAGCATACAAATCATGTAAATCTGCATAAAGTACAATAGGTGCAATTCAAAAAACAAACCACGATACATACTGTATTCTACTATCCATGTATAATCCATAAACTACTCTACGAGGCTCTCCACATCTTTCCATAGCTATTGGAGCATAATGCCAGTGAATGAGTAAGAAATATGGTGCAATATTTAAATGTATGAAGCAGTTGTACTTGCCATAAGTACTGTATATCCATGTTGTCCTTTCTGTGCTCCTTTTTCTCATCTGGGATTAAACTAAAGAGCTGTGACTGACTGGAGAAGTAGAATCAAGGATTTATGGAAATGTCTCTCTATCTCTATGTGCGACGGCTACTTTGTGTTTTCATTTCCATCAAGCTACGTATGGTCGGAAAATAATAACTTTGTGACAGCCCCTCTGGCATCGTTTGGTAATGTATTTTTCACCTGATACGTCTTAGCTGAGTGTTGCTGATGCTGATTCTGCGATTTCTCTCTTTTTAGTATTTCTATCAGTGTGTCCATTCCAACCCTTGTCAGGTCAGGTGGAGTGACTAAGGGAGAAACAGGGTGTGTGATGTTGTTACTTACTGTTCCTCTGTTTGTAAATCATCTTTAACCCACAGTGTTATGTTTTACTTATTCATCTATAAACTAAAAACTGCTGTAATTAAGTATGTATTCAACAATGATTTATGTAGACTTATTCTATAAATAAATAAAAAAACACAAAACTCCTGTATCATGTTTCCCATTATTTCTACTGTCCCTTAATGGGTTAAATGCAGTATGAATTGAATACTTACTGGACCTCTTTCAGGTGTGTTTTAAGCTTAACAAGAACATTGAATCTTCGTTTAAGCTTTATATAAACGTAAAACATGATGAACATTATCACAGTCTACATTTGTTGTTATACACCCTAAATTCCTTTTCAATGTAGATGTTTGGCTGGCACACAGAACACAGGGTTTGAATTCAGTAAATCACATTAACATCAGGGCCATCATGCTATGCCATCCAAGGGAAGGGTGCACTTCTCCCTCGACCCCTCATCACCCTCTGGCTACCACCAAGGCTGACCTTGAGGGATATAATTCACTCCTATCCAACACTGCAGGCTGGACCATGATATAGCCTTTCTTGTCATCACACTTGTACAGTGAATCCCACAACCAGAAATTACTTTTCATCCACAGCTGGCCTGTCTCTGGGGCTTTGTAGCATACTGTCTCCACCCGCCTCTTCACACCTGTCTCTGGGTCTTGCATCCTATTTATAACCTCCCCTATACACCTGTCTTCCTCCTGTCTCCACCATCCCCTGCACACCTGGCTGTTGAGCTGAGTGCTTTTTCTCAAACCAGTGTCAGCACTATACTTGTATCCCTATTCAATCAAAGCAGATACATTTACAGGAATGTACATTTAGAGCAGGTGTCTTTTTCGGAAAACAGTACATAACATTCATGACCACACCAAGGCCCCTATCCTTCTCTCCCTCTGTGCTTCATATTTGTCCCCTGCTCTCTTCTACGACACACTGAATGATAACTGTCAATCTCCCTCTCTGAAGATGTCCCTGCACTGCCAATGACCCCCAGGGTAATGCAGAAGACAGAGCCTTAATAGATATTTAATTTGCATGCAGATAGTGGTGTGGCCTCTCTGTGATTAAGACTGTAGGAGATCGTCTTGAAGGGGACAGCTTTTGATGTGACACTCCTGCTCCCTGCCAGCAGATCCTACAGGAGATAATGTCAGCCTGTCAGTCCTGGTATTTTCAACTCTGTATGCTCTCCTATTAAAAAGAGAATCAGTGGTGAGACATTTTCATTAGAATTCAAAGGTGCCAGGGTGGATGCAGTGGTTGATGTATACTCTAGTATCAAGGTTATTAATTCAAGTGTTTGATGTCTGTTTAGTCTCTATACATGCAGTCTAATGACTAACCAACTGAATATTAGCCTCAAAGTTCATTTGAATGAACAACAGTGTGTAAATATTGATTTCCCAGTGTCAGACAACCTGACTAAATTGTAGGTGTATGAGAGAGAACCTTTGTACCTTTGCTCATATGTTTTGTCTGCCTGTGTGTGATAGTGTCATTACCTAAAAAGATTGCTCTATTTTTGTCTATTTCTGGTTTAGTGTTTTTCTACTAAGTTTGAATACAGAAATTAGAGCATTTTGAAATATTTAGCTACAAAAATGTACAGTATGTGTCAGTACAAGCTGCTACCGTACCCTGGATGTCCTATATATACACCCAGAAATTAGACTGAACAGGCATTGTATCTATATTGATTCATTGTGTGTGTCCTTAATAATCTACCATAGCCATAGTTATGTATTTAATTCAAGTGTTCTTGTTCATTGCATGTGTTAGAATGAAACACCAAGATGAACAAATTCATACCATTAAATTAAACTGGATTAGCAGTCTTGATGCTAACAGCACATTCTTAGGAACTATCAAAATGTACATAATAACCTAACAAAACAAAGTACCTCCTTAAACATACATTTCCAGTTTCTCCTCACCATTTTAGGGTAGGAGGAAGCTACCATCTTCTCCCTCCATCAACCCACCCAGTCACAGGCACGGCTAACCTCAAAGGCCCTAATTACCAGAACAGCGACAGCTGTTTCAGAGGTAAAAAGGCTATTTTTCTGGGATTAAATTATATATCGAGGTGGATGGGGCGGGCGACTATTCCCTCCTAGCAGCACTCTGAGGGGCCACCGTCGTCGTCTCTGTATAATTTATTAAAGATGCATAACCTGAGGTCCCATTAACATTTCAGAAAGCAAGCTATTTTCACCTCACTGTAATGTTCTTTTTAATGCTGAACATTAGTTCCTAGCCGTAGAGCAGGTACTGCCAAGACTGTCCCAAGGCTCACACATCTGCCACCTGAGAGACTCTACACACCAGCACCATACAACCTGCAGGAAATGTGTCACGATCAAATCCCTCCCCTCAGTTCTAATAACAGAAGAGTACAGTTCCTGTATGTGTGTCTGAAATAACTGGTAACTGACTAAATGACCTGATTTCTTGATTACTAAATCACTTTTATGTGAGTACGTGTGTAGCCATGGTTTCCACAAATCACTCCATCAAGGGGCAAATCAAAGCATGTTTACAGTGCATTCGGAAAGTATTCAGACCCCTTCACTTTTTCCACATTTTGTTATGTTACAGCCTTATTCTAAAATGGATTAAATTACTTTTTCTCCCTCATCAATCTACACACAATACCCCATAATGACAGCCAAAACAGGTTTTTAGAAATGTTGGCTAATTTATTAAAAATAAAAAACTGAAATATCACATTTACATAAGTATTCAGACCCTTTACTCAGTACTTTGTTGAAGCACCCTTGGCAGTGATTACAGCCTCAAGTCTTCTTGGGTATGACACTACAAGCTTGGCATACCTGTATTTGGGGAGTTTCTCCCATTCTTCCCTGCAGATCCTCTCAAACTCTGTCAGGTTGGATGGGGAGCGACGGTGCACAGCTATTTTCAGGTCTCTCCAGAGATGTTTGATCAGGTTCAAGTCCGGGCTCTGGCTGGGCCACTCAAGGACATTCAGAGACTTGTCCCGAAGCCACTCCTGCGTTGTCTTGGCTGTGTGCTTAGGGTCGTTGTCCTGTTGGAAGGAACTTCGCCCCAGTCTGAGGTACTGAGCACTCTGGAGCAGGTTTTCATCAAGAATCTATCTGTACTTTGCTCCGTTCATCTTTCCCTCGATCCTGACTAGTCTCTCAATCCCTGCTGCTGAAAAACATCCCCACAGCATGATGCTGCCACCACCATGCTTCACCGTAGGGATGGTATTGGCCAGGTGATGAGCGGTGCCTGGTTTCCTCCAGACGTGACGCTTGGCATTCAGGCCGAAGAGTTCAATCTTGGTTTCATCAGACCAGAGAATCTTGTTTCTCATGGTCTGAGAGTCCTTTAGGTGCCTTTTGGCAAACTCCAAGCGAGCTGTCATGTGCTTTTTACTGAGGAGTGGCTTCCGTCTGGCCACTCTACCATAAAGGCCTGATTGGTGGAGTGCTGCAGAGATGGTTGTCCTTCTGGAAGGTTCTCCCATCTCCACAGAGGAACTCTGGATCTCTGTCAGAGTGACCGTTGGGTTCTTGGTCACCTCTTCCCAAGATTTACAGCATACCACCTCATCTGTGAAACATGGTGCAGGGGGTGTTATAGTTTGGGCATGTATAGCTGCCACTAAAACGGCTGACAGCAGCAGCAGAATGTATTCTGAAGTGTACAGAGATATATTGTCTGCTCGAGTGCAAGCAAATGCCTCCAAATTCATTGGATGGCGCTTCATCATACAGTAAGACAATGACCCAAAACATACTACCATAGCAACTAGGGAGTTTTCCAGGGCCAAAAAGTGGAAAGGTCTTGACTGGCCAAGTCAATCTTCAGATGTAAATCCAATTGAACATGCATTTAATTTCCTGATGATAAGATTTTAGGCAAAAAGATCTCAAAACAAACCGTAGACTTCAGGCAGTTATTGCATGCAAAGGATTGTCGACCAAATACTGAACATGAGTGCTTAATTTATACATTTGATAAAGCTGTCCCATTACTTTTGGGTACCCTAAAATAGGGGGACTACGCATAAAAAGGGTTGTCATTTCTGAATGGTGAAACCAATATGTATACAAATATCATCAAATAAAAGCTGAGAATCTCGACTTTAACCTTGTAGTAGTCCAAAAGAAGACTAAATGCTTCACTGTCCCATTACTTACACAGGGCACTGTACCTATTGGAATACCATCAAGGCCTGGGGTTTTCCCTATCTGGAAGGAATCAAGTTCATCTGTAATTTAACCTTCACAACATGACTTTGGTGTCGCAGATAGTTTAGCATAATTTTTAGGAAATAATAAATCATGAAATCAAAACTCTTGACTAGAAGAAACCAGAGAGTCCAGAGGGAGAAGCAAACAATCTGGACTGCTAATAAGCGGTCACTTCGCTCTTAATCATTTGCAATTATGGCCTCCCTAATGGCTCCATGGTGCTAACGGTCAATACTGTATGAAAACAAAGACGTTGTATGAAATACCATCAACCCCCTGTTAGCACCTCCTGGCAGTAATGGGAGTATCAGTGGAGTTGGTTCCTCTTATAGGGCAACATCCAATACCCCTGCTCTGAGTGTGTAAGTGCGGCCACTTACTCAAACTGCTCCTTTTGTTTTCACTGGGTTCCTTGTCTTACATATATGGGTGTGGGTTTACCTCCTTTCTTCCCACACTGCATGAGTGTGAAAGAGGGGGAAGGGGTGAGGGAGAGAGATGGGGGGAGGGGGAGAGGGGTAGAAGGAGAGAGAGATAGAATGAGAGAGATGGGAACTGTGTGAGAGAGAGAGAGAGATAGAGAGCGCAGAAGAGAGAGAGAAAGACAAAGAAAACGGGAGAAAGAGAGACCCCCCTGGGTTTTCTGGGTACTCAGTGAGGAGTCTGATTTGTCTAGGCTGGCCTGACTGCAGTGATCAATAGAGACTGATCCTGTTTTTATCAGCAAGACAATACAGTCACTCCATGATGTATTTCAATACATACAGTCACTCCATGATGTTTTAGGTCATGGGTTCTCCTGAACATATTTTTTTTAAATTGATTTTACAGTCCTGTTTCAGTTGTTTTTTCCCTAGTATTAACCATAAACTATTTGTTAACTAATGTTACAAAACACAATGGACCATACAGATATCAGTAGAGTACAATCTAGTCACACACTGCCTTTAGGAATAGTCCTTATTCCTGTGTAGTAATGCTGTATTATACCACGGCTTTGTTGAATGCTTAATTGTGATTGGTTGAGAGGGTGTTGATTATTTTTCTATAAACGCACACATAGTCCCAGTAATAGCCTCTTCACTGTTCCAAATCAATTCCCCCAACATTGAAGTGGAGCTCAACCTCCACATGACTGTCAAAGTTATAGAGCCAACTCTGGCCACCACACAAACCTACATTTTACACATTTCACCTACATTGTACAGCAATGTCCAATGAGGATGTAAGGGGAATGTGACCACAGCTAGCTGGCACTGATATATTACTGTTGGGCAAATGATACAATCTGCCCTGCACATAGTGGCTTGTGCTTGCCAGTGGTGGACACAATGTTACGTTCATTACGTCAGTCTGGCTACCAACAACAGTAGCTAGCTGGCTGGCTACTGGCTGGCTAGCTGGCTGGCTGCGAGCTGTGTTGACAGGCACACCCCATAATGCAAATAATTTGTACAGCTCAGACAGCTGGTTTGCTAACTAGCTAACTATCTAATTAAAGTTTGCTTTGCTAGTGTATGTTTTGTTTGGTGGCTAATAGGCAGTCACAGTGTCTGGGGAAAGAAATGTGAACGCACAAGGCTCGTTGTCATGCTGTGGCTAAGGGTAGAGTTACACACTGGAAAGAAAACGTCACCTTTGGTTTGCATTGTATTTGAAAATGTTACAACGACACGTTCTATTACACTCCTCATAACCCCTACATCTTGATACGAACTAGCATGCCTAGAAACAAAACATTCTTAACTGACCTAGTTGTCAAGTTTGCCTCAAACCAGATGACGGATGATAAATGATGCACTCATTTTGTTGTTGTAGCCGTGGTATAAGCGGTCTGAGGTATCCGGTTATAGGAATATAATCAACTTCACAGAGGTTAACAGCTGTGCCTTGGGCTGTGTTACACCTCCACGGCATTGATTATTTTCCTACAGCACTAAGATTATCCCTTACATACCTCAGCCAGTGTGCGCAAACAACATTTATGTCAAACCCAAACCACAGTGAGCAAGCAGCCTCAATAGCATCCAGTGTTTTTAAGACCATAATGAGTCATTATGAACAGGCAGGGGGTTTGACACAACATGCTTGTAGCCTTAGTGTAAAGGTCATGGAGAAAGTCCACAGTCTTTAATAGCTTCATTCCTTCGCTAATATGACAGCTGATATGAGAAGTATGGAAAATCCCAGCCTACAGTATCAGAACAAATTACTTCCAGATGTCCACTGCATAGCTATTGGTAAAGGATTTCGGTCCAATGCCTTTCAACAATACTTTATCAGTTAAAGTACAGCGATGACAAAAATCCCATACCCAAATACAGTAATCTACACTGCATTTTGTTGTTACCTTGATTCTACCCAGAGCTGAAAGAAACTGTACTGTACAGTATGCATGTCTTAGTGTGACATTTATGGTCTGAAACAAGGCATTGTACTGTAGGAAATGCTCGTTGGCCAAATTTGACAGAATACCATCTGAGCTTTGGCCTTTGATCATGTTGCCTCTTGAAGTGTCCCAAGTGCAGCAACTTTCCCTGGATCTAGTCTGACCCTCTGTATCCCCATTCCCCAACCGCTCTGAGGTCCTCATATTCTTTGTCCCTTTGCTCCTACAGAGAGAGAGAGAAATAGAGAGAGCTAACCTAGCCTTCATGATACCTACTACTATGAAGTGATGTACAGTATACTGAATAGTGTCTTAGTCTGGATGTCAGTAGCAGAAACCTGTCTCTCTCTCTGGTACTGCAGCCTGTTCCATGATGCCCCCCCCCCCCCCGAGCAGAACCCACAGAAAGCTCTCTATATCCCAGTATCCTTGCTTTCATACCTAGTGAAAATAGGTCCGGGCAGGGTGAGATGGAGGGATCTTGTAGAGGCCTTATGCACCAAGGTGGTGCGATGAGCAAAGTAAGAAAGTAAGTATGAAGGGATGTATTAAATATAATGTTAGTGTGGATATTGGAACACAACTGTTGACTTTTCTGTTACTTCTTGCTCCCTCATGGTTCCTTTTGACTGTATGCCAGAGAGAAGGATCTCTCTCTCTGTTGCTCACTCTCTCTCTGCTGCCCCCTCTCTCCCCCTCTGTCTCTCTCTCTGTTCAATGGCAGGCAGAATGATGAACGCTGGCAGGGGCCTCTGGTCATGGACATAATAGAGGCAGTGAGGTCAGTGGCAGAGCTGCAGTCAGAGAGAGAGAAAGAGGGGGGAGAGAGAGAGGGGGATGGAGGAAAAAGGGGGCAGCAGAGAGAGAGAGAGAGAGAAAGAGAGGGGGTGAGAGTGGGAGAAAGGGGGAGAGAGAGAGGTTGCAGCAGAGCCTTCTCCATATTGACATCTCAATGAAATGATGGCTCCTGCTTGTTAAAGAGCATGTCTAGTGTCACAGGGAGCACTCATGCTCTAACTTCATGAGGAATACCTGTTGGTTCCCCCACTGCACTCGTTAGGTAATCTTCATCGATCGCTAGGTGGGACATGAGAGAGGACCACCAAAGCCTCATACTGGGTCACATTGATCCTGCCATTGAACATCTGCTTCACTAAAAGTATACATACTGTTTTCTGTACTTCATACGGCGAGAGGATCAGCAGTCTAGATGGATTGGGAGTGTGTTCTCTGCTTGATGATTCAGACGCAGTTGGTAATTGCCAAACTGAAAGAGACAAGTTTTATCCCCTGGGCAATGTTTTGCTGTTTTGCTTGTGTAAAAGGTTCCACAGAAACAAAACAAACAAAAGTTAGATAGAGGTTTCTGATGATTATGTTATTTGATGGTTGTGTGGTTGCTTCAGACAACCACACAACTGTCATGTCTGTCTGTCCATGAATTTATCCTCTCAATCCCATCTTTATTAGTTTTCTCGTTTCCCAGTCTTTGGGGAGAAAACACCCAGCGAGCAGGAGCAAAGCTGTTGATACAGCACAGCCAGAAACACTGACACTCATGGAGGTGTTTGACTAGATTTATCCATCATTGTCTCTAACCCCTGAGCTCATGGTGCGTTCTGACTAGTGAAAGCTTAAGACATATTATTTATTTCTCAGAAGTGAACATGAACTCCCAAAACAAACAAAACATGGAAGACCAACCCATGTGATTTTATGTTGTAATAACCCGTCATTGGTCAACCTCAAACAGAAGGGGGTTAATCAAATGGCTACACATTATTGTAAAATGTTTGCAGTTAGGAATGTGCATTTAGTAATACAATGTATTTTGTCCCAGATGTGATATGAAATTGGCTTGAATATGCTATGATGTCACAATCCGTAGTATATCACATGAAATTAAAAAAACGGAGTCACAATACCCCATTTATCACAGAATTTGAAACCTAATGCATTTTTTCCAGCACTTCAGGGTTTAGATTTTCACCCAAATCCTTTTCTCATACCTTCTCTGTCGTGTTATGGAAGGGTTCATTTTATTCAGAATTGTATACATTTTACTGGCAATATGTTTTTTTATTTCCTGAGATAAATTAGTTTTTGTTCATTTTGTGGATATTTGGGACACTTAGAAAATCGATTTATTTATTTTCCAACATATATCAAGACAAGACAGAAACAGTTGCAAGAAGTAGAGTTAATTAAACAAATAAAACAAACAAAGACAGAGGACTTATAAAACAAAAACACACATTACAGATGGGTGATCAACTGTGTCATCCTGAACAAACAAATAACTTGGGGATAGCTCGTTGCTCTCAAGTGAAATCCTGTGTTATGATGGGCCTTGGAATCTAAACTTGAAAACATATTTAAAAATTAAGGTAACAATACTATTTCCAAGGTAATAAGCAAATGAACAACAACAAATCAAAATAGCTTATTATACAGAATTGAGTTTATTTATTTCAAGATAAAAGCCCTGATTTGCACACAAATAAAGATGCATATAAAGAGAGAATTTCTGTCATAATAGATTGAATTCCACCATAATGAAGAGGTAGATTAATTCATTGCTCAATAAGAGTACAAATTTGACATTCTCCAAATTGTTTTCTATAAACTGCACATTCTCAGTCTCACACAAAGCGGCACATTACTGATGAGGTTCATCAAATCAAAATAATTATTTTGTAACCTGTCATCTATTCCAGCCTGGCTTGGCACAGAGCTGGAGAGGAGAGTGGTCTTTAGATGGACTTTAAACTGGGCTGACAGATCAAAGGAACAGACCTCAGGGCCGACAGAGGGAGATTTTGGACCTCTTTGCTGTTCAGTTTAAATCCCCCAAAATGTTTTACCACATCATTCATGCCAAAACCTCAGCCAGAACCTCAAGGTTTAATCCAGTGTAATGAAAAAGAAATGAAAACTGTATAATCTCAGTTCTGACTGTGCTGCTTGGTGATGATGACATTATTATGGTAGGTTCAGAGATGTCATTTTATGAAGCAAGTTCAGGACTAATTGCAAACTAAGGCCATACAAACTTGATTATTTGAATGGGCGAGGTAGCAGCATGGGCAAAGCATGGGCAAAGTAGAAGATTGCGTATGGCCCCAAAATGCAATGATTTATTTTAGATTATTATTTTAGATTATTACTTATTTTCCCCAGGTATGAGCCACAAATTCTGGGTAGTTATTGCTTCAGCACGAACCGTTGGTGCGACTAGCAGCACAGCAGCTGAAACATGAAAGCAGACAGTGGAGCAAGGGAGAGAATTCAAAGTTCGGAATCTCAAAGTTGGTTTAGATTTGTATATAGGACCTGATTAACAAAATGAAAATCTACATATTGAATGTTTTGTAGCTCAACTAGATTATAGTTGTGTTTAGTACTGTTCAACACAACATGGACACATTAGCTGGCTGAGGTCTGACTGATGGTCTTAAAGAGGCAGGATTATAGGAAAGACAGAAGTTAAAGTTATTTCATCATTAGGCTACAATTGAACATACTTTATAGGTTTCAGGTCAAACATGGCCAATGTTTAAATAGCAGCATTTTCTGTCTGTTATTTTCACAGTAATTTTAAATAATATATACTGTATAGGCCTGTACATAACATAATGAGGTAA
Organism: Argentina silus; assembly: GCF_951799395.1. NCBI lineage: Eukaryota > Metazoa > Chordata > Actinopteri > Argentiniformes > Argentinidae > Argentina > Argentina silus. The sequence continues at coordinate 16,864,907 of NC_139657.1, read as the reverse complement.
TAACAACTGTCTCACCATTTCATAACCAACACACCAATGGCTTAAGCTAAGATCTTGCATAGACCCCAAATTCATTTAAGTTAATGTGTTTAATAATCAGACTGAAATGTGGCATAATATTACATAACATACTTTTCATGTTAAGCTGGATATTCGTACACTCGATACACAAAGTGCTAGCATTCTGAAAATGATGCTGGAGGGGAG
>NC_139657.1:16827200-16859700 GCF_951799395.1 Argentina silus | reverse complement strand
ATCATCGATTTACACATGAACACCTGTACAGTTTATCATCACACTTTTTATTTGTGGTTACCATGTCGTTCAGTCGACACGGTTCGACCTCTCACGATTAGGACACACACTCTGTGTACCTATTTGCTGAAAACCTTATTCAATCACGCCTGTACAGGCTGAGGACACTTGCAGGCCCGTAGCCCTGTCTAGTGCCCAGCCTATAAAGGCTCATGCATAGCGCGCTCATATATTCTTTCCACTTTTCACTCACTAACTTCCCAAAGCTTACCGTAGTGTTTTCCTAGCTAGCTACAACTTAACTGTTCCACTGAGAATCCTACCATTCTCCCGGGGCGTTACTTGAACCCTGAGGTTTCAGATCAACAATCAAGGATGAGCTTGTTGAAATTGAGTTTGCTAACATAGGAAGGTCGTCTTGTTGTCTTATAACTTGCTAGATTTCTCGTGTAGGCTACGGCTAGCACTTGGACGGTTACCTAGTTTCAAAGGCTTGTGGTTTAAGAAAACAAAATGTTTTTATTTGCCGGAAATATTTGTGTCCTGTTTGCAGGAAGGTTGGCTAGTTTGGTGTTTGTAATTCTTAATTCCAAAGCTTTTTTGTTTCAATTAACAATAGAATATAAAGGATTCACACAGTCGAGTTGCTGACTACTATATACAGTATACCCAGATTGTGTGATTTTTTCAATATACCGAAAAGTCATTGAAAATTAATGTCCTTTTTTCAATTACGGAACTGGAATTCAATTCACTTCTAGAGTTGATGGAATTTAAAAAGGAATTTGCCCCAAACCTGCAGGCAGTTATATACACTCTATACGTCTATATTGTGGGTCTGTTTATGGTTTGTTTTATTTATATGATCATTGATGTGACCTGTTGGCCTCAGGCTGTGCCTTTTGTTAGTTGTGCTTTGTCATACTTATGTAAGAAAATGGACTATACAATAGTACCGTTTTACAATGAAGTCTTATGAAACAATGTTACACAACAGTACTGTACACCTAACTGACATAATTCTTGTAAACCTTATTGATATGATCAACAATATATTTGAATATTAAAAAATTAATATGTATGACTACAACCAAATAAAACTATGTGAAGGAAATTGTTTTGGTTTGCTGTTTTACTTTTGTTTTTGATGGGGACATTGGGAGGGGGAAGGGTATCCACAGTGAACTACGACTCTGATGGTCCCTGGAGGGTGTCTTACGTCTTGGTGTTCCTGACCTCAACTTTCTAAAAGAAAAATAGAAATAGTCATGTACTGAACCTTTCAACCATGTGGTCCCACACTCCTCATAGAGATTGAATTTCTCCCTTGAAAACTACATTATTTTCATTCATGGAGGAGCACAAAGTAATTATTGCTGTGAATTGTTCTGGTAATGGTAAACCATCAACCACCCAGGAGTCCTGTGATTGAGAGAATATCAAGATTAAAAGAACATTTCCCAATGCTGAATCACAACAGAAAGAAAAAGATATGTCTGTACTTTAGAATGTACTTTGACCGTTCCTTCTTATAAACCTTGAAATATGAAAAGTCCCTTGGCAATACAGTCAGTAGATGTACAGTAACCATTGTTGGTAGTTTCGTTGATGATGGCAAATACATGACATTTTAGATACCAGTTGAAAACAATTATTTACTTTCAGAACTGGAATGTTACGATTCAGCAGGACACAATCAGAACGTTCACATGCCTGGCTTGACAACTGTAGACAGTGCCCCGATTGTCTTGTCTTTGTCATTGTCTTCCTATATTTACAATGAAACTATGGGTAATGTCTGTGCGACTGTTAGGAATACATCATTGTCTTCTACATCATCCATCAGGCATAGGAGAGTGAACCCTGAGGTTGATGCATAAATTCTTAATGGGAAATATGAACAGCATATTGAGAGGATAAGGTACTGCCTGGTCCCAGGCCAGAGATCAGCTTACACTACCAGTCAACATAGTTTCTTTTTTTTTTTTTTGTGGTGCATATTACTTTCTTGTGTCTTTGATGGATTTTTTAGATTCATAATCACAATCATTAGTTCCTGACTATAATAACTGAGTAAAATAAATGATGAAGAACAACTATTTGTTTTGATTATTAACACGTTTATAAGACAATACTTTTTCACACTTTCAATGACCTCAGCTCTTTATATTTTAATGCGCTAAAAATAAACATACAAATAAAACTCAGCAGGTGACTCATGCCTCATTCTGAGTGCCTCAGAGTTGATTGTGTTAACTAGGCCGCTTGTTAAGTGGAGCTAAGTTTTTCTTGATATTTTTAAATGAACCAAGAAATGTGTAACACGCACACACGGGTGTAACACGTTCCAAATTGCAGCACTCCTTAAGTGTTTTTTACTGTTGACCCTTAATCTTCACCAAGTGTGGAGGCAAATTACTATTTGTATGCTCTCGACCTGTTATCCTTTATGAAATCAGCAGGTGTCGTTAATAGATTGCAGGTAATGCATTTCAAGTGATTCTATTTAGGTGATTCTATGGAGATGCAAATGTGTTTTACAAGGAAGACCTGGTAATAGGGTGACTATGAGTTATAGAGGCTTATAGAAAGGTAAACAGCTAAATAGGGGATCCTAAATAGGGGGTAGGAGAGAGCCCCTTAGCTGAGAGAGAGAGAGAGAGAGAGAGAGAGAGGGAGAGGGAGAGAGAGAGGGGGAGGGAGAGAGAGAGAGAGAGAGAGAGAGTGTGACTGAGAGGAGACCAGTGACGAGGACAGAGATATGTCCCCAGAAGCCAGCCAAGAGAAGATTAGATGATAAGGTGCTAAGAGGTTTTAAACACTACCAAATGGAGAGTGATGGGGAATATGGACCCATCTGAAAACCTGTTTAGCACAGCCAAAATGAAGCAGTCACTGTGGCAGTGGGCTGGTGAGGGAGAAAATAACCTGTTTAGTGAGTGTCAGTAATATGAATACACGGACACTGCAGTCTTTCTTGCTGGGTTTTTTTTTAACACGTCGTTAAATAACAAATTAGCTGGTTGTCTTTGACTTTTTTGGGGGATACATTTTAGTGTCTGTTTTTGCCATAATGCTGAATACTGTGTATTCAATGATACCCTTATTTACCAGCTTTAACAGTCAAGCCATATCCACCCCAGTCTCTACAGTATACAGTATGTCTTGGCTTTATCAAAGTAATTACATATAGAATGACCCAACAAAAAGCCATCTGCCACTGTAAAGATGGCCTTATCACAACAGTGAAATACGGGGGAACGAGATACATACTGTAAGCCTACGTTATGAGATACAGTAGATAGAGTAGAGATGAGATGCGCTTATTATGGCCTGTTGCCTTGAGGGGAATGGAAAAGGCAACATGTAGTAAGCTAAAAATCTTGCTACAGCAGATGGCATCAGGGGGCAATGTATTTATCAAGCCATTGGTTCCCCATCTATGTTACAGTGAACAAACACTACCATTTCAATCTCTGGGTCAATTTAGAATGCTGTGTGTATGTGCACGATGATTTATTAATACTGTATGGATGTAGGGTGGAATAGGGGTGGAATAAGGGTCTATATCTTGGAATTATCATTTGTTTGCACAGAGGATCATTTATAGCAGGGGAATTAGCGATGACTTTCAAGCCTTACTATTTCTTGAAATGAATAGAGATCCTGGTGAAGAATTGCAATTGAGTAATGGTGAAATTATCTCAAAATTCACTATCAATGTCCTCAGCATGTTCACATAAACAATCAGCTTTACATCAAGGTAGTATAACATCAATTTGAGATTTGCTTTTTAAGACTTGATATAACTGATAGTATCACATCTTCAACACAATGTCTGACATCCATGGATACAGGCAGCATAACCTATGTTCATGCTCTACCACAGGAAAATAACCTACTTCACCAGAGACAGCGATGGAAGTGGTGCTCGCATATGCTTGTGTAATTCTCAGCATATGCAATGTAATGTAAAAGTCCAAAAGTAGCACATTGTCCCTTTCTTTCCATCTTCACAACAATCTTGAAATAGGTCAGATAGATTATTACACTTCATGAATAGACTTTACTTACTTGTACTCCTGAGAAAATCTATTTGAATGCCTGAGGCTTAGCTCTATGCTTTATATTACCACGGGTAAGACACTGAATAATTGAGAATGGTAATCATAATGATAGTAAAGATTTCATTCCATCTGGTCATGTTTCATACTTGTTTATTAAAACTTGATATGAGAACTGCAGAACTCCAGTAGTCCTTTCCCGAGGGAGTTAGCGTTAGTGAAACGTGATGCTTAAAGCAGATAGAATATCTTTACTGCTGTTTCTGCCTGGGCCTGTCACACATAATATGATCGGGTGAATTGATTATGTCTGCAGAGAAATATGATGTAGCCATAACATACAGAACCTATATTTGAGGTGTCTCAGTAGCTGATAGAATTTGTGTCATAGGCCTACTTACAGAATTGGAGCCATTGTTATGTTTTCATAACACTGTTATGTGTCCAGAACATATTTTCCTCAAATAACCCATTGCTTAGCAACTGGAGCAATATATGACATCTTGGACTCATACCATAATATACAGGCTGTACATGTCTGAAATTATGCTCTATGGACATTCATTCAGTGTTGTAGCCTATTTCTTTGACAAAGATCGAACAAATTTGAAAGCGCTGAGGCTGCAGCATTTGTCTGTTAAAGTTAATCATGTGGTCTGTGGTTGTAATTTGTGAATGTAACCAAAGCTGTGCAGTGAGAAGGCCTTTGGGATTGGTCACTTAAATGAACAATTAACTGGACAGATCAATACAATTCCCTTTGACAAAAAACAAATTAGCACCAACAGGCAGGGGAATGGTCAGCAATTTGAGTGGTTTAATTACCGTAAGAACAATTTGACAAAAGAAGAACAGTGTTTGGTTTTAGCTTTAATGCTAAATGTTTTCCCTCAACTTGAATTCTATCTTTGTGGTAAGAAATAATTAGTATCATTCAACATTGGGTTATTTATAAAGAAACACATGTCTTTATGCCTTATCCCTGAATTATCTATACTGTATTGGATTTCCCTACAAAAAAAGCATACTCACAGTAGTACAGTAGGAGTACTCATATGGGGGGTTACTCTCATGTTGATTGTAAAACACCATGTCTATTGGAAGACAAGAATCTGATAAGTTTACTGCAAAGAGAAATCAGGTTCTCTCTTTCTCTCTCTCTCTCTCTCTCTGTCTCTCTCCCTCTCTCTCTCTCTCTCTCTCTCTCTCTCTCTCTCTGTCTCTCTCCCTCTCTCTCTCTCTCTCTGTCTCTCTCTCTCTCTCTCTCTCTCTCTCTGTCTCTCTCCCTCTCTCTCTCTCTCTGTCTCTCTCTCTCTCTCTCTCTCTCTCTCTCTCTCTGTCTCTCTCCCTCTCTCTCTCTCTCTCTCTCTCTCTGTCTCTCTCCCTCTCTCTCTCTCTCTCTGCTGCTCACCCCTACTGTAGCTCTGCTCACCCCTACTCTAGTGCTGTTGTAGTTCTCCTTCTAACCCTTGCTCTCCTTCCGTCATTTCACCATGGACACATATTTGTATCAAGTTCAAAGCTGCAGCTGACTGATTCAATCTCCTCTAAAAAGAAGAAATCTGGGCACAAATGTAGCCATCACTTCAAAGATCAGAGGCAGGTAATATCTAATGGTGATGATCTGGCCTAACAGCAGGACTCGTTCTCCCCTCTGGTTTCATCTGCAGGTGGGAGCACTATATCCTCTCAATATTGGCTCAGGATTAAAGTTCAGAGAGAGAGAGAGAGAGAGAGAGAGAGAGAGAGAGGATGGGTTCATTGCAGAGCCTTGAGTCTTTCATACTGTTGATAATTGCACACATGTTGTGGTACCCCTTTGAAATAAGTGTCCTGGAACCAATTCATTTCTATTGGAGTTACTTTGTAACTATCTAACAATGGAGGATGCACACACAGTATGTATCAATTTTAGGACACTTACTGTAAAGTGGGACCCATGTTGCTGGTGCCATTATCTGTGTTGTTTTGAGAATAAGACATTTGAAAGGCAGGCTGAAGGGTCAGGAGTCAAGGTCATGTGATGTGACTAGTAGCTTTCTGCCTCTAGATGCTTGCAGTAAACAAAGTAGCAAGGCAAGGAGCAGCAGGCCCCTTTTACTATAACTACCGTATCTCGAGAGGTGACAATGTCTATGACAGCATTCAAATGGAAAGTGATGTAAGTCCAACTAACCACATCATGTACAGGAAATTCAATTTGTCAAGGCATTCACTAGTAAAGCTGATGTTGGTGCATACAGTATGTATAAGAATGGGTCCAATTCTGTACGGTATCTAAATCGTATGAGGTTGGAGAAGTGTGTAGGCATAGATGGGCAGGGATATTTATTAGATACAGATAGACAGCAGGTTAGACATACAGTAGATACATCTCTGATTTATTAAGGAAGCATTGGCTGTACTACGTATGCATAGGTCTTCATTAGTAGTGCTTAATGTTTCATCAGACCACTTCCTACAGTGCAAGTGATTTATGGCTGAATTGATTAGCCTATATGGCATGGCAGTAATCTGCTCTGAAACATGTATGGGATATTGACTATGAATATTGAGAGGGATGGTTCTTCATGTCATGTTCTGGTATCGGACAGAGGATTTATTTGTCACCTGTGATTACAGTGACCTTTTAATTCATGTGTGGTCAATGGTAATGGTAATGTTTAACATGCAAGAGTCTCAAGGTTTTTGGCCATTAGGTCATATATAAAGTGTTACCAAATTGATATAAATATGACAAAGTGTCACCATCATCATCAATGCCTCAGAGTCCTTAATCGTTTATTGGACTCTCACTCTCACCTTCCCTCATAATTGGAAAGCTCACCTGGGACCCTCCTACCCTAATTAGGAAAAGAGAAGAGCTTGTCTCTTCTCCTTTGCTTCTCTCTCAGGACCTTCCCTGTATTACTGTTACCTCAACCATGAGCAAAGTTACCACTTAAATTCCCAGGAACACATTCCAGTCTCACTGCCTCACAGACTAGACAAATGTATTTTCTGATCCATAATATACTGTATCTTAGTAAAGTGATGAGTAAAGTTATACTCCATATGTAATGAACTGTACTAGCTTGGAGGAACATTTATATCTGTACAGTGCTGCTCTTGTAGTCCGCCATCAATAAGCAACACATTCTATTCGAAATGAGCACCTCCATATGTAAAAACTCAAGTGTAGAATGTCTTGGTGTTATGCAGCCGCTCTCTCCAAAGTGTGTCTATAGTGGCTTGTCTCATCATAGTTCCATCCCCACAAAACTCAAAATTGAACCAATTAAACATAATTCAATCTACCTTAAGCCTCAGATGAAATACTAGATCCTCCTGACCTCCAGGTAACATCAGTATAATTACTGTCTCAATGAAGTTGTCCTCTCTCTGTGTGATCCCAGGCTTGAATATGAGAGCACACCCACTCCTATCTATCTATCTGTCTGTCTGTCTGTCTGTCTGTCTGTCTGTCTGTCTGTCTGTCTGTCTCTCCGTCCGTCCGTCCGTCCGTCCATCCATCCAATCCTCCAATCATCCATCTATCCATTCATCAAGTCATTTGGGCACCTCCACCATTTATCCAATGCTCTGTTTGGCAAGCCAGACAATGTGAGACAACACTTATTCTCCTGCTGTCTTTGAAACAAGCACACAGAGGTATTTTTTGAGTAATATGCAAACCCTGGGCCTCCTCAGCAGGTGGAGTATGCTGTCAGTGATGGAGAGTGTGTGTGTGTGTGTGTGTGTGTGTGTGTGTGTGTGTGTGTGTGTGTGTGTGTGTGTGTGTGTGTGTGTGTGTGTGTGTGTGTGTGTGTGTGTGTGTGTGTGAGATAAAAGAACAATTGATTCATGGGGTTGGGAAACTAGATAATAGATTGATGTGTTGTGAGGACAGCCATGCCACCTATCTTCTCCCTGTTGGTGAGAGGTGTAGCAGATATTTAATACTCTTTCTTGGTGCTTTGTGTGTCACAGACCACAAAAGAGAGGCCCAAAGTTCACCTTAGAATGAGTCAATCAAGGTTTTTCCTCTTTTATATAAAAACTGATGCTATGCAGTCTGACCTTTTCAGCCTTCCTCCAACGGGTGATAAACAGTGCTGTAATTATACGTCAGGGACTGATAACGTGTATACCACTGTGTGTGGGAGAGGGAATGAGAACCACAGCTTGCAGGTTCTGTACTAAAGTGATGCCACATGATGTTATCTTGGGGTTATCCTGCCGGAAGAGAAGGAGGTGGATGTAACGTGGGCAAGCCGTCTCTCCAATTAAAGAAATGAGTCATCCAGATCACAGCTTTTAGTCTTAGGTAAGGCACTATCAGGATACAGAACATCATAATTTGTAATGTTTTGCCCTTTTCCGAACATAACTTGTTTGTGTGTATGTGTGTGTGTGTGTGGGTGTGTGTGTGTGCATGCGTGTGTGCTTGTATGTGAGTCCCAATTAAGCATGAGTCACTGTACCCCCGTGCAACATGAGGTGCCATTGCTGCTGGGAGCTGAGGGATTTGGAGACCACATTTCATTTTGTTCCTCTATGATATTTCAACAAGGGAACTTTCTTCAGAGGAGCACCTTTTTCGCTAACTCCCTAGATTGTTTCATAGTATACCCAGGATCATTTTTATCTTGATACATGGCAAAGTCTCTGACTCTATCTGTCCATAGGACTGCCAGAGGAGGATGCTATCTGAGAGGAGGATGGTTGGTTGGTTGTCATAGGACACAGCAGACCACACAGGTCAGAGGTCAATGAAGCCCATATTATTTCTCTCTCTTGGAAGTGACTCAATTCTCTTCACACATTTGTTGACGAGTGGATGAGCGACTGTGAAGTGTCTCCAGATCTTTTGACCAATAACTGACTCTCCCATGTAGGTCCATTACTTTTGGATATTTTAGTTGCACCTTATCTCTTTGTTGTGTGTGGTATGTTATTCTGAACTATGACCTGAATATATCCACTAAAACTTCAAGGTGTTACCTATCAATTGAAACCCTGCTTTTGCATCTCAACATCATATTTCTAATGTTATAAGTAGTTTACTTTGGGAATGGTCATTTAGACATACTGTTCTTTCATAAGAACCATGTAAAATGGTTCTACATATTGCACTTTTAGAGGTGCCTTATACTGTATGTATCAAAGAATGACACCTTTATTGGTTCCATATAGCAAGTTCTAAGAGTGTAGACTTCAGTTTCCTGTCTGCTGTTGTGCACTTAAACGTCGGTCTCCAGGCTGCGTCCCAGTGTGTCCCCTCAGGCAGGGACAGATGGGCCAACAGCAGCTTCCAGCTGGGCAGGTCTGACTGGAAGGCAGGTTCTCCCTGAGGGCTGAGGGCTAGCCCACGGTAAGACTGAAGGCTAAACTGATTATTTCCATTTACTGTAGTCAGCTTTGGAAAAGGACTGAAGTGTACAGTAAGAAGATAGAGTTGTTAATAAAGCTGTTCCCTGAATATTTCCTAGTGAAATGCCTCAAATACATAGTTGTGAAAAAGATTGTCTTGACGGGCTCATTTAGAGCATAACATTAGTAATGCTTTGATTGTAGGTTTGTAGGTCCCACTCAAATTATATATTAAAAATAAGGTTGGAAAGGCAGAACAGCTGGAATGGTAGAAAGGTTCCAAAAAGCACCACCATGATGAAATTGTTATATAAATGACTTTGATGCACCTCAATGCAGCCATAAAGAACCCCTAAGAACCTTTATTTCCAAGAGTGTATTAATTGCCTCCTCATTGTTTATACATTTTGAATTGATTGCTCATTAAATGAATTCTAAATGTATGATAAAACTAGTAGAGCTTGGCAGTTACTGTTTATAATTTACACAATGAGGCTGCAGACAGAAATAGAACAAATCTCTGCGTGCTGACTCAGACAGCGAGGAGGTTGTCACGACAACTGCACCCCCACAAACAGAATGATCAGACTACTTTAAAAAAATGGTTAGCTGTATCATTATTTCAACAGCCAAGCTGACGTGTTTTGATTCATAATCAAAACAGACATACACTTACACTTACACTTACACTTACACACCCACACCCACACCCACACCCACACACACACACACACACACACACACACACACACACACACACACACACACACACACACACACACACACACACACACACACACACACTCAGGGATGACTGCTATTCCCCCATTGTGTCTGTACTACAAGCCCTGGGCAGCTCTGAACTACATCTCCCAAGAGGTACTGGATACACACGCTAAGCTTGTATAAGGAACGGGGCAGCCACTGGAACCTTTCTTTTGTCTGGTTATTGTATGAATTATTTAGTTGTCCTCCCACCTCCCCCAGCCATTGATGTATTGCAGTGTTTATTACAAAATACACATTTTCCAATTGAGTGCCTCAAATTCCACAACATTCTGTGTGCATACAGTACCGGCCGTAGGTAGACATCAATAATCCCAGGCATGTATTCATTATTAATGTATTGAGTTAAATACCAGCAGTAGAGCTAAAGCACAGGCAGCCATATAATGTGGCCAGGCCATGTCCAATACCTTCAACAATTAAGGCAGTTTCTCTAAATCCCACTGCAGTCAGCAAGGTTGTATACCTGTCGGTCCATGAGCAAGAATCTGTGATGAAATCTCCACATGTAGTTAAAGAGTTGGAGGAGACTACAGTACAGTAAATGTAGTAGAGTAGAATTGATTTTTCCCTGAGGTACCTGTCTAAAAAAAGAGAGCAGCACTGTTACATTCCCCATTTACAATTGTAGAGATAATAAATCACTTCTAGCAGTTGAACTAACATGATTTACAAGGAGATTGTGATTGTTGTATGCTTTTTTATCATTTAATGGATAGGACATAATATGGTAAAAGTTAAAACATTGAACTATATTCATGTCTCCCTTACTACAAATACAAAGTGGGTATCCTCTCACCATCTTCTCTCAATCTCTTTTCTTTTTCCTCCTTCTCCAGTCAACCTCCCTTCCTCCCTCCCCATCACTCCCAGCCTGCTCTTCCTCCCCCCTCCCTCTCCCTCCCTGCCTCCCCTGCTGGACATTACCTGTTAAACATTTATACAGCCTGTCTTTAGCACATGTTTTTTTTTAAATGTATTTACATCTGCTATTGTAGAACTTATCCTGGCTGTCTTTATGGGATAGAAATAGAATGTGTACTTTCTATCCTCTTAACCTCTTATGGTGCGATAGGTCACTATACAAGATTTCAGAGACTAAGGCAAGCATTGGATTATACTTGACTGGAGTGGACCTCTTTCCCACAAATCATGATACTGACATAGTTCCTGCTAGCCCTGAATCAGGACGAATGCTAAGCCTACCGGATAATGTAATAACTTTTCATAATGTAATAACTTTCACATTTATTAATATTAATTAATTAACATGTATACAAATATTGTATGTTTGTACCCTTACTGGCTACTCACAAGAAATATAATTGCTGCCTCAACCTGTTATGGGGCCTTAAGCAAAAAATGTTGGGGCCCCCACTGCACCAAAATGAATGCAACCAAACATACTTTAACGACAATGATTTTGCTAAGTTATTATATTATTCATCCAACAAGTTTCTACTCACCAGATTTTTGTATTTTTTTTATTCAACCTTTATTTAACCAGGATAAAAAACCCTTTGAGATAAAATCTCTTTTACAAGGGAGACCTGTCCAAGAAGGCAGAAAAGTTAAATGTCGATTACATGACGATAATATACGTACAATTTGATACAATATAATACAAAGTAAAAGCTACTATCCACACATCAACGGAAAAGGTTGCATATACACAAATACTGTGTAACACATGCAGACAAGTAGGCATCAGGACATGACAAATTGTTATGCACTGTAGCAGGACCAGTTAAAGACCTCTGTTAGCTTTTGTTTAAAACTGGTTAGGGAGATGAGGGAGTCTAGATTAAGTCTGGCCTGCAGGTCATTCCAAGACCAAGGGCCATAATAAAATAGACTCCTTTTTCCAGCCTCAGTCCGCACAGGTGGCACCTTTAAGTGTAGCCAATTATTAGATCTAAGATTGTAGGTGTTTTGTACGAATATGAACTAAGAGTTTATGTACACATAGCAAGTGAAGACCATCCGACCAGACTGTACAATGTGCAGTGATGAATCCTGTAGCCTGAATTTGATTATATCTCAAAACAGCATTATAAAGTGGGCCGAGTTTGGACAAAGTAGTGGGACAAGCATGTCTGTAAATAGTGTCACCATAGTCTATAGCTGATACAGGAATAGGCCTGTAACCAGTCATTTACGAGAAGATGGTGAGAAACATGACTTTAATCTATATACAAAATGTCTTAGTTAGAGTTCCAATGTCATAACGGATAACGTCATAACAACCGGATAATGTAATAAAATTAGAACATTATCTGTTTAACAACTTTATTACATTATCCAGCAAGTTATTATATTATCCAGCAAGTTACTACATTATACAGTTTCATTACATTATACATGCAAAGGTAATTACATTATACAAATTATTTGATTATCCGGTGTTATTACATTATAAGTTGATACATGCTGCTTTAGATATGTGTGTATGGGGGTTTTAAAATGCTGAATATTTGGCCTCCAAAGTCTAAATTGCAATGTCTGTGTTCCCTCGCTGAATTTCTCCATGGTAATAAAATTGTGATTTCAGGGTCTGCTTGTTGAGAGCAACAGTTTGCCTCCTAGACAAGATATATTAGTTGGACAAAGAAAGAAAAAAAATGATTAAAGAACATAGATATGTTGTTGCAGGGGATGTCAGGGGGAGAAGTTAGCGAGGGAAAGTCTATCATTCTTGCGCAGCTCTGTTGCCTCTGTAACTTATAGAGATTCTAATTCAATTTCATGTTTCATTGGCTCTTTGAGCTGCCGACTGGAAACCTACAGTGGCATCTAACTTTTGGGCTTGGGAATGTGCCTGTCTTATTCTCCCCTTCTCCCACTTTTGCTTTCTTTCTCTTTCTTTCTTTCTTTCTCTCTCTCTGTCTCCCTCTCTCTCTCCCTTTCCTCTCCCAATCTCTTTCTCAGCCCTCTTCTCTCTCTCTCGCTCTCGCTCTCCCTCACACTTTCTCGTTCTCCCTCGTTCTCTCTCTCTGTCTCACTCTCTCTCTCTCTCTCTCTCTCACTCTCTCTCTTTCTCTCACCCTCCCTCCCCTTCTGTCTTTGTCTCTCATGTCATCCACAATCCATTCTAGTGCAGATACCTTTCTGCACGAACTCTGCACTGCAAAGAAGAAGGATCCAGAGATTCCATCACTAGATTGTTGCTCACACTAAGGAGTCTCAACAGACGAGTTTAGAGAGATACTCAAATGTTGTTATTGTTGTTTTCAGAGGGATGTAGAACAGACTGAGAATGGTAGATTAGGAGATACTGACTTCATAATCGGCAGGATCAAGGGACAGCAAAGCAATTGGATTGTTTGTCATGACTCAGTCAAATTGCATTCACTTCAATCAAAATACATACAGTGCTTGTTACTCATCTGGTAAAGACAACTTCAGTTTTCAAGTACAGATATATTAGAGGTAAATATATGCATGAGGTGTCATGCAGTCCAGTAATGAAAGCATTTGAGTCACAATGTCATTTTATCCACTCAAACACATTGCTATTTGAACACCTCAGATACAGTGTGGGTATCTCTTCTGGTACGGCAGATCAGAGGCTGAACGAATAATTACACTTCAAGGTTAAACGGAAGAGAGAACAAATGAAAAAGGGGGAAAAAACGACAACAGGATAATGGTTGGTGAACAAAGCTTATTACAGTGGTGATAAGACTAGCTGTATCCCAGTCATAGAAATGTCATAATAGCGGCTTGTTCCATTTTATTTTCCTCTCTCTTTCTCTCTCTCTCTCTCTCTCTTTCACCCGTGCTCTTTCTCGGGAGAGAGTGATTGCTCTAATCTTGGGCATAATGAAATTCCCTACAGTGGGACATTATAATGTGTCGAAGGAGAGCGGTATAGGGTGTAGGGGGTTGCTTAAACAATTTATGAGGATGTGCAAAAAATAAGTTATGCAATGGACCTCTGACCGCCCCCCACCCCCCCCCCCCCCCGCCCCCCCGACACACACACATACACCTCACTTTATAACAGAGAATGCATATAAAGCCCACTGTATACTTACAATATGAAGAATTCCCTTTCAAACGTCCATATCAACGTTATTTTTGCGTTAATAACATTGTTATTATCGTCTATTTTTAAACATTTTTAAAAATTTTATTCCAGTCATACCAAACATTGATTCTAAAACAAACAAACAAACAAATGAACAAACAAACATGAATAAAAAAATTAAAAAAACACAGACAGGTTCCTTCCCTTTAACAACATCGTGGCCACTACTACTGCCAAGGCACACTACTGTCAGAGGAGTGTTAAATCAGCCATGAAATGTTCTTGGTCTGGAGCAGGGGAACTACTCTCAGAGTGAGCGGGTTAATGGGCCTTGTATGCAGGTGGAGTCAAATACACCCTATATGTGGCCTCCAGCCAAAACATACCCCGCTCCCTCTGTGACATTTTTTTTCCTTTGGAAGCTATAAGCCTGATGAAGCACATTTTCCAATTTAAAGGAAATTACAAATAATGTTGATGTAAGAGGCATTGGTTTTTAAGGTGAACCAATGACTTTGTTACAGGGTATTTTTTGTTGTTGTCATATTCATTGGGGTAAAGGCTCTTAGTGGGGGAGGTTATTGCAGTGAAAGTGAAATGCCATGTATTCTTTCAAAAGAGCATACTGTTGCCAAACATACTGTATACATGTTATGTTCATTTGAGATGATGTACTACCTGATAAGTTGAGGTGGTATTACTGTATGAGTGTATAGCTCTTCATCAAAAAGGTGAGGGTGTGGCTTCATTTAGTCACCCTTGCTACAATACAGTGCATTTGGGATGGATCTCCACGGCCAATACCTTCTGTAAGATATAGAAATGCTATCTGCTAGTAAACAAATAGATCATCTACAGGTGGTTTCTAAAGTGCGGACTACCCTCACCCAAATATTAAAGGCAGGATATTTAGTCATAAAATCTGTGCTCCTTCCTGTGCTTTCTGTCCGTTTTGGTTCTAAAAAGGCATCTCTCTCTCTCTCTCTCTCTCTCTCTTTCCCTGACATTAATTATTGTACTAGGTGCACATTTGGAAAGTTGCCTGTGGTTAAAGGTAGCATATTATCCCCACCTACTGTGAACAGCAAAAGTGGTCAATTATCCACTACAGGCAAATTTAACACAGGTCATTTAATGCAGCTCTCTTTTTTATGTCTCTTATACGCAGTCACAGTGATGCCTAAAGCCAAGGCCGAGTTGAAAAGCTGTGTGTGTGTGTGTGTGTGTGTGTGTGTGTGTGTGTGTGTGTGGGGGGGGGGGGTTGTATTACATACCATCCCAATGTGTGGTTTTAAAACATATTTTGGGACAAATGACAACGCAGAGCAGCCTATATGGATATAAAGTGGGCATGGCCAAGACCAGGAAAGTTAATGAGAAACCTAAAGTGGATCTGCTTTGACAGCAAGCATCTCTGAGATAGGAACTCACTCCAGCTAGGAGTGACTAATGAAGCTAAAACAGAGAGAAGGGTCAATAAATGGGGTGGTCTGACACCATTATTTATGCATTATTCATGACTATACAACACCTACATATTTATTGACTTTACCAGCTGTCAGTCCTTGCATTTGAAATGCATTTGAATTCAAATCTAAAAAGGTGAAAATATTGAGATCTTTCCAATGGCTGAAATGCATTTGTTTAGTAATGATTACAGCATACGTTCATCAGAGAAGAAGACAGAATATGCTGAAAAATACTTAAACAAAAATGAGCTTAACATTAATTATTTAACGGAAACCTTGACTTGTAAACTCATTATATCCTGGTGCAGACAAGCTTGTATGGTAGCGTGGATGGATGGGTGTGCATGTTCACACATTGGAGAAAAGCTTTTGACCTCTCCCTGCCCTGCTGCAAGAGACAGAAAGTTCTGGCAACCAAACAGCCTGACTGATTTTATGATTCAAATATGGTGACATTTTATAGGCACCCAAAAGGTCTGAAAAGTATAGAACAATGCATATATGAACACAGAGGGAGTGAGGGAGAGAATAAGTAAAACCTAGCGTCTCTTAAAATAACAGCATGCTTTGCTGAGGGGCTTTGTATATTGCTGATAAGCCCAGCATTGCATTGTCATTAAAAAAAAACCTTTCCTTTTAATTATATAGTTTAGAGGGTTGGGCTGCACTCATTTGAACTAACCTCCACTGATAAACAAATTGAAAATGCTCCTCACTCACTAAGACAAACAAGTGAAAATGCAACCGCAAAACATCTCTGAGACCATATTATTTTGAATATCTAAATCGTTATTATTGGACCAAGGTTATTGTCCAGCCATGATATCAATCACTGGACAGTCTGGGCAATGATTAAATCTAAATTAGAGAATGTCCCTTTGGTGCTTGATAATGGGATTTAAACTGCAGACAAGCCAGGTAATCAATGTGGAGTGGTCACCATAGGAGGACATGCAGGGCCTCTTAAAGACATAGGATAGAATTGGATTAGAGCAACAATTACAATAATAAATCAGGGTAATGAAAACGAGGTTGAGTCACTTTAAGAGAAATGCAATCTGCATCTGGCCAATCATGAACAATCCACTGTCCTTATCTTAGCATTTGCAATATGGTTGTGGCTGGATGTTGGCCTGATTTATTGTGGCTGTTTGATTGGGTCAAGCTGAATATGTATTTCTCTTTCTTACTTTCAGATACTATCTTCCTAAAATATGTCCAGGATTTGCCTGCAGATTTGTTTGTATACAGTATGTAGATTTGCTATGGCATATGTAGTCACAAGATTAATCTTGGGCAGTATTCATTGTACCTGGATTACATACAGTATGGGCAATTGTAAAATTGTTTGCAATTAACTCTATTACTCAGAGACCACTCAACCTAGACCAGTCATTTGTTGATATCAGAAATGTATATCTGTCTACTAATCATTGATAAATGTGTAGGTCTCTAAATAGGATGCTTGGATCACAGTCAGCAAGCCAGCAGCCACAAACCAGCAGCCACACACCCCTGCATCACTCTGCTGACTCTGCAGGGTATGCCTCAGTTGATCCTTTGATGGGGGACCAAAACAGGCTGCTGGAAGTGGTTTTGGAGGACCAGAAGGCAATCCTCCCTCTGGTCTTGGACCTGATATCCCAGGGCAGTGAATGGGAAACTGTCATGCAGAGGTTGCCGTCCTTCGGATGAGACGTTAAACTGAGGTCCTGAGTCGTTAAAGATCCCATGGCACTTCGCAAGAGTAGGTGTGTTAATGCCAGTGTCCTGGCTAAATTCCCAGTCTGGCCCTTCTGCTACCATGGTCACCTAATCATCCTCTGCTTTCTATTGGCTCATTCTTCCCCTCTCCTTTCCCCTGCAATTATTCCCCAGGTCATGGCTGCAAATTAGAATATGTTCTCAGTCAACTTGCCGTGTATGAAATAAACAGTATTGATTTGAATCCAAAAGGTCCGCTCTTACTGTCCAATTAGAACAGTTGGTGGGGGCAAATGTAACATTAAACACACTAAATAAACCCACTGAAAATGCAGAAGACAAAATAGACACACACTAATGCTCCATTAACCCCTTTAATCAGTCCCTCCAGGATTTGGCGATGATTTTTTGTGATATCTGCGGCCAACAATTCTTGGTTTTGCTCCAGTTTTTCTGAAATTTCGCGAGGCAATTTGCAAAGTTGCAAAGTGTCTATGGCTTGACTCCTAATAAAAAATGTTTTAAAAAAAGAAGCATAAGTTGCGACAGCTGTAATTGATAGCACAGTCCAATTTGGACTAACATTTATTAGTAGCCTATGCCAACAAAATACATGTCCTGTTTTTTCACTGATGGAACTGCAGCTACATGGTTAGGCTAGTTGCTGCATTAGTTTGGCCTCAAAGAATTGTATGCTATAAATATGCATTGTCATGCAGTGACATTGTCAATATATTGTCTTAATGTCATAATGAATAAGTTGGCCTAACTTTTTAAAAGTTCTTGCTGCACATCATCATCATCATCCTCTGCCTAACCTGTATCTGCCTCAACCGATCAATCTTGCTGACAAAACATTATTCAATGTAGCTAATTTAGCTATAGTGTGGATGTAGGGTTGCCTTTTTTACAAAGAGAACGTAACTAGTGCCAAATGCGTAGGCAACACAGTAGGCAACACAGTAGGCAACACAGTAGGCAACACAGAAGGCAACACAGTAGGCAACACAGTAGGCAACACAGTAGGCAACACAACAAGTTTTCACAAGCCTCTCATTGATAGACTACAAACAATGTCTCAACATTCTCAGAGTATCAGTGACAGTTTCAATATTGGCAAAATGTTTCCTTCTCTGGCGAATGATACAGACAGGCAAAAATGACCTGGGCAGCACATAGGAAAGAGGAAAATCTCTGAATGATGAATCAATTAGAGAAAATCTGACTACCCAAAATACATTTGACAAGGTGACATGTAGCCTAAAATCGGCTTGAGTTGACGACATGAAATTGCATGTGAACGCCATAATAGCTTGACCCAATTTAACCCCTGTGGCAAATGAAGCGATCAGTCCTATCTGTGCAGCCCTCTTGTGCCTAGGACTTGCCCAACACTGTGTAACAATTGCCCCCAACCCTAGCAGCCATGACAAACTGGATGTGCTAGCTAGCTGGTAACGATTCTGACATCGTCAATCATGTCAATCTGTAGCCAACAGAACAGAACAGAACAGGAATTACGCTTTTTCAAATAAAACTTGCAGATGGTGAGATATTTGACTGATTTTTTGCATCGCAGGGAGTAAACCCAACTCTGCATATCCTGAGTGAGTTTCATCTCTCTAACTTGTTTCTGATTGGAGAAAAGCAGGGTGTTACAATTGACCCCTGTTACATTTGTCTCTGTTCTCCCCTACACACCAGTCACATCACATACACACCAGTCACATCACATACACACCAGTCACATCACATACACACCAGTCACATCACATACACACCAGTCACATCACATACACACCAGTCACATCACATACACACCAGTCACATCACATACACATCACATTCACACCTGTCTATACAGTATATGTGTGATTGGGTGGGTGAATGAGCAAGATATCAGAAGGTGACCGATTCATAATGAGCACACAGGAGGACACCTATTTTGCATTTCACTGTATACTTGTATGCACGTGACAAATAAAGAAATCTTGAAATCTTGAAATCCTAATCTAATTGGGCAACCTCTTAGGTCTGTATCAAAGGTTGGGAGAGGTTTTTTAAGTCCCACGAGTAGATGCAGTACAGTGTACGTACTGTACAGTGTATTGCACTAAACTGAACTGATTGTTACTGCACTCACCGGAATCAGCAAATACCAATAAAGATTCAACCCCAAAAATTATGTTTTCAGGCACGCAAATGTATTTCAGTCCATCTACCATATTTCTCCATCAACCCCCACATGTAGTGCTGAGATGTACATACTAGGCGTGGGAAAGACTCCAACTCAATTTGCTTTGATCAACACATTGAGATGCAGAGACTGAGTGGCAGACATTAGTGTCCTCTCTGCATACCGCAGATAACAAAGCTGTCCAAACCAAATGGGTCTACAGCATCGGCTACGTCGCTTATTCTCTGGCATCTCCCTCCAAATCTAACCCAGGTTTGTTAGCTTTTGAAATGACATTAGCCACGATACTATGACAAGGACAATACACATCTTGTGTGGAACACACATATTTAATAAATGATATCCATAATTATCATCAAGATCCCATTTCTGCTGTCTGATTTGTGGTGGTTGTTGATATGGATTAATTAATTAAACTGAAATTAAAGTTGTGAGTCCTAAGACCAAGAAGAATGAATAACATGAATAAACTTATCAGTGTCAAATTCCATGATAGAACAATCAATAGCAAACAAATGTTTCAAAGTATGCCTCTTACTGCAATAACAAGTCCTAGACAGAAACTAGACCCCACAGGTTCTTGCTTCGCACATTTAAGAAAGCCATTGACCCAAATTACCCAACATTAATCTCCACAAACCTGTAACATGTATATGTCTAACATCCGAAGAAGCCGCTGACGAGGGCATCTGCAAAGCAAATAAATAGTGTGATAAATAAATAAATAGATACATATACATAGTGTAATGTCCTAGACATGAGCATAGCTTTGAAGGCCTCAGTGGGTCTCCCTGTAGGGACGTTGAGTGGGAAGCCTGCAGGAGCTAATGGTGGACTGATTCAACTGTGAAGAGAAGCAGGCAGCGCCGGAATGAAACACTAATTAGGAAACGCAGTCGTGTGTGAACTACACCTCGCTAGCAGCATATCAATGAAGCACTAGCTGCTTACAGTACCTCTCAGTATCTCAGGTAGCTCGCCTCCCGTCGCCTTGCCAGGATCTAATTAGATGTAAAGGGGATGAGAATATAGGACAGGACAGCCACGCTGCTGCTGCTTCTGCTACGTCTGCGACGCATTGTTTTGCATGAGACAGGCGTGTAGGTCACCGCTAAGTCCTTGCGTATATTCAAATAGTTTAAACTCTGACGCAGCATATTAGTACGAGGGAAATAAGACGAGATAAAGTAGACAGATAGTAATTTAGATATGTTTTGTGGCCGACACTCTCAACATGATTTTCATAATAAGAGAACCACGTCTTAGGCGATGATGAATACATATTTTTCTACCAGTATGTTTTATACGATGTGTCTTATCTTAATTGCCAAGCAGGCAACACTTGACAATAAGTTGCTCAACACCTGTTTTCTAACATGGAGGTAACACTTGGAGCAACATGTTTATACATTATTGAGACTGGAGTATTTACAATGTAACTTATTCATGTTTAATATAAACTAAATGTGTTACTACCCAGGTAATTGCAGGTCACTTACCATAAAATGTGATCATACAATCTCACCATAATGTATACAGCAACGGCCAGAGTGGTCAACAGTACTCAAGGTCAGTGTTCTGGTTCTGGTCTGTCCATTCAGCCCATAGGATTACCTGACGGTCCACAGGGGCTGTAGATCCTCACGCCACATAGCCACTAGTCATTGTGAGAGCCTGACAACCTCTTGACTCGTCTATCCCAGAGACCCCAGAGATGCTCTGATCTCTATCCCTGAGACACTCTGAAATAAGCCCCTCACAATGCCAAGAGAGGCAGCGATTCAAAATAGGACAAACCTATCTGTGGGCTTAAAATAATAGAGTGTGTGGTGAGGTCATCGGGCGGCTGTGGAGAGATGTCAGAGGTAGTCAGACTGCCTTGGCTTTTTGTCTGTTTAGACGGCTGGTGGCGGGGGTGGGCAGGGGGGTTGTCTTTATTGAAGTCTCTGATGAAGAGAGGTGGAACAATGTGAAACAGTCATGCATCATCAATCCTTCTATGGCTACATGTGTAACACGTCAGAGCATTCACAGAGGCCTGGGTTGCGTACTGATTCTCTCTCCTTCACCCAGAAGTAGCACTTCCCCTGATGCATTTAAAAGCATTGGATTGGTGTAAGCACGGGCTATTGAGTTTCCACCATATTTTGTACACAAGTCCATTCATTTATTCATGAGAGGATTGTACCTGTGCAAACCTTTGGAGAAGGGTAGAGGTTCAAGACTGCAGCCATAGTGCTTTAATGTGTTCCCCAATGGAACTAAAGGATAGGAGAACCACACTTTGGTTGGGTGACCACAGTGAGGTGTATAATATAAAATATGATGAATGTGATATAATAAGATATCAAATAAGACACACGAGACAGTTTTTCAATTTTTTCAGGGTACTGTATTTTTATTGCAGTGTTCTTCAGTTCATACATACAGTATGGAGAATAAACTCCAGGACTGTGAGTACCGCACCGTTGGTGACAAAGAGATGTAAACCTCTGACTTGCATGAGGGACGGGAACTGGGCGGCCATCTTAAGAAACTATTTATGGTAATGGCACAGTTTTACCACCCAGCTATTGTTCAATAATACTGTATAATATCTTATTATTATTAAAACTGAAAACAAGGACTATATTTTATGATATTCACAAGAGATTCATAAATAATACAGTTTTGCTAAGTTAAACTGAATCAGATGTACTGAAAGTTTAAGAACATTAGAAAATGTAGCAATGCATATGGTGGCCTGTTATTTATTTAAAGCTTAATACTGTATAATTATGTTCAATGTTAATATAAGGTAAACATTATAACAGTGCCACCCAAATTCAAATTGTAAGTATAGTAAATGTATTTAATACATTTTCTATACTCAAATTATATTCTCATAGAATAAAACTGTAAAACCACTACTGTACTGTACGTCACCTATTTACTCCCAATACATTATGAAGGCTAAGAACCAAAGCATTACTGTATGCCTACAGTAAGTATCCCTTCAAATAACTAGTCATGCATAAATGTCATACCTGTCATACAAAGGTATAGTCCACTATAAGTGATCTGAAGTCACTTCACAAGAAACCATTTAGGATTTCATTTACATATCCAAATTTACTCTTTAAATAATCGTAAAAAAAAGAGGAAGTGTTTCCATAATAAGTGCTTTGGAAGAATCTCCTTCTCTGTGTTCTTCAGAAACATTACAAAAGGAGAGGAGCGACTTGTGAGACCTTAGCTCAGATACTGTCCGTTTGGAATATTCATCCCATTGCATGAGGTCCTCTTGATGTTGAGAGTCTCTAGAGAACCTTGGCCTATCAGGTGAGGGAAGAGGCAGGACTTCATGTCTGAGCGTTGTTGACCGCCTTGGGTCATGTTGTGCTCTTCCTCCTCATCCTCTTCCTCAGTGCTGGAGGTGTTGCCATTGACCTCAGAGTCCAGGTCGTTTCCTCTCAGCTCAGAGCAGCTGTCTGTCTGGTACTCAATCTCCTCCACGCACGGAGGTTCGTCATCCTCGAAACAGCTGGAGACAGAAGAGAAGAAGACAGTGGGTTAACCAAAGGAAATTGCTGCATGGCTAAATGAGTGGAGTGGAGAAGAGAACAGCTATTCATTAAGTACCATTCCAGGGATTGACAGCACCAAAACCATGCCATATATTTCATTTCTGTATAGCAGGGAATGCTGGGCTTGACCAAAAGTGTGGAGTCCTTGGGGGGTACCTCAGGACCAGAGTTGAGGTACCCTGCTGAAGCCTTTGGCATATCTGTTTCACCACCCCACTGCAGAGAACCAGAGAGTCATTGTTTCCATTTCATTGAGTTTTAGTTTGGTTCATTGACTTTCTGAACGCGTCCAGCAGGCTCTGAGCGTTTCCCCGGTCATATCCTTTGAGGGGTTATTACAGACAAAAAGACTGGCCTGGACCCATGTGGACTGCATAGTGAGCAGCACATACTGGACTGCACAGCACTCTGGGTTTGGATTTGATACATTGTTCTGATTAGATGCAATATTTAGTGTCATTAACAGCAGCCACACCTGATAATGGCAACCCTGTGTTAACAAAGGTACGGTACATAACAGTAATACTGTTTGTGACCTTTTCTAGTTGAGATGCTGGTGTCGGTATGGTGTTAGTAGTTGGTAAATGTTATTGGGTATATCTGTGTGGGTAGAGATGTATAGTGAGTGGGCTTCTCATCCCCCGTCCAGTTTCAGAATGACACAACATGTCCAGTTTCACAAATGCCCCTTCAGGAATGAGCCAATGCCCATATCAAGCCTTAGTATTGTATAAAGCGGGGAAGCATCAAATTGTCAGGGTTTTTTTCTTTACTTTTTCCGTCTGTAAAGGGGCCAACCTGGGGTTCAGCTCTGTGAAGGAGGCAGTGACCTTCAGATAGCCAAGCTCTTGATTGACAGCAAACATAAAGCCCTTCCACACTAATCAGATTAGAAAACACTGGGATCCATGGGGGATGAGGATGTGACAGGAAAACCGATTTACACCTTCCTATGTGTGTGTGTGTGTGTGCGTGTGCGTGTGTGTGTGTGTGTGTTTATCATTTTCTGCTCTGAAAGTGAATTGAATAGGATACACCATCTGATGCACTGTGATTCCTACAGAAACATAGTCTGAAAATATTTCATGGAAATTTACATTTCTGAGGGGGTTCATGAGAGGCACCTGTGCCTTTTCAAATATGTTACATCCATTTGATTACCAACATGAAACACAAGTGGCAGTTTAAAAGCCCAAACATGCATTTCATAATTCCATAAATAATTTCAGGTACTTGTACAAACTATATTTGGACAGTAGTGAAGTTGTGGATATGTGCCTGTATGTGTCTATTTGACTGTACTCAACACTGCTCTAAAAATGGGTGCCATATTCCAAAAGTCACATATTCCTCCTAAATACAGTACTTTCAGTGGGGTGTCATTAGATTGGTCTCCAGACTGTGGAATGCCAGGACGTCAGGTCCATTAAAAGCCCATTAAGCAATCAGCGACTCAAACAGCCATAGACTACAGTATGCTACACAATCTAAAGTACCAGAGAATTATACCCAAAAGGCCCATTGGTGTATCGCTGCATAGCTTTGAATACAAATGTCTGCTGTGTACCCTCACAAGGTATTAACAGTGAAACAGTTAAACAATAGCTGTTTAATATACAGTTTACTTAAATACTTCAGGCCCATTAGACAAAAACATTTTCTTTTTCATACAGTATCTGCCTTCAACACTTTCTTTATCCCTTCATCTTATCTCCATCTTGTGAGTTGATTAAGCTTAAAGTCAGGGGGAAGCAGCATATGTGGCATGTGAGATTACCCATCTTATTGCAATAAGATCAGTCTTCCATTGTGCCGGCTCGAGTAATGATGAAGGATATTACTGAGCTGGTAAAACTGTCCATCTTTGCCATCCTTTCTACATTCCTCTTAGAGAGCTAGCATTACTTTCACTCTGTGATATTACAAACTGACACCTTACGGGATCCTAGTAGATATCAAGCCAAAGCAAAGTTGGATAACAGCGGAAGTGGAGTTACTGCAGGGTTATAATGGATGAATTAATATTGACTGTTACCACCATGTTGATCTAAGCTCTCGAGGCTACAGTTGTCTTATACACCCTATTGCTCGACAGTCAACTCACAGCCTCCAGAAAGCCTCAACAAAATCCATCTGATCTCTTCCCCTTATTGTAAACAACAGCTTAAAAATGACACCTGCTACCAAAATGTGTTGCCAATGTTCTCACAGAAAAGGGGAAGTCCTTTGGGCAGAGAAGGACAGTGTCTTCTCCAATGGGTGCAGTGTAGCAAGAGATTGCCCACAACTTAGCCTCTAGTCAAAACAAAACACTCTCTACAGTACAATTGAAATGTCACATTTTGAATAAACTACACAAACAAAGCTAATCCTTGAAGCGGTTGCCAAAATGTTTTCCAGAGTGGCACTTGTAATTTTACTTTGGATGGTTATATTTTAGCATTTTGCTCCACTTGCAGGATAGCGCAGAAACATTTAATTCAGGATTGGTCACCAGCCAATGTGTAATAACCATCACTATGTCATTTCGAAGTAATTAGTCATTTCTGTACCAAAACTATATGTTCATTCTGTCAACTAAAGAATGTTATTTGTACACTCAAGAAACATGGCACACATACAGTCCTGGTAACAGGTAGATAAGCATACCTTGCCTTTTGTACCTGAACACACATCGATTGTTACTGTGAGGTTTTCACAACAATTCAAACAGAGAACACAACCTAAAAACATCCATGCAAAGCCACTGATCTGTTGTTTCCACTGATGTTTCAGCCACTAGGATTCACTTAGGCTTAAGCCATGCCTTTCCCTCCATGCTTCCCCTCAAGTCCCCATTGCCCCAGAGCTGGTGCGGTGACACAGTTGCAAGCCATAATGTTTACAATTCAAATCCTATTAGCCATGTTGTCAGACGTGACCAACGACCATGAAGTCATCATTAGCACAAAGGTGGAAAAACAAAACAAACCAACAGATTTTCCATTAACTGTTTTGCTACCAGCAGAGTTGGAGAGAGATTTGCTGACAGAGTAGCTTTTACTCTGAGAATATGCATAGACAGTAGCTCCATTAGACCAAGCAGTACCATCTAGAACTGATTAAACAAATGATGCTGATACCTGATAGTGACACTAGATATTTGAAAATATCAAGGACACATACTGTAAATGACTGTGTGATCTAAAACTATAACACTTACAACATGATGTTTGTTTCTTTGTCTTTGTAATATTCCATCATAAAATAGGCCTGGATCTTGGACTGGGGCAAATGTGTGGGGCAGTGGTAAAAGAGCTTGAGATGTGACCAAACGAGTCACTCTCAACAAGTGGGGTTCCAAATACATACAAATGAAATAATATGAGACAGAAATTATAGTAATACATCATTTCTGTTGATTATACTATGTATTATAACAACCCTGTCATTGAGATCCTTATCAAATAAACATATCACACATTGCTAACAAAACATACAAAAACACACATCTGAAATGTGAAAAAGAGGTCCTTCTCAAAATAAACCATACAAAAGAATCTAATTATATGGCTAACAAAGCATACACACAGACACATCAAAAGAGCCACTGATAAACATTATAATCAACACCTTCAAAGGTTCAATATTTCCTTCAACAACATTAGCTGTCCGAGCATTAGTTGGACAGTTAAATTCATTGCCATAATAAAAGGTTAATTATTGTTCGTTTTGTTTGTGGGCAGTTGGATTTTGAAAAACATGCTTCACAGTAATTCTCTTAATGCGAGGGACACACACGAGACCAGACCGAGGCAGCAGACAATGGGCCTGGCAGAGCAAATCCTTTCATCAGTTTTATAATTATTTGCAAATGCAATCTTAATCGGATTATTCATGTCACCCTATTCAGCCAGCCTCATCGCAATCAAGCAGCGTGATCTAGAGAGATAACAACCTCCATTACTGTACACACAATGGACAGACTGAGAATAGGAACAACTCGTTCCTCTCATCGCCTTCCCGACCTCAAGGAGAACTAATCCAAGGTTATTACTGTACCATCCTGGCTCTCTCTGTCTAATAATGGATGTTACTTTGGCTGTTTGGGTGTTAACAACTTAATTTTTCCATTAGAGGAGGAGGATTTAAATATAGTCTGTCAGAGGAAAAATACAGTATTGGATTTAAATATAGTCTGTCAGAGGAAAAATACAGTAGTTTTCTTTTCATTTATTTGTCTTATTATTTTTTTTATTTTTTCAGAAGCCTGCAGGTTCAAATAGAAACCCAACAAGCCTTCGATTTCATTTTCAGTGGAATGTTCTCAACAAAGCAGTGGGTCAGGAAGTACTGTGCTTAAAGTAATACATAACAATCAGAAATTAGATAACAGACCGATCTTGGTATTTGGGCTACTTTTTATCCAAATGTTGATTAAACATGTGTGACTAATCACTGTATGAACCAAACAATGTCACACAAATTAGCATCAGGAATAATGTACCTGTAACTACTCTGAAAACAGATGAGTACGTTAATATAAGTCTCTTAGCCTATCTTTTCCCAAACCTTCTAAACTGTCGTATCTGGTGGCATAAAAATAATTAATCACTGATCTTCAATTAAATTTGACTCACTCAAGTCATGCATGCTGATTATGTGGGATTATTGATTTTTGCTGCGTTGCTCACCCATGAACTTAATTAATTCTAAATTAAGTATTAGCTGCCAATAGAAAGACAAGCTCAATATGGCTCAGACTTAAATAAAATGTAGTTTAGCCTACTAAATAGCATAGTCATCTCAACTTTGTATTTCCTCAATTCAACACAGTAAAATAAACTGTATGTCAACTATAACTAATGCTCCGTATTATTTGCTTATAGAAAACAGGAAGCTTTAAAAAATGTAACATTAGAACATTGCAGGGCCTGAGCTTTGCTTGTCTTTAGTGACAGTTGGAAAAGTAGGCTGTACCAGGGACTGGTTAACTAAAAATATTTTTGTTGTATTTTGAGGACAGGTATAATAAGGTTTTACATCAATATTCAGTAATACTGTGCCTGAGAGGAACAGCTTGCATAATGTCAGTCTAAACATAGTAACTCTAACACAGATGAGATAGAGTGTAAACCTTCTGAGTGAACCTGCAGTGCTGCTTTACTTTATTTGCAATGGATGGAACTGGGGCCCATGTGTAATACACAGGTAAAGTGACTGCATAATTGCAATTGCAGAGTACCACGACAATGAAAATATCTGGAGACAAATAGAGCAAGCTTGTATAGAAAGCTCAACAGGAGACTGTAAATATAGCTATTAAAGCTAGATTGTTGAGTGTGATTAAAATAATATTTTTTTGATATTCGAGACTTGTGCTCGTTCAAGTAATGTGGCTAACATGACCAGTCACTTATATAGCTTTAAAACGATTTTTGAAAAAAATCTTCTAACCTGTGTAGTTTTACTCACTGTCTCCATATCTGGGATGATGGGGAAAGCGAAATAATGAAGAATATTATATTATATTAAGGTGGGAGTACATTTAGCAGCCACATATTACAATTTCCATGTCAGTTTTGCAGCGCTGAATGTTTCTTTGGGTGTCTCCAGTGACATTCGACTTTACAAACGTATTATGGCTGAAATTAATACAAAATCAAATAACCATTTTATGATCAGATAGCTCAAATACACTGACAAACTGACTGGCAAACACTGTGGCACGTGATTTTTGACCCATTATTCCATTTCAAAAGAGAATGTTAAGAGCAGTGTGTAAGCACTCTGCTTGCCATTATAATCTATCTATGTGTGTTCACACTTAATTGAATTTGCCCACTTGTCTTGAAATGAATAATTAGCTTTATTGATTTAATTAAATTGATGGCTTAATTTCTACAGTACTGTTTATCAAGACACGTGATACTATATATAAATGACTTAACTAGTAGACACTTGGCAGGATTATACAGTGTGCAGCACCTACTATAACACTGCAACATCACCTGTGTGAGTGGATAACATTGTACATTTGTTATTTTCAAATCATCCAAGAAACAGAATTTGGAGGTGGTCCTTTTTCAGATTGAATTTAGTCCCATGACTAAGCAGCTTAACTGTTGAAATAGCTCTTGCAGTGTAAAAAATAAAACACGCTGAAGTCTTGCAAATAATTTAATTTGCAGATTAAACGGGCCACCCTGTGTGTGGCGTATCAGCTGTGGAATGTGTGGGTGTCAGTGTGATGGCGGAGAGTGAGTGTGTGTGTGTGTGTGTGTGTGTGTGTGTGTCTCTGTCAGTGTGATGAATGGGCTGAGGTGAAGTAAGTAAAAGTAAGTGTGTGTGTGTGTGTGTGTGTGCGTGTGTGTGTGTGTGTGTGTGTGTGTGTGTATGTGTCTGTGTGTGCATGCGTGCGTGCACGCGTGTGCGTGAGTGCATGTGTGTGTGTGTGTGTGTGTTTGTTTGTGTGTGTGTGTGTGTGTGTGTGTGTATGTGTCTGTGTGTGCATGCGTGCGTGCACGCGTGTGCGTGAGTGCATGTGTGTGTGTGTGTGTGTGTGTGTGTGTGTGTGTGTGTGTGTCGTCGTGGTTGAGGAGAGAGTGTGTGTGTGTGTGTGTGTGTGTGTGTGTGCGTGTGTGTGTGTGTCAGTGTGACGGCTGGGGACAGTGATTTAATCAGATCCCCCGTGGGACCTAGCCAGCGTTACACATGGCTGTGAAGCCAGTCTTGTTTACAAGTCTGCTCTCCACAACCATTACAGACACTTCATAAAGACACTGCCTGCTTTTCCGACATCCTCGGGAAGCCATTCAAATCAACATCGTTTTAAATATTATCTCTTCTTTTCCTCCAATATGCTTCAAACATGAAATAAATATACTGTTCAGCATTTTTAAAAAGAAGGCCTATGTTTTCCAGTCTCATTTTTGTGAGGGTATAAACATCTTTCAAATACTTATAAATATTGCAATGTGCAAAGGAATAATTTTACAGTTAGATTAATTTAGCGAGTAACTAAGATCACAGCTATCCCCTCGTGTTACCCAAGACTGTGTTTGATCCCTTACAGAACAAGTTAATTGGTTAGGCAAGCCCCAAGGTCGGTGGAAGGGGCATTTTAGAATAGTTTAAGTAGTTTTACAGATAAGTTGGTAGACTTAGAAGGAGGGAGACACAGAGAGAGAGAGAGAGAGAGAGAGAGAGAGAGAGAGACCAAGACAGATAAGGATAGTTACAGATATAGAGACAGAGAAACAGAGTCAGAGAGAGAGAGAAAGAAAGAAAGAGAGCATGCTTGTAACCACACTAGGAGACCATTGGCATAACAGTAATCTTCAATGAATTGACTAAATTCAAAGGAGACATGACACAAGTGTCTCACTCCTCAATCTGATGACACATACAAAATCCCCCTCATTCCCTCAATCTATTCACCTGCCTCCATCCATCTGTTTCTGAGGCTTGCCAACACATAGCACCCCCAGGACCCGACGTCTTTGTTCTTTCCACAGGCAGAGCAGAAGGTGGAACCATGAAACAAGTCCCTAGTAATGATCCTGATCTCCAAAACAAGCAGTTTGTAAAGCACTTCTCAGGAGTTAGGAGACAGTTGGTTGTTCAAATAAAATTAGCGCTCATGAATATGATGGGGCTGTTCTGGACGTTTTAACATCAAAGAGAAGATGATACTGTTTATACACTTATTAATAAACAAGTGGGAAGATATCTCACCAGTCAGTCAGAACGGAATTGAGATGGTCGCCATCAATAACAGACCCTTATGAAAAGGGGACACATTACTGTTTACTGCATGAGCATCAATGCAGCTTGAGGGAGGGGAAATATATAGTCTAAATACAGTATGTTGTCTGGTACGTAAATTGAATAAAACCATGCTCTTGTTCAGATCAGTACTGTAAAAACAAAACTACTTGCTCTCCTGCTCCTACAGTGCTCTATGTAAGTAATGTTTTGTTCTTTTGGCTCTTACCTCCAAATGTTTGGATTCATTAAATCACCAATTACTATGAGGTTAAAGTATAGATTGTTAGCTTTTATTTAAGGGTATTTTTGTACATGTTGGTTTCATAATTCAGAACGTACAACACTTTTTATACATAGCCCCTGGATTTCAGAGCACCAAAAGTAATTGGACAGATTCATATAATGTCCAAATTAAGCACTCATTTTTAGTATTTGGTTGGCAGTCCTTTGCATGCAATAACTGCCTGATGTCTGTGACCCATTGACTACACCAGACACTGGGTATCTTCTCTGGTGATGCTCTGCCAGGCCTGTACTGCAGCCATCTTCAGTTGTTTTTGTCTTTTTGCCTACAATCTTCAGGAAATTAAATGCATATTCAATTGCATTTAAATCTGAAGATTGACTCCCTAGTTGCTATGGCAGTATGTTTTGGGTCATTGTCTTACTGTATGATGAAGCCTTCCAATGAATTTGGAGGCATTTGCTTGTACTCAAGCAGACAAGATGTTTCTGTACACTTCAGAATATATTCTGCTGCTACCATCAGCAGTTACAACATCAATTAAGACAAGTTAGCCAGTTCTTGTGGCAGCTATATATGCCCAAACCATAAAACCCCCTCCACCATGTTTCACAAATGAGGTTGTATGCTGTAAATCTTGGGCAGATACTTTTTTATCCAAACTTTGCTCTTGCAATCACACTTGTACATGATAATATTAGTCTTATCTGTCCATACAACCTTTTTTCAGACCTGTGGAGGCTTTTTAGGTACTTTTTAGCAATCTGTAACCTGACCATCCTTTTTGACTAGTGGTTTGCACCTTGCAGTGAAGCCTCTGGTGACATATTCTGAGGATGGTAGTCTTTGAAGCATTCATGCCTGCCCCATTACTTATGCAGGTCACTGTATATCTTGTGAAGTGAGCCCACATGAAGCTGTAGACTGCTAGGTCTACCCTTCCCTTACTGCTGTTCCTGAAGGGCAACAGTCAATTCTGTGAGTGGATTCAGTGGTAGGTAACCTCTAATGGATTGAGTTCCAAAGTGGCAGAATAAAAGTGATTGTTTCAGTTGGTTTTGTTTGGGATAATTTGGAGTCTAGCCAAGCTGTAGGGATCTATGAAGGACAAGCTCAATGATAATGGGACAAGCTGACACAAATCTACCCACCGTGCCAAGTGAAGTGCATATTGCTCAATTTAACACATCTATGCTTTTGTCACTGTACAGTATATCACTTGTTTCATGTTTGATCAGTATGATTGTTGACATTGGTTTGCTACTTATAAAAAGATAATTGCATTTGAAATCTAATATGATAGAGTTTCATCATTGATTACAGTAGTGCTGTATGTCAA
>NC_139657.1:16804700-16822200 GCF_951799395.1 Argentina silus | reverse complement strand
TGAACTAGAGACATGCAGCTTCACTCCACTCACCAGGGGTCTCTGCGTAGGAGTTTGTTTGTGTGTGTGTGTGTGTGTGTGTGTGTGTGTGTGTGTGTATGTGTGTGTGTGTGTGTGTGTGTGTGTGTGTGTGTGTGTGTGTGCGTGCATGCGCAAGCCCACCTTACCCCCTGAGACAGACTCCGCATCGGCCCAAAAAGCTACGGTGGAAAGGAGCCCATGCAAGCCTCTCAGAATAAAGTACATAGTGCGCCAGGGATAGCTGTTCAATAATTTAGAGTACAGAAGAGGTTTACACGTGCAGAATGCATAGAGCCCCGGTTGTTAGATTAGAAATCAATTCTTGCCATGTTTGCATTGTGGAGGCAACATTGACCATTCCAGTGGCTGCTCACACACTACTGAAAATGTCAAATGATTTGTCACATGTATGTGACATGTGATGGAGTCCATTTTCCTTTGTTCAACTGGCACGTTTAAAAATGGACATTTAAAAAAAGATCACTGCTGGTGTGGTAGCCTACAGCATGTGCATTGATAATGTTGAAGCATGCAATTATAAATGTGAAATGACAAACACAAATATGTTGTCTTATCAAAGGAAGGTGGAATCTTATACATCTGTGAGCACAACCTAGTTAACCACATCAAAAAGACAAAATATTGTTAATGTACACTATGGTAAGTCTGGGAGAGTATGATGCAAAGCCATTCTATTCCACCGATATCACAAAGTGAACCACAGACCACAGATAGACCTGGCCAGCCCAGCAAGCCCACAGCAAGTCAAGTGTTTTGTTTAGTTTATTAGGATCCCCATTAACTGTTGCTAATGCATTGCTATTGTTTGGTATATCTAACCATAGTAACTTGTGTTTGCCGTCGACTGTGACGAGAGAGAGACGTGAGTTCATGAGAGGCTGCAGCACCTTTAGGACCACTGGCTCCCCCTATCCCGTCTACAGTTACACTGCAGGGCTCGGACATCACACTGACCCTTCACACGTCCATGACTTAGGACTTATGTCCATGACCTGGCTTAAAGGGATGGTACAGTCTATTTTCATGTTTAGGTGAAATATCATTGTACCCTGAGTTGTCCTCTAAGGCCAGTAGTGTCAGCATCTCCTGTTCTCTATTCTCTTCTTTGCTATCGCAGCACAGTAGCTGATGGAGCAGCTGTCTCCAATAGACAGGACCCTGAGTTAGCATTGTTTAAATTGCATGTCATTATCTCATCAGAGAACACCTGCCCACGACAAAGCACGAAGCTAGCTGGCTGTGAGTTTATAAAGAGGAAAATGAGTTCCAGTTCTGAGCAAATCAATTTTGAGACTGTAATTATGTTTTTGTTCAGTAGTATGTATGTCAATAAATACATTCAAGTGAAACTTGCTACTAAACATTGACGTTTCTCTGATGAGATTATGGGGCGTCATTTAAGACTCCTAGTAGAGACGAAGCTGCAAAGTCATCTACTGTACTGTGCTGCGGTAGCATAGCAGACAATAGAGAACGGGCTTTCACTACTATAGAGAAGAGAAGCTTTCAATACTGGCCCATGAGGACAACTCAGGGTAAGATGATATTTCACCTAAACATGAAAATAGGCTGAACCATCCCTTAATGATCAATAATGAACAACAGAGGTTAATAGAGGATGAAACACGTAACATCCCTCATATTGAGTCCCCAAGCGAAAAACATAATATTCTATCCGTCATACAGTACAGGAGGAGGCAATTGGAGGCAATTCAACTTTTTGCTGCATCTTTAAATGAGCTGCAATTACAGTTTGACTTTTATGTTTGATTTTAAAAATTGACTTTAAAAATGGTGATGATAATAAGTAGAGTATTCTGAAACACGGCCTGAGTGTAGACATCTCTGCCATGAAAGCCAAGTCCCACCTCAGGATCTAAGGGGAACTAAGGGGAAAATGGAGAGAGGGACAAGTGTGTGTGTGCCATGTTGAAGCAGGCTGATTTGTATAGCATATGTCCATCATTAGTATAATGTGCCGTGTGTGGGTTTTCAAGCAGAGGAACACTAAAACATTAATAAAGGCGATGGAGATGCCAGGGAGATCTTGGCTTTGATGAAGGTCTTAATTAACTCCTAGGCTTCACATATAATACCCACATCCCTACAGGACTCTTCCAGGCCAGGAGACAGCAGGCTTTTAGATTCCACCCCAGATATGAACACAAACTGTGTTTATTGTACCGTCCACTCTGTTTACAATTCTGTGGATGCTCCTTTAGGAGATTTATGGTAAAGGGGGATGTTGCTTGAGTGCCAAAAACATTTTAAAAACATGATGCCTGTAATAATGAGTATTAATTTTTCCCTGAGATGCATCAACATAAAACTGTCTTGAGTCCTGTTTGTCTATCGTTTGTGGAGCCACAGTGTCTCCTGACGGTGGTTAAAGTCTCCTCTAATCTTTAATCTTTAAAGTCGATGCTCTAGTGCAGACTGTACCTTCACACTACAGCACCCACTCATAGTAGGCTAAACAAACAACTCCCTGATGGATTTGTTAACGGGTCGGCCCACCTCAGTCAGAACACCAGTAGTAAACAGGGCACAGGTGGGGAGGGCTGCAGTGAAGTGTGTCTCAATGTAACATGCACACTCACCCCGCACGTGCACACGCGCGCACACACACACACACACACACACACACACACACACACACACACACACACACAGACACACTTAATTCAATTCAACTTCAATACACTACACTCAGTCTGTCTGGTATTTGACATTTTCTCCATCTTTATCTCTCGCCAACTGATATTAGATCTTGATGAATATTGCATGTAAACTGTTCCCAGTGAAAGACTGACCAGAAATGATTATCTGGGGTCATTGCTGTGGTGTTTGAAGTTGATGTGTATGCTTCCTTGTCCTACATCTGTGGATCCTGTAGTAAATATGTGTCTAGGGATGTAGAGACTGATATAGAACCTTATTCTAAGTGGTACTGCCTAATATGTACTAACTAAAAACGCTTTAAAAAGTTAAGTGGAGTAGTTTAATGCTTGTTTACAGTATCTCATTTTAATCTCTATTGAAGGAGAAACATATGTTGCATACCATCAAGCCATACGTTAAAAGCCCTCCATAGCCTGTAGTGTAAGATAAACTCCTCTTCTTTAACTTGAGAACGGATTTAGAATAAAGTACCATGACATAGACATAGTGTGCAGTAGACCAATAGTATGTGAGGAAGCTACAAATCCTAATTAAAGTATTTTGTGGTAATTCATCTCAGTACTCGTTTATCTTGATTCGTGTGTGTCCTTAAGAAAAATACGACTCAATTAATTTGGCGTAAAAAAAGGCTACTCAGCATCCTCTCTCTCTCTCTCTCTCTCTCTCTCTCTCTCTCTCTCTCTCTGAAATTGAAACTGCAAAGCTAAGGTAATTAGAAGTAATCTTTGTGATGCAAATTCTATTCCTTTGAACATCCCCTTTCTCTTGGCATAATAGACAATCTCACTGCATCAAGGAGAAGCAACTCAGCATCATCGGGTGACTGGACAAATTGAGTAGAAGATAGAACTTAAAAGCCAATATGGCGACCAATTTTAATTATGGCTCTAACTCACATACTTTAGCAAGATTTTGGTTTGTGCCTGGTCGGAAAATCTGCTATTCAATGTTCTTAGCTCAGGAAGAGCAGAAGAATATCCAATCATTCATATTGAGAGCTTGAAACCGCGCGTATGACAGGCTATCAAAACAAATATAATCACGAAAGAAAACAA
Organism: Argentina silus; assembly: GCF_951799395.1. Lineage (NCBI taxonomy): Eukaryota > Metazoa > Chordata > Actinopteri > Argentiniformes > Argentinidae > Argentina > Argentina silus. Next base: position 16,818,421 of record NC_139657.1, on the reverse strand, counting down.
ATTAAATAGACTTAAGCGACGTGATTTGAGATGAGTTCAAGCACGCTCATATGAATTGTCCATAGAGAGCACCCGGTCTAGTGATGATAACGCAAGTGGTGCTGCTACAGTACCAGTGACCCAGTCTGTGATTCACCCACTGTCTGTCTGTCTGAGAGCATAATTAAGCCTCTACTCCCTGACGAATCCCTCAGCCAATCCCGCATCTCACACAAGCAGCTAATTGGCATGAATTAACGGTGAACTGAGGTCGGGTTTTTTTTCTCTCTCCTTTTACCGTTGGCTGGCTGCTCAGTCACATTAAAGGAGACCAGGAGAGAGAGAGAGAGAGAGAGAGAGAGAGAGAGAGAGAGAGAGAGAGAGAGAGAAAAAGAGAGGGAACCACTTGAATTCACTTTGCAGTCTAATGGTCTGACATGGGCCAAGGATATTAGTACAGACTTTTTAATCAAGAAACATTCAGGTTTTTGCCCAACCCTAACGTACATGTACTCTCACATCTGGCTCGCCACCTGCTCGTCCGAATGGACAGGCTGAGTTTCTCATTAGTCCATATCTATCTCACGCACACACACACACACACACACACACACACACACACACACACACACACACAAACACAAAACACACACACACGCACACATATACTGATATGTCCAATATAGCACTCACTGTAGGCAGCTGGATACAGTCTACATCATTGACCGTTGCAAATGCTTACATTGCTGTCAAAATCAATTACAGTAGTTCTGAAGATATTGTAATCCAGCTGGTGCATCAGTTTGTGTTTGTGTGTGTGTGTGTGTGTGTGTGTGTGTGTGTGTGTGTGTGTGTGTGTGTGTGTGTGCTGATGAAGGAAGAGAGAAGCTGGGGCTATCTGGTCCAGAGTGTGTGCATGCCAGTTACAGTAGAGTATGTGTACCTACCTTGTTGATGCCCTGGTCACAGCCATTATAGGTGCTTTCCATGGTGTAGCTCCTGAGGACGCCCATCTCCCTCCACACCACCACCCGGGCTGTGGCCTCCCTGGACTTCTCTATCAGGTAGTTACAGCTGTTGAAGGAGAACGCAGGGGCTATCCTGTCCAGAGTCTTGGGGATGGTCTAGAGTATAAAAAACAACAACATTATAAGTGAACTTCTTACCCCCTCTATAACATTCACAGCTCCTCGTAGCTCATATTCATAGCCTTCTATGCAGTCCAACTCTATGTATTGTAACGGCCCTATTAAAGGCCTGTTACCATCTGTTACCATCTCCACTTAGTGAGTTAACTCTCTTGGTGCAGTACATAGGTAGTGCTGGCGGTTGGCAGGCAGAAGGTTGTGAGTTTGCTCCTCGCTTGGGTCAAGGTACTCTACCCGGCCGTTTTCTACAATATGTTTCTGATTTACCCTGTATCCTGGGTCCTCCTTCAGGGCGGCAGTGTTGACAGTAGAACCTGACTGCCAGAGAGTCTCCTTCACACTGCAGCCGTAGAGGAACACGTTCTTCTTCCGCGAGTGGCCATGGTAGTCACAGAACACCTGGGCAGGCAACGTGACATAATGAAGACTTTGGAGGATGAGTAGGTAGTGTTACAACAGCGTTACTACACAGGTGTAAGAGCAATTTAATATATCTGTTTTCCCAAAACACAGATCAAGCATACTCATTGACTAGATGGCATATTCAATGGAGATTCTCCATTGGACATGGTCTTCAGTCCAGGACTAAGCATAATCTGTTTCCAGGAAACTAAGCCATAGTACCAATGTATGGTCATGTCGTAAATTAAAACCTATTGACTTTGCAATGAAACAGCACAAAAGACTAGCTTTTGAGGGATATTGTATGAGCTCGAACAATAATCACAATGGCTTTTACAGTCAACTCACTCCACATGATGAGCATTAGCCATGTCCATTAACATACAGTAGAAGACTTTTTGGTTTGACACAATTAGCGAAGTCAATCACAAGCGACTAATTACGAGAATTAAGCTAATTATATTTGTTGTTGGCATAGTTTAATGCTCACAATTCTTTCCAGGTACATTGGGTGATAATTAGAATAATAAACTGTTAATTATAGTTCAATTGATTCGGAAAGCTAATTAGTCCACAATATTGCAGCCAGATAAAGTATTTTTTAATTTCACTGGAAACACGGGAGCTGAGTGAGTTTCTGATTCTTGATGCTTAAGTTAGACACAAACATTTTTGTTTGCAGAAATCAGCTTGTTAGATCATTGGAGGATGGAGTATAAGGTAAATGAGGTAAAACAATCACATCATGTTGAGGGTTAAATAGAGCTGAACAGCTTTCCTTGTTTGGCATGACATTCTGTAAACAAAGCAAATGATTGTGAGTTGAAAGATCATGTTGAGAAAAGAAGAGCTCTAAACAAGATAATTAGATTTAGAAGGAACAACACAAAGGTCAGAGGAGGTGAATCAGATAAAGTAGCAAGGCTTTTGTTATCTATCTGAATGAACAACACAGGTCCTTCAATATGAACATGATTTTGTAAATGTTGTGTGTGATAAGCTGATTTCTGTGTGCATGATGTGTCTGTTTCTCTGTGTGTGTGGGAGGGAGAGAGAGAGAGAGAGAGAGAAAGAAAGAGAGAGTGAGATAGAGACAGAACATTAAAGAGGGAGGGAGAGAGAGAGAGAGAACAAGCATTAAGGAGAAGGTGAGAGAGCACACACATGGTTCCTCAGAGACCCTTTAAGCACTAACTCTGCTGGTAGAGGAAGATGGAGAATGTAGAAAACATAATTGAACAGAATATCTGGTAGCATTTATCATAAATGTCATTAACGGCTTTTAACAGCATATTAACTATTATGAATGCTTTATCAATATGTTTTACCATGGGGCTGTAGAATGACTAGTCTCACCAGTGGTGTTCTGCCGATGCTGTTGAGGTAGTAGAGGAAGCCTTTGGCGTGGTAGATGGTCGGACTCAGAACAGGATCTGGTTTCATCCAGTGTCTGTTTAGATCCTCACCATTCAGAGAGCAGCGGTGGCTGTTGAAACAACAACAGAGATATCTCATCATGACAGGTTCACACGTAAAAGTTGCCTTTGAGTTTTTTTCTGCTCAGTCATAACCACACAACACAAGTTGGTATCTTCCATTTTTCCTTATCTGTTGAATGATGCAGTTGCACTTTCCAAACAAGAGTCTTACAGCTGTTTCAGTTTAACAATCTTCAAAGCCCCAGATATTGTTATCTGTATCTCAAGATTGGCTAGATTGACAAATGGAAACAATAGCAATTTGTAGCTGTTTGATCGATGCAGCAGACTGCTACACAACAGGCTACTTCTACAAGTTGACTGTTTGTGTAAAATCATAACTAGGTGAAATTTATGGCTGTATTTGACTTGTTTACGAAATTGGCAAGAAACCCTGTCACACAACCTGGAAGCCAATCATGTCTGATTGGTGGGCTGACCTTTAAAATAGTAGAAGACTATCTACAGGGAGTGTGTTCCTGCTGTCATGAACACACACAACAACTACTCAAACTGTATGGGGGGAAAAGGTCAAATCTAATCTTCACAAGAGCTACTATAAGACTAAAAAACTTTTTCATAAACTGTTCAAAAGTGCACTCTTTCATGTTTTTTAAGAGGGACATATCTCAAATTGATTCTGTCTGGGATGGACATCATCCAGTGGGCATGGGCTATGTCATACAAAAGTTCAAAATGTTCCATTGCAGTTCAAAAGTCCCTACTTTGATGTCCATCCACCACACAGAGCAGGGTAGGCCAACTTTTGAGGGATTGTTTTCCACTCTGCAAATGATCCTTCTCCACTGCCTTTTAACCCCCTAATTCAATATGACCCCTATTTGTTCCCAGAAATTCAGATTATAAATGTTTGATAATCTAAAGGCTTTTGCTGAAAATGACATAAGTGAAGGACTTTTATCTTTCATTTTTTAAACTGAGTTTTGTTCAGGACAGTAATAATTAATGAAGACCTTTGAGTTCCCTGCATTCCATGACAAGCAGAGGGTGGCAGAGCAGTTTGTTTCCATTTACAGTGTGCTACACCTTGACAGTCCAGTTCTATAGCCTTTAAAATATCGACAGGCTATCCTTGATTATACTCACTGCTACAATCATAGATATATCAGTTGTGTTTCATCTCTATGGCTGCAGCAAACTGGATCATGATGGATATAGGGTGGACTTAATACACACCTTTGCTGATTGAGTGATGATGGACAATATGAGTGAAAGTCATGTTATAAAACCCTCCATGTTAACAGAGATGTGAAATGTAATTATGTCCTGTGCGTGCGTGCGTGCGTGCGTGCGTGCGTGCGTCACTAAGCTCAACCACAATCTCTGTAGTTAACACACAACCACTATGCCCATATTTCCCTTTTATTGTCCCTCCTCTGCTGAGCTGATATTGTTTTGTGCCAAATGTGATAAAAAGGGTAATTTGTAATAGGTTTAAAATTGGTTTGACTCTCTATTAGGAGGTGGGAAAATCAATAATCGGAGTCGCCCGATTCGCTACAAATTCAACAGGGTCGATGAACTGTGACTGCTACCTCCTTTTGTTTTTATGACCTTGCATCACTTTTCTACTCAACACAGGTGATACTTCTAATTCCAGTCTCCATTATACCAGGTGCCAGGCCCACGGCAGGCTCTTTGCTGACTTCATCATTTCTATGAGTGAATTTTCAATTGACTTCTGGTCACATCATTCTATCTCCTGTCCTTATACAAACAAAGCAAGCAATCTCCTTCTGGTTCACTTTGCAACTCAGGGGTAGAAAGTTCAATTTAGCTCCCTGGTTACAGGGGAGAGAGCCACCAGTTCAGGGGCTGAACAGCCTCTTTACATCTAGGCCAATGGGGTTACATCCTCCTAGCTCTCCCGTCACATCTCCATCAGACATGGAAGTGCACAGTAAGTAGAAATTAGTCTAGAAACAGACAAAGAGAAACACACATCACGGCAGACACTCAGATAGAGGTATTACTCATCGCCCAGAATGGAAAAATCGGAGTTAGTGTATCCGCGAGTTTATCTTTATCATTTAAAACTAATGGAAAACATTGGTTGCAGATACGGGCAGCTCTTATCTCTGTTCTGAGGAGGATGGGAGAATTGGATAGAAAAGGCTCTTTCTGGCAGCACATGGGTGACTCCCATTAATGCCGGGGGAATTGGAAAGAGGAAATTCATTTTCCTTGTGTTTGGAGTGTTCTGATGGCCTCCCACTGATAGATGGGGGTTCAGGTCAACAGGGAAGGGGGGGTACCTTAGTCCATGGTCGTGGCTGTACCGTGTTGTGTTGTATTGGATTGGCTTGCTGTAAAGCGTATTGTACATCCACTGACATACAGACATCCCAGGAAAGGGAAAGAAAGAGAAGAGGGGGAGAGAGAGAGAGACAGACAGAAAGAGAGAGAGAGAGAGAGTCATGGGCTGTTTTAGGGACATACATCACAGGGTAAAGTGACACATCAATGCCCTGTCTCTGCTGTGGAACATGCATGACACACACATGACACACGCCTCCTCTTCAGTGGAGGGAACATCCCAAAGGTTACACATGTTCCATCCATCAACACGGCTGAAGGATCACATAGGAGAGAGTACATTCTGTAGGAGAGTGGTGGGAGAGGACTACACGATTGATGCTTGAGAGGAGAGGAGAGGAGAGGAGAGGAGAGGAGAGGAGAGGAGAGGAGAGGAGAGGAGGGTAGACTATTGATGGTTGAGGCAATAACATAGAACAAGTGCCAATTCATATTCACGATAGTCAGAGAGGATGTATAGTCTCACACATGTCAGCATAAGTTGATGAATAACTTGACACCATACAGCATGAGCGTATTAGCATGTGTGTACTTACGCAAGACCATGAATAATATCAACCTGCTATCATCACAGTACTCAATTCAGTGGCCTAGCTAGTTTGAAGGACATACAATGGCTTTTCATGTACAGTAATTCACGATCAAGCCACAGCACTATGTGCATTGAAGAGTGAAATTCAAATGTAGTATGCTATTCTGACTGACTGGGTTTTGTCTAATCTTCATCTTCTTGCATTTGTCAGTGACAAAGTCACTTCATTCATAATTTCCACATATTAACCAAGTAATTAAGTGTGGCCCTCCACAATACAATACGGCCATTCAGATGATAAGCGTCATGTGCTGCACTCAATGCAAGGTACTCCGCAGCTTGCTCCCAGAGTTTGAGATACTTGTCCGCTATGTAAAGCTGTGGGGATGTCATTTTGGAGGTATAACTCCAAATTTTCCCATTAGTCATTCATGTTTTCAGACGTTGATGCCAGTGGAAGCCCCAGTCGATCTCCCTGCTCCAGCTCCACTCTGCCTGGGTGATTGACGCATCCCTAGGGGATGTCTACAGGGAGAGACGTAAGTGCTGATGACAGCTGCTGTAGAGAGGGAGGAACACTCCTAAATGCTAAACTCTGTTCTCCGCTAAGCTAACCGATGTAGGCCTATCATCTCCTCTGTCAGTCCGGGTTCAGAGCTGTCTCCAAAACATCTGAATGTCTAACTGACTCTTTGATGCACTCTGAACTCGTTAAGGTAAACTAGTTGAGTGCACTCAGAAGGGCTCTGTACACTCTGTAGGTAGGGTGAGGACCCATACTGTACATTAGAATGGAATGTGAAGAGTGCACTTCAGAATGATTATGCCGAATGTATTGGAATGACAAGAGTGCACTGGAATAAGATGAATGCTCTAGAATAAACAAAATGCACTGGAATGGAATGAATTGGATCATCAAAAGCATGTGGAACGTCAATGTTACGGCTCTTCTGATCGGGGACCTCAGCACTGCCATAGCAATTACTGAAGTAAAAGACACCCTCTCAGGTTTTACACTGGAGCTCAACTTCATGGCCATTCAGTGGTTTGTTTTCCCTGGCTCTCAATATTGGCTGGGCTGATTCAGGGGTCGTCACAGTGTTTACTGCGGTGCCTGTGCCCATGGGTTGTTGACAGTAACTAACTGTTGTCCCACAAGCCACCCTAACAAGCCTGAGTGAAGAGGGAAGCCAGCAGAGTTCGGGCTTAAAGGGTCTCTGAGGAACCGTGTGTGTGCTTTCTCACCTGCGCCCACCTTCTCGCCTTCTCTGTTATGCCTCCCTTTGTAATGCGCTGTGTCTCTCTCTCTCTCTCTCTCTCTCTCTCTCTCTCTCTCTCTCTCTCTCTGGTTCCACCCTCCTCACTATAGCATTAAAGCAGGGCATATCAGGCATGTTGATGGAGAGGTTCTTTAGTTGTGCATGGCTAGGTCCGACTATATTATCACCTGTGTGTGTTGTGAGGCAGGGAGGGATGTGTGAGATGGGAGAGGACTGTTTTGAATATTCATGTGTTTTCTTATTCATGCCTGCTAGGCACTATCATTCTGCCCAGGGAGAAGTTATGGGGGAGGGTTTAATATGCCCCTTGTTTACAGCAACCTGGGAAGAATACAGCAAACAAACACAATAGCAGAAGACCAAAATGACTTGTTTACTTGTAATGTATATTCAAATATATGTGTGTATTGTAATACACAAGACTCAATGTATGAATTCCAGTTCTGATTCATTTGATGTTCATATCATCATTACAAACAGTGTAACATTGTACTGTTATATTGAATAGAAAGAAATGGATGAAATGTTGTGTCTATCGCTGTTATTCCAGACAGAGAGATCAATTAACTGGATAGAGAAGAGAGACTGAAAATAAATAAGAAAAATTAATAGAATTGATGAGCTACAGCTAGGCTCACTCTGGGGATATAACATAGTGCACTCCCATTATATAACAGAAGGGCCAGCTCTGTTATAGACACAGGCTACCTCAGGCTGAACAGTAGTGGCAGTCATTGCCAACATTATAATAGTGAATACAAAAGGGCTGTTTATCCTACCCAAACAATATGAGACAATTTAAATGAATTTCTTTGTTGAAAATAATAGAGGGTTTGTGTTTCTCTATCGCCTGTTTTTCTGCACTTGATTTAAATAATCATGTGAATTAAGTTTATTCTCAGCTTTTCAAAGGTGTCTCATTATAGTCCCAAAGAAAATTCACAGCTTTTAAACTTACTCAATTTATTCAGTACCTTGGTCCAAATTAAACTCCACATCTTTTTTCCAAAGGCAAAGTCAAACTGTTATTGCACAAATAGCTTTTCTGTTTTTCTTCAACCACCCCCATAATACTTTAAGATATGTAAAATGATTCTTCTAAAAACACTTAGAATCAGAGGCTGTTTTCAGAATAGCTCTAGAAGCAGAGAGTGAACATGCCCTCAGTAGCTAGCTGGCCAGCTGGAGACGAGACCAGTCATGCATATTCACACATTCACCTACCAGCGTGGGCTGTGTGGCTGTGAGGCCACCTTAACAGATCTGTGGGTGTGGTAGCTACCTCTCTTCTGAGAGCTCGTCCACACACCCCATTGACGTCCATACTGGAGGACTGCCAGGTTTGTACCTCCATGCTGAACATTCAGTACCATAGCTAAGAAGCCTCCTGAGCAGATCTGTTAGTGTTGTTGGTAGAGAGGTGAGGTATAGCTACCTTTCACCTGAGAATTCCTCTCTGTCTCCACACAGCCCATTGACATGCGGGAGGAATGCCAGGCTTCTACCTACGTGCCAAACACACCAATAGCTATGTTACCACCTGGGTAGTTCTGTTCGTGCTGCTGGTGGTGAGGTACTGTGGTTACCTCTCTTGTGAGACCTCCACTCTGCCTCCACACGACCCATTGCCATCCATACTGGAAGACTGCCATGCTTACACCTTCATGCCAAATACACAGTATAGTACAGTATGAAGCCACCTGAGCAAATATGTTAGTGTTTCTGGTGGTTAGGTGAGGTAGCTACAGTACCTATCTTCTGAGAGTATCTCTCTCCCTCCCCACGACCCATTGACATCCATACTGGAGGACTGCCCAGACTGCCTCCATGCCAAACACAACAAGTCAACTGTGTGAATTCCAAGTGATTTTGCAACAACACCTGTTTTTTTTTAATGAGGACCAAAAACTGGTGTCAGTCATAAAATAGTTTTGGAAGAATTGGAAGGTTTTGTTATTATCACGTGTAGGCTTAAGCCAAACTTAATAGTTGAGAACAATTCATTAAAATTAAAGCCCTAAAAAATATGGTAAAATTATTTTAGGAACTAGAATTACAGCCGATTAATATCCAGATTCAGTGCAAATCGCTTTAAAAGTAGTAACGGCTTGTTCACTAGGGTTCTTGTCTTGGGGGGCCTTGTTGAAGTAGAAGGGCCTTGTCGATATGGAGAGAGCCACAGTGACTGGTCCCATCATTCATCTTATCCTCTCTCTTCAGTGAATTGAACTCATTCACTCACTCATTCATTCATTCATTCATTTGACAGTATCTTTATCTGCTCCGTTGTTATTGTTAAATGGCATGTTCACTGATATAACAACATTCATTTTTAAGGATGTGGGCGTATTGAAGGGTCTCATGGAAACCTTCTGTAGAGACACTCTATAATTCTAGAGTTCTGAGACTCCATGGAGGATTCCCTAGTCCCCAGTGGGACTCTCCTTCAGCCATTAAGCTTGCCACTCACAAGACCACAGTGTCAGCAGTGATGGAATATCGTGGCAGTAACCTTGGAGCCCAGCTGAGACCCCCCACCTCTTATCTCTGACCCTCTAGGACAGAGACAGCTAGGCCACGGAAGGGGGCATGGGGGGTGTCCTCAAGGAAGGGTGGGTTTCTTCTAGAACAGTGTTTATCAATCCTTGATCCCTGCCATGTTGCTGACTGGTCCATGGGATGTTCAGTGGGCATAGATTGAGTCAGTTCTCAAGTGTTATTTTTTATATATAAGTGGTCCTTGAAAGAGGAAGTACTGTTGTTTGCCGGTCGCTGAGATAAGGAAGGTGAGAAACACTGTTCTAGTACCGTCAAGGGTGAAATTCTGTAATTCTAAGCAACTCTCCAGTGGCTTGTCAGTCACTCTCTGTCTAATCTACGATGCTCCCTCATAAAGTACTTATATGTAGGACACGTTTCTAATGACTTTGTATGCAGTGCTAAACTAATACAAGTTTGACAGGTATTTCAGTGTTATACTCAGCCATCTCTACTGAGAACATGGTTTTGGTTTTCACTGCCACTCAATACAGAGACCATGACCAAGGTCATATTCATATGGGACCTGACAAAAGCTGAAACATTGTTTTGTCATGGAATAAAGCACTTGGGAGCTGCAGATTCCATTTGTCGGCTTTTTTCATTATTAGATCGATCTTTTTGGGCCCAGCACCGGTAAATAAGTTATGTTTGTGCACATCTATTTTTTATTACTCATAGTTAAGTGGTTCTCTCAATGCTATAAGGTTAGCAGCAAATATATAAAAGGGCGAAACCATCATCTCTACTTTTTAAATGTCATGGCTCCAGAAAAGTGGGTATGCAATGTATTTTTTTGATTTGTATCATTATCATTATTGTTACAATATACTGTATGCATTCAAATGGCTTGTTCTGCAGCATTTATCAAGTTAGAACGGATACGGAATCAACCTATTATGAGACTGAGAAATACAGAGAAATATGACATTTCATACCAGACTGCTGTCTGCACATTCTGTCTATTCCCTGATTGTTTCTTCGACACAGCAAGACCGAAAGTAGGATAACAGTTTCAAAAAAATTGTCCATTTATCTACAGTAATGCCCTTCCCACATGTCACAGGCCCTTACCTCACAGAAGGAAGGTGACATACCGTATAGCAATGGCAGCATTCCTTATGCACAATTATGAGTATACACCCTCAGACAGAGTATGCACACTCAGACAGAGTATGCACACTCCAGCCGATAGAGTATGCACACTCCAGCAGACAGGGCATGCACACCTCCTGTACTGAGGACACATACCTCCATAATGAGACAGACATTTTCATCTCTTTCCCTCCATGTGGCACCTTGCATATGAAAACAGAGTCTATTTCCTTTATTCATGCCCGTCCGAGCCTTGTTCAGCAGACCTAGCAGTGACCTCTACTGCCTAATTGGTCCGTTTCACTCCTGTAGAATACGTCGTCTGATTTAAATAGCTCCCTTCCCTGCTGTATTCAATTGGTTCTTTGGAGAAAGAGATGCAATGATTTAAAAAAGAGAAAATAAAACAAATTAGAGGAAGCAATACAATCGCTTTGAAATATACTGCACCAAGGTCAGTTAAACAAGCTGTAAAATCAAGACTCTGATGTTCAAGTACATTTGGAATTCAATGGCTGAGTTGACAAACCACAGTTGCAGTCTATACAAAATGCTGCCCTGTCCACTGCATCCTCTTGTTAGGCAACATCTTTTGGTGTGCATCATTGCCAACAATGACTGAGGGAGTTAGAAGGGACAACACAAAAGTGTGTCCTTGAGGAGTCTTCCAACAATATATTCCTACAAGCCTTACATTCAGCCATTCTGGATTCCAAGAGCCATCTGAGCCTAACGTGTCCCATGTCCGTGCTAAGCCTCAGTAATAAGCCATGGTGCAGAACACTGAACGCTGCGTGGCTCTCTGACCTGCATGCTAGGCTTGGCTAAGCCCCCCCCCCCCCCCCTCCCTCTCTCTCTCTCCCCCTCTGTCTCCCTCTATCCTCCTCTCTCTCCATGCAGGCAAAATGGCCTTGAAGTGGCCTGCTGGTCATTTCATTCCAGGCACACAGAGCAATCCCTAATTGTTGTCACTGTGTAACCCAGAGAAGAAAGAGAATCAGTCATGCTGGCCACAGAATCTGTTATCGAACCACAGGATATGTTAGTCCCACCACATCGCTTGAATGTTATCAGGGAGCATCTGGTGGTCCACATCTGGTGGTCCACTCTTTGTTGGTTTCTCTTAAGCATTAGTAGGGCACCACCCACATTAATCAATTTGGAACAAGACGTGAATTAGTATTAAATTAGTGAATACCGGCCATTGTTTTCCATTAGGATTTTTTTCATGTTTGAATTGAAATTGAATTCACTTCTTGCATTGATTGAACTGTGATAATGTCACTGGTCTAATGCATCAGGTTGTGTACTGTCCTCTGGGACCTCAGTCCCAATATGTTTGTCATTGTAATCTATTCCAGGGTCAGAGGTTAATGTGGCTTTAATGCCCCCTCGTCACCGCTGTCACGGTTTCTAGAGCCTCTACAACTGATCAGTAGACCTGTCACACAGAGCTTTGTTTCAATATCCACACTCACATACCACTTAGAATGCATGGCCAATACATTGCTTCATGCCATGCTGTATGCCAGTGTGGATATCGGAACATAGCCTTCCTTTAAGATCAGCAGTCAATCAATGGCAAATACCACTGACACTTGGAATCAACAGCCAGGTTGTGCTGCTTTTCATGAGAACCATTCTTTATCAATAATCTGTGTTCCCTGGTAAGACATGGGGAGTAACCGGCCTATCTTTTCCCGTCTGACCAAACCCTATATCCTTCAGAAATGGGATGTCCTAGGGCACCCCATGGCTAATAGATATGCAGGGTTGTTTTACGTGAGGATCACCTTCCCAATCACCATTCTCTTCTCAAGATTCTCTCAGAGAAAAATGTTTCTGATCAACCCGGCGGGTTGTTTGTTGTTTGCAACAACAGCACAGTATATCTTTGCTCACATTACATAATATTGGAAATATGTAGTGGACAGCATACAGTGGACATAGAGGGTTATGCTGTGTTGTGATTGTGTGGGTAACAAACAATAACAGAACATCAGTCCATATAGCGACAGAATGATAGGCATATGTATCAACTCAAAAAAACACAAGCAACCTTATTGATAGCATAAAGGCACAGCCAACCCAAATGCACCCATAAATACAGACCTAATATTTTGTATTCAGTCAATAGTTTTTATCCGTGACCCAAATGCCACAGTATTGATCCAGAGATATACTGTAACGAAGCATGGGTGGGCCTGGAGAAGTGATGTATTACCGTCCAAAGATACATCACATGCACGTATCCAGGTTGACATAAAGTGTACACGCACGCACGCGCACACACACACACAAGCAGTTAGCATTACAACACAAGACGTAAAAAGAATGTATTTACATGGTAGTTATATACATTAGGTAGCTACAATGTAATAGCAGTGTCGCTACTGTACACACTTTTCATATAGCGCACTAGACCTACTGATGATAACACTGTCCATATTACCATGTAAATATATTGGTTTAAGGATACTTATTCTTGGTGGAACAGTGGATAAGTGGGGCCAAGGGGCTCCCTGATAAACCTGTCTCCGTAGGAGGGGAAGCATGGAGGGTAATGCTAACACTCACACTCTGGCACTGAGGAAGGTGGCCTTCACCTGAGCAAGAACACAGGGCTGTGGGGGGTGGGTCCAGGGGGGCCGGCAGGGGGGGGGGCAGGGGTGTGTGAGGCGTGTGGGGTGGGTGGATGGGCAGGCTGACTGTGGTCAATGCTAGCCTCTGCAGAATGATGAACAGCACCCACTCTCCCCCATTCATCACGCTCCTGTCTCAATCCAGCCTAGTGCCCCACAATATGTCACTGTCGCATGGCGGACCGCCCCCATGCATCATAAAATGTTAATACAGCTCAGCGCCATGCTTCCTCCCATCGCGTTCTACCGTAGTCTGTGTTCATGGAACAATGGCTGGAAGACCTGTGTTC
>NC_139657.1:16754700-16799700 GCF_951799395.1 Argentina silus | reverse complement strand
CGCTTTCACACACACTCGCTCACACACTCTATCTTTCTTTCTTTCTCTCTCTCTCCCTCTGGTCAGAACAGCTGGCTGGCACAGATTGGTTACGCAGACTCCCAGCAATTATCATATCTCAAGACCAAAACACTCCATGCTGTATGTTGTATGAGCTCCAAATAGCACAAGAAAATCAGGCAACTGCAGAGTCAAAGATGTGCACTTGCTTGTGTTTTCCACAAACAGCAGAAGAGACACTGCAGTCAGTTGTCATGGGAGATTAATTATTTACAGACCAATGTCATTTACAGACCAATGTGACCACCTTTTACAGAGCATGATTCAATGAACAAAGGGAGAAATTAACATACTGTTTGACATCTCTCTCTCTCTCTCTCACACACAGTTTTCAGAAAGCTTTAATCTAATATTTGCTGTACATGATGTATAAGCAAATGTGACCTTTGAGCACATGTTTGAATTAGGATTTCCATTTCAAAGTGTTATGACACCTCATGTATGCTGCCTGTTTGCATTAACATATATATGAGTTTTAGGTGGTTTTGCATACAGCATTTAGAAGACACTTCCTCTCCTATTATTGGATTCAAATTAATGTATTGCTACATTCATTTCTTTTTGACCCGTGACCTACAACAGGCCCACTACAGAGAAGAGGGGAAGGATTTAGACAAATATATGATGCTGCCACACTGATGCGAGTATATCATAGTACACACTCACTTGACACTGTATACCCTCTGATCCTTAAGCCATCTGGACGTTATGGTTAGCATGGAGATGATACGTAGTGTCAGACTAGGGTTGGGGTTCAAAGGGCATTGTAGGGAGTTCATGTTCAGTGTCGGCACTTCAGAGACTCCCTGCTAGTGTTCGTGAGTTTAGAGTCAGGGTTCAGAGGTCAGTGTAGGAGTTTCAGGGGTCAGTACTAGAAGTTTTGGGAGCTCAGGCTAGGTGTTTCATGATAGGCCAGGCTAGGTTTCAGGGTTTAGGTTCAGTGTTGGCATTTTAGGTTCAAGGTATGTGTTTCTAAGGTCACGGTTGGGTGGTTCCGGAGCAGTGTTGGCGTTTGAGAGGTCAGACTCACGTGCCATTAATGACCCCGTCTGGGTTGAGCATGGGGATGATCTTGAAGATGAAGGCCTCCCTGAGGCTCTCGGCCACGGGGTCACTGCTACACAGGAACTCCAGAGTCCCCTTCATCACCCAGCTGGCATTACTCTCCCCTGGGTGGACGCGTGCTGACAGAACCACGCAGGGACGGTTACCTGGGGGAGGGGAAAGAGGGGGGTTACTCACTGACCAACCAACACCGTCTAATATCAGGGATGAGGGAAGAGGAGCATTGTTTACTCTCTATATCCCCTTTTTTGCTCCAGAGAGACTCTCTGTCCAATGCAGGTTCCCTGTTCTGAGATACCTGCATATAGTCTGACTTCTGTTATGCAGAAGTTATATGTCTGTGTGCTCATTTCTATGGTTTGAATCTTTCTCGCAACCTGTGGAAATATAGATTTTGAAGAAACAGAATAACGGATATGCTATCTGAGACACATCCAAATGAAATGTAGATGAATGTGTCCTGGTCTTAAAGTCTCTACAAATGACCAGGGGAGAGAAGAGGCAGCTCCCTCTGCCGCCTCCTGCATAGATCATGCACTAATGAGTTTCTACAGCCCTGTAACATCCACACCCTTTTCATGCACCATTTCATTTCTATGTTTAATTGAATCTTAGTGAGCTTTTAAGTAATCAGGTCTGAAAAATAAGTCATTTGTTTTTGTAAAAAACAAATATATTGGCATCATTTTCATCTATTTACCATAATATAGAGGACCGTCATATTGTGGTACTTTAGGCTGCCCAGTGTTGACAACAAAGATACGTTCTGAGAGAGAGGGCATATGCATAGCAATGCTGAAAGAGATGAAGATACAAAAAGTGACTAAGAGGGAATGCAGGCTTGAGGTGGAAGTGTCCAGAGGATCGAATTAGAGTGACAAATAACGGCTGAGCTTGGAACTCAATTCCCTGCAAAAGCGGGTTGCTTGAGCCTTGGAAAATGGATCGTTTATATTCCCATTCAAGAAGAAAAAAGATTCTACAGCCTCCTTTATGCTCTCTCGCTGCCCTTTGACACACACATACGCACACACACACACACACACACACACACACACATACGCACACACACACACACACACACACACACACACACACACACACACACACACACACGTAGGTTTGCATGTCCACCTGAAAAAATAAACTGAGATTGTTGCTTATCATAACCCCCAAGAACACTACAATGGGCATGAGTGCAGAGGTGTCTCTGGCACACACTCATCATCAGTAGAAGCCTCATAGAGAGTCGGTTTGGAAGTACGCGTCTTTGTGTCTCAGTCCCCTGCTGTTTCTTGGCTATATAAGCAAACTCACCTCCTGCTGGCAAAATCCAACAACAACCTTCAATCACTGTTTTTTCCCTTTTTCAGATGATTGAGTTTCTATACATAAATGTATCTTACGCGAGACACATATGAACGCACGCTCATATGTTTGTGTGTGTGTGTGTGTGTGTGTGTGTGTGTGTGTCAGTGATGCTCCTCAGAGGAGTGAGGGGAAGATCACACTATTGTGCAATGAAGGTCTAGAGTAGTCTCAACAGCACCCTCTAGGGTAGCACCTTGGTGTAGCCAGACGACAGCTATCTTATGTCCTCCTCTGGCTACATTGACTTCAATACAAAACCTAAGAGGCTCATGGTTCTCACCCACTTGCATATACTTACACAGTAATTATGATGACTACCAGAGGATGTCCTCCTACCTATCAGAGCTCTTGCAGTATCGACTAACATCTTCCCCATCCAATCAACGATCAGATAATCCATCTAGTACTGAAAGCATATGCTACAGCTAGCACTACTATAGTGCACAAAGACAAAGAAAGGCAAAAGTTTAACAGTTTTGAAGAAATGTATTTCTTCAAATATTAAGGAGATGGAGCAGAAAGAGAGAGAGGGAGAGAGAGAGAGAGAGAGAGAGAGAGAGAGAGAGAGAGAGAGAGAGAGAGCGAGCTATATATTGTTTAGTTTTTTTGCTAATGCAGATAATCTAGCCTACTCAACAACCTGTCTCAAGCAGAGAGGAATTATTTTTATGTTAGCTAGCTAGGTAAGGCTATCCAACTACTGCAACTCCTCCAAATCAAGGTAAGCTTTCGATTTAATTAATTTCATGAAACTTTAGCTTGGAGAGGTTTTTTTTGTGCCTGGTCACAGACAGCTACTGTACAACTGAATTCCTCAGGCGAAGGGAAAAGGTGGGAGGAAGAGAGTGTGTGGATGCGAGAAGGAATTATACAACAAGCATGTGATGATGCTGTATGTGGCTGATATGAAAGTGAACTGTGTGTGCAGGTAATCAGATCATCTAGATGCAGGCAAGAGTGTCCAAGGCAGCACTGAATGTGTCACTGTCACCTTGACGGCTCCAATATAACTCTCCTCCTCTGCACCTGTGTTATAAACTTTCATTTGTAGGCTAGGTTGTAGCAACCTCATAATGGGTATAGGGCCGGCAAATTCAATTGTCAAGCTCAGGGTGGGTATGTAAATAGCTTAAACCTATCAATGTTACATTGAGCTGGGTGAATGGAATATAAATGACATCCAATATATTGTAATAGGATTAAGGCCATAAGGAAAAAAAATCTTCCTCCCTAATCTTGAATGGCATCAGCCACCGCTGGAATGTGTGTGTTTCTCATGTAAGATAAATAGATATATATAAAGAGAGAGGGGGGGGGGGTGTAGTCCTCCCTCGCTTGGTTTGATACTCCCTCTCTACTGTAAACCAAGGCAATGACAATGCCAGCATGTTACAGCCATAGAATAGCAAAGCCTGTACAGAAACCACTCTCATGCACAGGTGAATGTGCACAGATTTCTTTATGTGTTTCTTTGTTATGTCTTCATGGTATGTTGTCTCTCTAGGAAGCCTACACACTCAGAAACAACCCTGCTTACAAAACAACAGGCATGCGTAGAAAACAATAACCAGGTGAGGGAGTGCATAAGTCCACACTTCAGGGAAAGGGTAGAGAATTGGGACACATCATATCCCTGCCACTCCTACTCTCAGCCAGGTGTATTCTTCTCCTTCTGTACAGGGTCTAGAGTGGTGCTGCAGACTGAAGCCCCATCAAGGCTCCTCTCTCACTGAGCCCCTTGGTGATGAAGTACCACAGTTTAGTCTCTTTGGGTCTCTCTCCAGCCACTCCACTACAGGTTCATCAATCTGACGCTGAGACGTTTGCTTTTCAAAAACAATGTGTTCTGGTGTGTGTGAACCTGTTTTTACTGATATGAAGACGGACAGAATGCAAGATACTGAGCATAGATTGTCCTCTGTAGACTTTCAAAGTCTAGTCTGGGTTGTAGGTTCCCATTGCCAACCTGCTGTCTACCTGTGATTAGAAACCTCTGTCTATATCCTCTTATGGCACTCAAACCACCAGACTAGACGACCCCATCCATGATGTCATATCATTTAGGTCCATAATAAGAGAGTATGAACACCTAAAAGGTAGTGTAAAAGGGAGACCAAACGACCACTGCCGATACAGCTGCTGTCATTCATCACAACCAGATCTCTCTACTTGACTATATCCTCACATTTTCAGTCTCAGAAACCAACAGAATCAAAACATCCTGTTGGTTGGTATGCAGTGCAGCGCGGCTGAAGTGAGAGAGGGCAACAAGCTGTGAGCGAAAGTGACTGAAACTTTAAATTCATGCGATCCGCCTTAACTGCCACTACGCAGCCAGTGAGACTAACACTACAGTCTACACAAGCTGCCTCCGACAGACACACAAGCCAAAGTACAAAGGAGGCCTGGAGCAATCAAAACCAATCTTTGTAATCCTTTCCTGTATATGCAAATCAGATCTAATTAGTACAAATCAGGGTTGTCCATTTATAATCATAAGATGAATTTGCCCCTGCGAAGCTTATGAAAATGCAGCTTTCATTTTTCCATTTTATTAATTAAAAATGTTCCACTGCAATTGGCGCTGGGGTTGGTTTCTGAGGCTGTTAATTATCAAACATAATCTCATTTAGCATGACAGTGTGGCCAAAAGCGATCTAAAGGGAGGTAACTTGTTTTTCTTCTCTTCCTGGTGAGAGAGATTGCATGAGTACAATGTGATATTGGAAGGCTTGGAAACCAGTATTAGTAGTTGAAGCATTTTAGACTCTGACAGCTTCAATGTGTCAGGGCCACAAAATCACATTGTCTCATCTTTAACATTTACCATGTGGGCTAAAAGGAGAGACGGAGCATCCAAGATTGTATTTCATATTACATATCACAAATGTGTTAGAACTTTTGCTACTACTTCACAAATGTGTTATAACATTGATATGATTTCAGTAGGGTACTGATATGACGTAAGTGTCTGGATCAAGCTACATAACAAAAGGGAAAATAAACCTATCCACCGTGCCATTAGTATCTCACCCAGAGCACAAATTGGAACCCATTTCGAACACTCTAGAAAACAACATTCTATTTGAGTTCATTGGTCTTCTACCACACCACTGTGTACATGTTGGCCTGAGGTGTGTGTGTGTGTGTGTGTGTGTGTGTGTGTGTGTGTGTGTGTGTGTGTGTGTGTGTGTGTGTGTGTGTGTGTGTGTCTGTGTCTGCCTGAATCTATTAAAATATCAAATCCCTAAGTTGGTCTCTCCTAAGTTACTGCTGACTGTGGTAACAGTGTATATTTTCTGGGAGATGAGATGATGGGGGAGCCAAGTCTATCATGTGATATCTTAGTCATTATCTTGACCTAATGTACCTTGACCAGCAGGCCAATGAGCTGTGATAAATGGAAAGGAAGGTAACAGTATGATGGCTGTGATAGATGGAAGGCCTCTCCTCAAGCCTCTCCTCAAGAAAGCAACTCTTGACCCATCTGCTGTCCATAACTACAGACCGGTATCCCTTCTCTCCTTCTTATCTAAAACCTTTGAACGTGCTGTCTCTAACTAACTGTCTAACTACCTCCTTCAGAACAACTTCCTCGACCCTCACCAATCCGGCTTTAAAGCTGGGCACTCTATTGAAACTGCTCTCCTCGCTGTCACAGAGGCCCTCCACTCCGCTCAAGCTTCCTCCCTCTCCTCTGTTCTCATTCTTCTGGACCTGTCTGCTGCATTGGACACAGTAAACCTCCCAATCCTTCTCTCCACCCTCTCAGAATTGGGCATCTCTGGCTCTGCAGTCTCCTGGTTTGCATCATACCTGGCCGGTCGCTCCTACCAGGTGCGACAGCGATCCTCTCCACGAGCCCTAGCCACTGGGGTGCCCCAGGGCTCTGTTCTCGGGCCTTTACTGTTCTCTCTCTATACCAAATCTCTCGGCTCTGTAATTTCTTCACATGGTTTCTCCTACCACACCTACACAGATGGCACTCAACTTTTTCTCTCTTTCCCCCCTTCTGACTCACAGGTGGCAACACATGTCTTGCTGACATTTCTGCTTGGATGTCAGCCCACCACCTTAAGCTCAACCTTGACAAGACTATGGTTAGCAATGGTTAGCCCCCAAACCCCTGCACGATCACTCCGCTCCTCCACCTCGGCTGCCCTACAAGGAAAAGACATACTGTACCGAGCATCACTGAACACATGGTGAAAAAAGAGGAAGAAATATTATGGAATAGTTTATACAGAATTTATTACAAACTAGGGCTACTTCTTCAAAATAATAGGTAAATGCCTGTGTTGGCACCAGATTGTGCATTTTGCAAATCAGATACTTTTCATTCAATGTTGTCTTTAATGTTGTTTACTCAGATACATAATGAAGTGATTCTGATCATGTTTGACAAAGCCAAACGATCCTGCTTACCTACAATATACAGGAAACAATCTCCACCCACTAACACAACACAATATCCTGTATTTGCATATATGGAAACCTCAATACCCTTTCTGTTCTGTTCTGGTGGCAACCTGTCCTGATGAAGACTTGACAAATAGACAAGAGAGCAATTCAACTCTGAGCCTATTGTCTTCAAACTGTTTACTTCATCAAGCTACTCTTATCTCAGGATTCTACACACATCCACAGCAGCACGCAAGCAAACACACACACACACACACACACACACACACACACACACACACACACACACACACACTCAAGCCACCCTTATCTCAGGATTCTCCACACACCCCAGCTAGCAGCATGACATGTCAGTGTATAAAATGACCCTCTCTGGTGCTGACAGTCCCACTATCCCTCTTAGGGAGAAACAAACTGCTTAATTAAATCAACATGTCCTGCAATTATTAATGACCTACACAACATTATAATTATTGTATTAACAGATTACAAATTAGTCTTAAGTGGTTTGTTGTGATTGGTGTTAACGCTGATCTAATTGCATCCCTTAGTTGAATAATACAACCAAAAGCTGAGTTGACCCGGACAAGTCAATGTCAAATGGAACGTTGACTCAGAAGACTAGCAGATTACATGTCACAAACAAAATGTGACCTTCCACTGCAGCACCAGCTCACTCACAATACAAACACTCAGAATGCAAACAGAGGGGGCTTGTTCTGCGGTGTCATATGCACGTCAAGTCAAAGGATACCTGCACAGTTTGGGCTCATTAGCATAATTATGTGTGTAATGTCTCCGTGGGGTGTTCTGAATATTGTAGTTCCTTGTAATTCAGTGGAGATCTGTTAAACCTGTTATAGATTATGTTATATTTTTTAATTAAAAAGGGGGTTCAATTTGGTATGGCTACTGTATATTCTAGTGGTCCATAGGACTATATTCTAGATGGTTCAATGCCAATACAATTATAAGGGTGCCTTTACTGTATAATGTAGTTCAAGGGCCTGTTCAGTTCACTTTGTACAGTCGAGGAGACACAGTGGGCTACATATGGTTTACAGTAAGGCAGTTCCAACATGCTTTGATCAGCACTAAGGCAGCATGTATCCAATCACAGTTCACGCTCTCCCCACCACCCCCACCAGCCCTCGGGGGGGTTGAACTATCACCACCAAGGCTACAAATCTGAGAAGGCAGTCCTGTTGTCTACACTGGGCCATATGGCACCAGCCTGGCTGCAAGGAGAGCAGTACAGCTGACTACCTGTTCTGTATATTGATCAGAAGCCAGAGGAAAGGAAGGGGGGTGGGGGAGTCAGGGAGGAGGGGGGCGCAAGGAGGAGGGGGAGGTAAGGAGGAGGGGGGGGCAGGGAGGAGGCGGAGGTAAGGAGGAGGGGCGGGCAGGGAGGAGGGGGAGGTAAGGAGGAGGGGGGGGCAGGGAGGAGGGGGGGCAGAGGAGGAGGGGTGGCAGGGAGGAGGGGGAGGGGGGGGGCAACTCTCCCCTGTGGGACGGCTCTGACAAGGGCCCACATGGTGTCCCTCCCTCCCACCTTCTCACCCCTTCCTTCTCCCCTATACATCCATCACTGTCACCCAGCCTCTGCCAGCAGGCCACCGCTCCTCTGTCACAGCAGCATCACTGTCGTCTGTAAAGGAATTAGCCTCAAACGCAATAATAACAAAACAGCTACACAGAGACAGACAGAAGCCTGCCCTTCTGAGGGATTACAGGTTTCAGTTGAAAGCCCTTGCTACGTTCGCCTGCTATGAGGCCCGTTTTGTTTGACTTGGGTTCAGAGGAACGTACAAGTGTTTCTTCTGTCTCCGCAGTGTTGCATGTATCAAGCGGTGGATGAGTCAACCTTTGGCAGGGAGTCTATCACCTTCACATTCTCCACATCACAACTCCCTCTCGCGCAGGAGGTGTCTGTGGTATATCTGTGGTCTTTTTGAGTGATTGCCAGATCTCTCTCTCACACACACACACATACTAACACAGGTACACACTGACACCCAGGCACATACGCACACGCACACTTACACACACACACACACACACACAGAAGAGAGAGAGGAGCAGTGGGGTATGTCAGTGTAGACTCACGCAGCTGATGCAGGTCCTTCCAGCTTTTAGACGATGGACAGGCAGTGATAGTGACCAGAGGACAGGGGTTACCAGCCAGTGTGTTACACAGACTTTGCTTTCTGAAGAACACCTTACGGGGGTCCACTGATTGCTGCAGGACCTGAAGGTGAGACTGAAACACAGAGGAGCCACTGGTGTGTTAACTAAATCTGCAGTGACGCATAGGCCATAATTATGACGCACAAAGACACACACATACTGTGCACACACACACACACACATATACAAACACACACACACACACAAACACACACACACACACACACACACACACACACACGCACACACAAACACACACACACAAACACACACACACACACACACACACACACACACACACACACACACTGGAAGGTTAATGTCAAGACTACCTCAAGGCTGGTGTGGGTGAACACACACACAAACACACACACACACACACACACACACACACACACACACACACACATTGTGTTAAGTATGCTACCTGCAGGGCAGAGTAGGTGTAGGGGTAGTGATAGGCCAGGTAGCAGACATCCTCATTATGTTTAAAGGTCATGGTAAAGGTCATAGTGTAGAACAAAGTGTTCCTCTGGCCTTGGCTTGGGCAGAAGTTGTTTCTGTTGGGACAAACAACTGGCATATAAAAAACATGTTTCTCAAGCAAGTTACACAATGTTCCTCTATTACATAAAGTCTAATGCAAGAATATTAATGGATTGTCAAAACCTGGAACTATAGGCCTTACTAGTTTCCTCCAATGTGCATTGTCTTTGTAAATGTCTCTTTGTATTCATACACCAACGTTCACTTGCCGACCTCACCTGTAGTAGCAGATTTCAGTGCCAGTTCTGACCCAGTGGGGTCGTCCCTCCAGAGCCTCTCTCACAGAGTAAAGGACAGGCTGCATCCCTGTAATAAAGACTTCAGGTTAGTACAGTACATGGTATGTGTTATAATTAATTGATAAGCTTTGCATTAATAGATGGGAATGCAGTAATATGCAATAGTCGAGTGCCTAAGAGAAAAAACTTTTTGAACAACTGCTTTTGGCTGACTTCAAAATGCCTTTGTATTATTTGTCCTGGGACTGTATTTAGGCCTATGTCAGATTTATAGATTTCTCCGTCCTTGGAAATAGAGCCAATATCAAACTGAAGAGAGGCGCCATTGTAGCTAGGCCTACCGCTGGGCTTTAGAGCTGGGGAAGGCCAGGACAGGTGAGGCTAGACAAGGAGAGGATGGGTATTATGGACTGCAGCAGGCTGATGCTACAATCAATCAGAGCCCCTGTATGGGAGCGGCACAGTCAGGGGGACTGAAACTAAGGGAATACCACACAGCGCAGGGAGGCTTTGAGGACCCACTACGGAGAGAGAGCCCCCCCAACAGATCAACAAACACAGGGGGGCATCCAAGCCTATCTGTTTTCACAATCATCTACCTCAGTGCTTATCTACTTGGGGGGTCTTTATGTATCTTAAAGGGTTTCAAGTTTTTTTTTTTGCGGTGGGGGGGTGGAGGGGGGGTTACCGTAGTTGAACTGTGTGTGTGCGTGTGTGTGTGTGTGTGTGTGTGTGTGTGTGTGTGTGTGTGTATGTGTGTACGTTGCTTACCATAGTTGAACTGGCTGTTGCCTTTCTCACAATTGATGATGTTGAAGCGGTACGGCACATTGGCCATCATGCCGCTGACCTCGAAGTAGAACCACTGGTGGTGTGTGGTGCAGTTGGCGTCCGCGTTCAGAATCAGATCGTATTCATGGCTGAGAAGAAGGGAGGGGGGAAGGAGAGAGGGAGAGGAGTGAAAGGAAAGTGAAGCCACTGATCTGATCGACAGTGTCACAGTTCTACAAAGACCTGTTCTACAAAATACTACAAAAGGTTATTCAATGACATTTCAGTCTCTGCAGGGTCCAAAACGTTTACATTTGATCTGAAGCATGTCATCATGACGCCTCTCTCACATAACTAATATGAGAGGTTTTAGAGAGAGACACTGTTTGATTTCCGATACGGCGTTTACATGAGCCTGGAGGGCCCCTGGAGGCTTCCTGCAAAATCAGGACTGACTTTGGGAGTAGAACCACACCTGCGGACATGAACAGCTTTCCTCAGGTTCCCGCACTCAAACTTGGAGAAGAAACGCAGGGAGTCAGTGCGACTGGACGAGCACTGAGGGCTGGAGCAGGAGAGAGGGGGGAGGGGGGAGGGGGGGGGCAGGGGGGAGGGGGGAGGGGGGGCAGGGGGGGGGGACAGGGGGGAGGGTAGTAAGTGGAAGGAGAAGAAAACATGAAACATGAATATCAATACAATCTGATTATCCCACAGAAGAGTTGACTGCTATACAGTAGGTGGCCATGCATTGTCGTTTTCAGGTGCTATGTTGAAGGTTACGCTTTTGTGCATCAGTGACTGGATTCAGTCAGACGGGAAAAAGAGAAAAACACTTAAAAGCCACCTGAGGTTTCTGTTGTTAACCACACAATCCACTGACACATCATAGAAGTGCTGTGAAGAGTCTGTGAATATACAGTATAGTATAGTATAGTATAAGGCTCGCTGACAGAACACAGCACCAGGTTATACTGTTAGCTCGCTTTTCAGTGTCAATGCTGTTCCTATGACACCCTCTCCTTTCTCTGCACTCAGTCAACTGGCGAAATCAAAGTCAACATGTGGGCACCAGGAGCCCAGAAATGTTCTCTATTCAACAGGAATATCAATAATAGTGTTGCTGTTTCAATATTTGGTCTGAAATAATGTCCTCCATCCTAAAGAGTGGAGACATTTCTGCCATAGTGCTACAGTCTTTCAATATGTGGTCTAAAATATGAGGCCTATCTTATGTGTTGCACCAGATGTCTTAACCATCTATATGAGGCTAATGAAATCCATTAGGAATACACCAAATGTAAGCAACATATGCTAACTGTCTCTGTGGAAGAGTGCCATCAGTTATACAGTAGATAGGTGCAGCCCCTGTGATTTGCTAGCACTTACCTGGGGTCCTCCAGGTCAAAAACAACCTCATTAATAACGTCCTCTGGGGAGAGAAAACGCTGGACGTCCTCAAACACCTTCTTCCTGAAAGAACAGAGGGAATCCATCATAATGCAGTTACACCAGACACTAGATGACAATCAGAATTAATAAAAATCATTAATTATCTTTCTGAAATTGCGTATACGTGGAACATTCCTTGTGTGAATGACTTAGATTTATTAGCCCATATCATTTTCATTCAAATGAATTACGTCCATACAATAAGGCATTTGGCAATCTAAAGCATGTTATGAGAGTCCCAACACTAAAACAAGTGGATTGTTTGAGCTCTGTAATAGTGTGAGAGATGTCTGAATTCGTCTGTGTATATGGCTGTACAAGTGCCCATTTCTAGACATTTCCCAAAGTAACCATAAATAGTCAGATGCTTCATGCTCTCAGCCCCTGCAGACCTAGCTCTGTAGGGGTGAGTCAGCAAAGGGCCTAATGTTTACTCTCCTCTCTCTGTAGCAGGACACTGTGGTGCTCTCTCTTTCCCTCCCTCCCTCCCTCCCTCCCTCTCCATCTCTCACTATCCCATCAACACCTCGCCAAGCGCCCTCTCATCTCCCAACTTCAGAAAGCAGGGGGCACAGAGGAGCCCTGCTCACAGACCAGACAGCCCCCCCTTCTATCTTCATCTCTCTATCTCTCTCTCTCTCTCTCTCTCTCTCTCTCTCTCTCTCTCTTCCTCTCTTTGTCTGAATGCACGATCGCCAGACAGTCTCCTCCGCGGCAGCTACAGAGCATCTCCTCTTCTCTTCATCTCCTTCCTTCATCCGTCCTTCCCTTCATCCCTGAAGGCTCTCTGACTCAGCCTGGCCCAGACAAACACACCCCAGGAGTATAGAGATGGTCTGAGGGGGAGGAGAATACAGGCTGTGCTCTGCCCCAGGACCAGGTTGTTTGATCAGGGTACAACTGTGAGGAGCACTGGTTGCATCACCACAGACCACCCCACAGGGTCCTGGGCAGGAAGGAGAGGACCAACTACCCTCACTGAGTCAGAGGAGAAGAAGGGATGAAGAGAAGGAGGGATGAAACTAAGAGAAGGGGAAGACTTTCTCACACTCTCTCCAAGAGAGCAAGGCTTCAGCAGACTGTGACAATTTATGCAAAAATGACATTTGGGGGAAATTACAGCAAATAAATTAATAAAGTGCAGGCAAAAATTGCATCTGTGCCACCTAAATGTTCCAGACTGTCAAACAGTTTAACTTAAGTCTTGGAAAAATAGCTTTGCAGAGAAAAATACACAAAATAGAGTTAACATTGACGAATCTCCCCTCGAAGCAAACACAATGAACTGTGAAATGACTGAAATAAACGTCAATTCTCCACAATCTAACATTTGCACCTGGAAAAGTTCTCCAGGAAAACAAATTTCCGACCGGGGCAACAGAGACGGCTCGTAATTAGATCAGTGAATAAGTGTTTAATACAAAGGGCTGTACTTCGGGATGCATTTGGGTTGACTTTAGAACAGAGTGCAGCTAATACAATGAATGGGGCCGACAAAGATCCTTTGCACTGACAAATGACACTTCCTGAAACGGATAATGAGAAGCAAGAGATGGATATCCACTATTGATTTCACATCTCAAACATAGTGAAGGATTTGGTGAATTTGTTTGACAATAAACCAATTCAGCCTCAGAGACCAATGGTCTGAGCGTGCTCTAACATCTGAACATCAACACGATTAACAACGACTACAAAGAATACAAATAAAGTAAACCGACAATCTCCTCACTGTAATCACATTATCTGGAAAACATTCTGCCATCTTTCTGTGCATATTTCTGTGTGGGATATGAGATGCATAATTTATTTGACAGTTTGGAGACAGACGCTCATAAGCCTCCACTGTGTTCCTCTGCTCCAGCTTCATAAACAATCAGCTCAGTATTAACCAACCTCTAGTATTCTGCTTCAATGACAAGCTATTGTTTACAATCTCACTTTTGTATTTCAATGACAGGCTATTGTTTACAATGTTACTTGTGTGTTTCAAACTTGAAGAGCACTTAATCCTGACTCACAGGCAACAAAACACTGTTGCCAGTTGCTATCAACAATGACATAATGCTATATTAACAGATGCAGTCATTCCACAGTAGAGGCTGCAACATGTTTTGTTTTAAACACAGAGACATCTCTCTCTCTTTCTCCCCCTTTCTTTTTCGTTCTATGTGGTAACTACATATCATTTATAACACTCCCAGAATAAAGTGTGGTAATCTAAACAGATTAACAAGGAAATATGTAACAATACCCTCAAACATTTCTTTAGTTCTGAGCAGTATGTTAGTCTGAATGAAGGTTGACAGTGGTTAAAAACATAGTTATGATTTCACCGTCAAACAAAATGTTGTGATAATTCACTTCCAGCAACCTGCTTCAGACATCCATTGTCCACAGACAGGATACACCCTACACTAAATCAATTCTACACTGACAGCATGAACTCTATCTCTACCACAGCATCTGTGACAAAGAGGAGCCAAAACAGATTATAGAGCCAACACAGAATGGCGAACAGTAGGACTGGGCCTCTATATGACGTCTTCATGCTCCTAACATGCTTCATAAACTCTTGTTCAAATAGCTTTTATGCAAATACAACTGCATGATGGGGTTTGCGTAATGGGTAAGAACCACACTGTGACAAGGCCTCAAGTCACGCCATGATGGATACATCAACCGGCCCCGTAGTTCACACACTCATCAATCACAACCGTTTAGCATAAACTGAAATGTGGTGTTCCTTTCTATCCTCCAGTATACAGTACTATGTCTGCAACTACTACTACTAAATACAACTATAAGTATTCATCTAGTCATCTTGCAGTCACTTTTATGCCCAGCAATAACATGTTTACTGTATTGAATTGAATGCAAATCATCTTATTTGTCTCTTAAGTGCCATAGCATGCTCATTGGTTGACAATGACATGCCATTGGCTCATTTGTTGACATTGACATGCCATTGGCTCATACTGTACCTTTGTATATTACGGTTCCTCCCCGCCATTGGCTCTGGACCACATGGTGGGAGGTGTCCCCAGAAGTCAGGGAAGGCAAGGATGGAGTACCCAGGTATGGACTTGATCTGGGAAGCCGCTGCGGTGTAGAGGCGTGGGTCATGGTGGGGAATGCAGGCTCCGTGTTTCTCCAGCAACCTGTCCACCATGCTGCGATGGTGGCCATCTGGTTTCACCCTGGAACTGCTCAGGACATGACTGTGGAAGTCCCGGGCCACCAGGTGGTTCTTTTTTGAGTAGCCTCCATCTCCTCCATCTCCCCCATCAGTCTGGGGGTCCTGGGGGCTCCAGCCTGCCATAGGCGAGGCTGGGTGGTCCACAGGAGAATGGGATGGAGTGTGGTTTAGTGTGGATGTGAAGTTCCTGTTCAGTAGACCCTCCTCGTCTGAACTCTCGTCCGCCTCGGAGCCTGAGTCCAAATCCTGGAAGACAAGGAGAGGGTGTCTTTAAAGGGACAGATCAGCCAAAACACAATTAACATGATCTCATATGCACCGTGACTGTGAAAGAGGCCCTGTGGCAATGCTGACTGGCTATCAAGTATCTCTATCAAGTAAGGGAACTAAATATCCAAGAACTGTCTTGGTGAATAGACTACAGTAACATTTTGGACATTGAACTTTGTGTTTAACGTGAATGGGTTCATAAATGTCTAATAATCTTTGGATTAAAGCATATCTATTTGTTCCTGGTAACATTATCAGACACATACAGCACCAATGAAATGAAACACATTCTGCATTATGACTGCATTACACTACATTACACACAACAACATATCTTATCAAACGTCATATAAAAAGTAATACTGTTTGTCTCCTCCGAAAAAAATGTGTTTAAACCAAAAAAGAAATCCTTTAAGACCCACAAGGGAACACTCTGATGGTGGTAGTGGAGCAGACATGAATACATATTAAATTTCCCCATTCCGACTGACATCAATAGGCTGTAGTGACCATAACATTGCGGCCAAAGCACCAAAGGCAGGGCCCAAAGTACTTTATAAGAGATCTTACTAAATGTTTTCTCTTTTGTTGAAGATGTATGTTGGTGTGGTACAGCTGATTGGCTGGCATATTGTACATTGAAATGTTGTGACTAAACTTAACAAAAATAACAAGAAATTATATTACCAAACCAAGATAAATGACATAAAAAACAATGGGAAAAAAACCATTGCTGTACTTTAAATACAGCAATGGTTATTACGCGCAGAAAACCCAATTCATCTCCATCATTCATTGAAGTTAATGGATCATTTATTACAAAACTTTTCGATATAGCCAATCATTCAAATGACTATTTCAGTGGTAAAGTGGACAAACTGACTCAAATGACAACATAGAAAAGTGAACCATCATTTTCTTTCCCTAAAATATCTATTAATTAAGGATTGCATGGATGTGAAACTATTGAGAACGATAGCAGACTGTATTGCCAACCCTATTGAGGATGCCATGTATTTAACCAAAGCCAGAAGGAGTGTGTGTGTGTCCACAGGCGTGGAAGGTGAAAAACGATAGCACTACTTAAAAATAGTAAAGCATGCTGCCACCCAATTAGCTTGCTGCCTGTTCTTAGTAAACTGAATTTGTGAATTAACAATTGTGTTTGACCAAATACAATGCTACTGTTCCAAAGAATAAATAGTGCCTTTCAGCATGCACAGTAGGTAAGGGCACTCAACCGTACTCTACTGACTCAGATGATCGATCACTGGCTAAAAGAAAACGCATAATGAGATGATAGTTGGAGCTGTATTGTTAGATTTCAGTGCAGCCTTTGATGTTATTGATCATCATTTGTTATTGAAAAAGACTCACTCGTTAAGGCTTTGCATCACTTGCAATCACATGATTGGAGAGTTACTACCAATAGAACCTAGAGAGCTTTGTCCCATTTTGGTCAAGTGCAGCAAAGAAAGACCTACTGTAGCAAAGTTATGGCTGACTCAAAACAGAGCAGCATGCCTCGCCCTTTAACTGAGCACACATAACTAATATCAACAACATGCAAGATAGTCTTTCCTGGCTGAGGATTAAGGAGAGATTGACTGCTTCTCTTCTAGTTTTTGAGAAACATCTGTGTTGAAATGTCCTATCTGCATGTATAATGTTTTTGCATACACTTCAAATAGACATACATACCACACAAGACACTCCACTATGGGTTTCTTCAAGGCACCCAAACCAAAAACTGATTTATTGCGTTGGTCAGTTATGTATAGAGCCATGGCATGGAATGCTCTGCCACTAGAGGTTACTCAGGTACAAAACAAGTTTAGCTTTAAAAACAGATTTAAGAAGAAAAAATCTTGTATCACCTCTCCACTTTATAAAGATCTACTGTAACAGGAACTGTAGATAAGAAGATGAAAAGTGGAAAGATCCTTCAACAGCAACTCTTAAATGATAAATTGAATTGTTGAATGTTATTTGTTTGAGTATTGAAAGAACATTATCTGAAAAGTGGTGTCATGATGATATACTGTATATATTTTATTTTTATTTTGAATGTATTGTTCTATTATCTTATGTTGTTCTTGTATATAACTGTTTTGTCTATAGCTGTTCTGTACTCTGTCATGTGTTTTATCTTTTATGTGTACCCCAGGAAGAGTAGCAAAAAAACAGAAAACAGATTAGGTCTCTCAATAACAACAGCTGAAAATTATATTATAGATCTTATAGATCTTACAGTTATTATGGTATTTTTAATAATATAAATATCAATTTATCAAATATGGATCTACTATAGTACCTTCCTATTAATCCATATGGGAAGAAAACACTTCACTGATGTATTTGATTCTGGAGGTAAGTTAAGGGATGTCAACAATGTCAACAATGTGTAATCATGGGAACATGCGTGGTAAGCATGTGTTGAGTCCATTAAAGCATGTGGTCCCGTCTGTAAACCCTGGACTCCCTGTGTTCTTTTGAACTCAAAACCTCTATTGTTTAGCAGTTCTACTGAGCCGACTACGCCTTTTCATGGTTACACTGCACCAAAAACTGATGCTCTGCATTTGAATTTCACACCACGTTAACATTTTAGATGTCAAAAATGGTGAATTGTGCAAAGCATAAAAAACCGACAGAGCTCAAGTGAAGCATTGAAGAATGGAGAGCAAAACAAAAATCCAACTCAGCTGCATATCAATTCAAATACGGTTTCTCACGGCACAGTGAGAAACACTGCACAGTGAGAATGTGACTTGTCATAAAAAAGCCAGCTCTCTGTTTTGATTGAAGGCCAGAAGAACAGAATCTGATTGGTCAATTTGATTTCCAAACCCACCCGGTAAGAAGAGACTTGTGAAATCATGATTGTGTCGTTTATAATTCCCAGAAACTCAGCATCATTAATAGGTCCCCTTATGAAATTCCCAGGTACAGAATGTACTGTACTGCAGCTAAAAGGCACTCATATCCTATAGGTTTGAATATCCACACATAGAATAAAGCAATGCACTGCATTGGCCATGCATTCTAAGTGGTATGCTACAGTAGTGTGGATATTGGAACACAACCTGTATGCCTCATCATCAAAACTGTTAGAAGCTGAACACCTGGGAGAAACTGTACTGTATAGTGGTTGTACTAAGGATCATATGATAGCATTGGGGACTGGACACCCAGGGATTTATTCAGATAGCGGTAGACACAGGGACCCAATCAAAGGTAGCTCTAGTTCTCCCAAGCCACCCAGGCCACTCTTTGCTATTACAGGCCCTGGGGTATGGACATTCTATCTCCTGGACTTCTCAAGCCTTACAAGATAACAAGAACATATATAATTAAACAGGTGTTATGCCTGGTCAGAGCTACAGTAGGGTTTATAAATGAAGCATGGTTACTTTAGCATTCTGTATGGTGGTGGTTACATATCAAGGTATGGCGTTTCTTATCTCTTGTTTTACAATGCAGATCCGGAGATACTCTGAGAGAAGCTCATTACATGTATTCAGTCAAGTCTGACTTCAATAATGAATTACGCGTGACATGATGGATCATGGGCTTCAAAGAAGAAACAAGACATGAGCATGACAAAAAAATAATTGACCACAGTAATAATGTATTTGGTCTGTCTGCATTGTGACTTTGACTTTCTATTTGTTTTTCGAGTAATCCCCCTCTCAGTTGTGTCGGTTCACAGTCGACCCACTGTTGTTGGGTTGTGTCAATATGTGAAATGCATTCAGTCTTTCTGAGCCATCTCTGCTCTCACTCTGAGGACTGGAACCAACCCAATAGCCTTGTTGTTCTCTAGCACGCTGAATTACTACATCAGGAGAGACAGCAGAAAATTAATTGGGGAAGAAGTAGGCTTCAGCCGAGGCTGTTAATCTTGTGGTATCATTTAAATTAAAACGTTGGCGCCAGGAGGAGAAATGCAGAAACAGACAGATTTACCACAGGGCATGTTGGCATTTAAATACTCTTTAACTCATAAGCCATCTGCAGCCAGGGGTATTGTACTCCTGTCCTGGCATTTTTCTAGCCCAGCACTGACAAATCTGATTTCATTGAATTCAGCCAGGAGAAACAGACATATTGTTCAGTCGTCTAAAGCCAAATTCCTGTCCTGGAGTGATACTGGGTGTGCAGGCTTTAGTTTCAGCCCAGCACTATCACATCTGATTCAAATGATTGTGGCCCAGACTGAAGAACAGGATTGGTTTGATTCTGGGCTGGAATGAATGCCTACACAACCACACAATAAATATCTCTATATTGATAATAACTGTGTTAATACATAGCATCACACCTATAGCCATGCACTATTATCCAGATGGTGTGTATGAAACCCATAACTGGATAGCCATATATTGCTTTTTGCACACGATGAAGTCCAGTGGTATCAAAACGTTACACTCCTGTGAAATGTTGGTTTAACAAAAGGGAATAGAGGCTGTCATATCCTGCCACCAGCTATCATCCTCTCACAGTCAGACACCAGGCCTCACATCCAAAGCGGATATTTTCCTATCTTATCTTGCTAAGAACAGTACTTCTTCTCTGGCTGTGAGGGGTTATCATTATGTTTATCAGCTTTTCAGATGACCGTGTGGAGAGCACACCACAAAGACCTGCATCTACAGTTTGTTGTATTCATGTGTATAGCCCTGCCCTCCATAATAAACACTGTAAATACATAGGATTATTCAGAACACAATAGTGGGAGAGATGGTGGAGATTGGAGAGATGGAGGGAGTTGGAGAGAAGGGAGGGACAGGCACAAGAGATGGGACATGGGCACAGGACAAAAGAGGTGGGGGACAGATGCAAAGATGGAGAGATGGGGGGGGGGGGGGTGGACAGATTAGGTAAAACATAGAGGGAGAGGATAAGGTATACTTTAGTGGTGTTTACCTGGAAGTCGTGGTGGAGTTCGGGACACAGTCTGACGTACTGACCCAGTTGTTCCAGAGGCCTGTCAGGTTCTGGCTTTGACCGCAGCTTGTTCCAGTCTGTCTCCAGATCATCATCCTGCCAGGGAACATGCGCATGCACACACACACACACACACACACACACACACACACACACACACACACACACACACACACGCACAGACACACAGATACACACACACACACACACACACACACACACACTCAGATGTGGAGCAGAACAAAGCATTGACTGCAACTCCACTGCCCTGCACTGCACTGCACACATCCAGACAACTTGACCTATGTTTCCTTTCTCTACACTAGCCAAAACTATAACACACTTGGTGCAGGCTGCTAATCAGAAACACACAACCTTTGACTCCAGGGTTCCAGGGAGGAAAGGCAGGCAAACAAACTACCAGCATCAATCTCACCAACAGACAGGGTTGACAACAGCTCCCCCCTCAGCCATGCACTGACAATGCAATAAAGTCAGTGCACTAACACTAGTAGCACTGCCTCTGCCTTGTGTGGAGGTTAATGCAGTGTGGAAATGGGGGTGGAGCAGATTGTCTTTGCCTATAGAGATGTAGCCAGCTGAGTGACCACAAAGTACCGCCCATCTCTGCCTGTGTCCAGGAACACAGAGTTACTAACGACCACCACCTCTGCTAGTGTCCAGGATGCCTGAAGCTAACCAGTTCCCAGACTAACAGACGCAGAAGAGAGAGAGATAGAGAGGACTTAGTGGAGCACATCGCCCCTGCTGCTCTCCATACACTAATGTGTGAGATAATGGATGTGTCAGCCTGTGTGTGTCAGCATGGCTCTGCTACACTACATCCTCCTCCCCACGTCTCTATACACGAGCTAGCAGGGGTGAAGACATGCACGCAGAATTCTCATATTCACCGGCAGCTGTGAATTTGAGCATCCTGTGTGCATGCCAGCTTGACTGCTGGCGAGACCAGAGGAGGCCCACATTGTAGATTGTAATAAATATGTTAGGGGTGTGTGTGTGTGTGTGTGTGTGTGTGTGTGTGTGTGTGTGTGTGTGTGTGTGTGTGTGTGTGTGTGTGTGTGTGTGTACATGAATGAGGGTGTGTGTGTGAAGTGCTGGCATTGATTTATGGCTGAATCAGAGGCCCTGTTATTGAAGTAATACGCAAGCAGGAAGCGCTTCACGTCAAACTCACAGCACGTACAGCCTTCTCTTCCTCTGCCGCTTTTCACAAGTAATGGATCAGTCAAATATGCTCCCATTTTATTCATTTAGGATGAATTACTGAGGAAAATTGCATTTGCTAGATTGTGCCTGTGTCCGTGTGAGTAAGTCTGGGGCATGGAGACGTGAGAAATATGTTAGGAGTGTGTTTGTGTGTGTGTGCGTGTGCGTGTGCGTGTGCGTGTGCGTGTGCGTGTGCGTGTGCGTGTGTGTGAGTGTGTGTGAGTGTGTGCGTGTGTGTGAGTGTGTGTGAGTGTGTGTGTGTGTGTGTGCGCGCATGTTGCCTCTCCTATCATCTTCAGAGCACATCACGATTCACTCACGTATTCCCTGCAGTCTGGCTCTTCATTCTCAATGTCGTCGTCTCTGTCGTCCTCGAAGCTGACATCTAGCAAGAAGAAGACACAAGACTGAGACATAGATGTCAAGATGTGTAGACTTGAACTATTTGTGTGAGATCAAACAAACTGATCCGGGGTGAACACTATATTCCCCTTACTGACATGAGCTGCACATTCACACACTGCAGACACAGTATAGCATACAAGGTTATAACAGCAGTCAAACTTCCATCCATATGAACCCAAACAAACAAACAAACAGATGCATCTGTGTTCACTGTTTCCCTCCCAATGACAATGGCTAATCAAATCATTTCATGACAGTGAATGACTGCTGCATTCTTGAGTTTTAAGTGAGAACATTCACACTGTCAACCAATCAGAAAAGCAAGGCTAAAAGCTTCATACAGTCACTGATTTTTGAGCAGTATAATTTGCACATGGATTCCTACCACTTTAAGACTCCTGTCACACAACCGTCTTACAGTATTCAGCCTGAACCTGGAATAATGGCTTTTGTCTCTTCAGACCTGCCACCCTGATGCTCTATTGTGCAAACCTGACTGGCAGATGGGAAGGCAAAGTGAGGGCAAAATGTCAGCAGCAGGTCGAGAATGACAGATCACCAAAAAGGAAGAATGCAAACTCCCTCAGCCACCCAGAGCTACAGATAATGTCAAACTGAAATCTGCCTCATAGCAACAAGGACCATATCAAGCTATTTCAATTTTCAGGGGTCATTATTGCAGGGCAATAGTCTTAGTGGACCCGACACTCTCTGAGATTCTAGGGTGTGTGTGTGTCACTGGAGAGAGACACTTCATCTCAACACAAAAGACTGCTGCCTTAAATGCAAATCTTGACAATATCCTGACTGATACAAACAACCATAATCATCTTCAATGTTTCTTCTGGATAGCATACTTTTCTGTATGATAAAAGTGAAATCGCAACCTGTAGCTCCTTTCGAAATGAGGAACATGTGTCATCATACGTAAATCAAATGCATGTTCACATAACTACTCATTTGTATTCAAAATGAATCTTGCTGTGCTTTAATCACAGAGAGTGTCATGGCCGCCTCCATGGTAAACGGCACAGGAGCAGATTAGATTAACAATGCCACGTCAGTAAGAGGAATGAGGAGGGCTTCTGATAGACTATAGCTGCCTCACAGCCATGCAGTCAACACACACGGTTGCCAGGGTAACCATGCCAGAGTCCTCAGAGTGACAAACAAGTCAGGTAGAATGTTCATGACCAGTAGTATATTATAAGTAAGTATAGTCAGTGTGTTCACAATGGAGCAGAGAGAGAGAGAGAGAGAGAGACAGACAGACAGACAGACAGACAGACAGACAGACAGACAGACAGACAGACAGACACAGAGACAAGAGACAGGGACGGTGAAGGAGATGAAACCAGCAACAGGTAAACCTTACCTTGGAGTCCAGGGACAGTGTTGAGGCCTGTGTCTGGTCTCCCAGGTAGAGGGAAAGTGTAGGCACTCATGTCAGAGGTCAGGGGGAGGGGACATTTAGGATAACACTTCCTCATCAGCTGCACAGCAGGCTCCACCAGGGACTCTAGGCCCTTACTGGACAGGCAGGTCTGCATAGAATGGAACAGTCATTAGAGGGAATATCTCCATAGGTTAAAACAGTGACCGTAGGCTGTAGAATACAATAGAAAATACTATCTTGTGACTGTACTTGTGGGTGTTGCAGTGGGTGTGATAGATTGTTACCTGTGCAGTATGGGTGGAGGAGGTTGTGGTTGTGGTCTGGTTTGTTGTGTGGTCGATCAATATACTGACCTGTGTGGTGTGGCAGATGGGTACTGTACAGTTGCTTGTGCAGTCTGTTTTGCGGTCTGGTTACCTGTATAGTGTGGTATAGCAGGCCGATGCCCCCGTGGGCGACCAGGTCGTCCCGGCCGGTGCTGAAGTAGGTGGCCTGGTGGAGGCATCGCAGCAGGGCACGGCGGATTGGCACGGCCTCCTGGTCAGGGTCCTTGTTGTGCCAGTCTTCATACAGCTTCAGCAGGGCAGAGATATACCCCTTCGCCACCGCAGACCTAACATTAGTCTCTGAGAGAGAGAGAGAGAGAAAGAGAGAGAGAGAGAGAGAGACAGAGAGAGAGATAGAGAGAGAGAGACAGAGAGAGAGGGAGAGAAAGAGAGAGTGAGAGAGAGAGAGAGAGAGAGAGAGAGAGAGAGAGAGAGAGACGGCAAGGTTTTAAATACCACAAAGCAGTCGTCATTCTACTCTCTATTGTACAATACATTGTATTGTATTGTATTGTATTGTATTGTATTGTATTGTATTGTATTGTATTGTATTGTATTTTATTGTATTGTATTGTATTGTATTGTATTAATTGATTAATCCTATATAACTTGACTCAGAGGTGACTCTTTCAAGGAATGTTGCTACTTTGATGTACAAAACATTGTACTGTAGACATGGTGAGATGTCAAGGTTTGATAAACACACTATCACAGTCAGTAATGACTGATGTGCTAAAGGTGTGGGCAGGCTAGGCTTTTATCCTAGCTCTGTCGGATATAGAAGAAAGCTTTCTCACCATGTGTAATAACAACAACACACACCTCAATGACCTATGCCCACTCTCTGAAGAAACTCACTGAAGAAACTTGGACATGTAAAACTATCTCCCTTTTTTCTCTCTCTCTGTCTCTCTCTCTGTCTCTCTCTCTCTCTCTCTGTCTCTCTCTCTGTCTCTCTCTCTCTCTGTCTCTCTCTCTCTCTCTCTCTCTCTCTCCCTCAGACCTAACTGAAGGGAAACATACAGAGCCTATCTATCATGTGTCCAGCTGAAAGCTGAAGCCTGAGTGCTAAATGGATTACATTAATGAGAAGCTTCGGAGCCCTTTTCTAAAATATTTATTCACACATGACCTTTGCATCAATTGTAAGTACAGTATTAGCCACCCGGGTGTTGAGGAAAAGAGGCTTGTTGCATCGCATTAGTCTCTTGTCTGTTTACTCCCAAAGTCTGGGTAAATATTTATTATTTATCGCAAGCTGCCGTATTAGCTATTCATATTCAAATTGACGCTGGCGTTTTTTTTCCCTTTTTTTCTGTCTCTTTCTATGTCATGCTTGACTGTGCATTTTATTAGAAAAATGTAATAAGAGCATGCATCATCTTGGCACTGAGAAATAAATAAATAACAAAACAAATAAACAATAGCATAATGAAGTGAAATAGCCCAAGTGAGATAATACATGGCATTTCAGTGTCATAATGAGGAATATTTTCAAGTTGAGATAAAATGTGATGCTGAAGACCGATCCGATGGGGTCATGGGAGGGAACACAATGATATGAGAGCATCGTCTGTCATAATGCACAATAACATCTATGTTGATACCACCACTGGGCAGAACAACTAAAGTGGTGGATATAAAAGGCTGCAGAAGAATATGGTAAAAGGCCCTGTGGGTCAACTGCTATGATAATGAGGGTTTAGCGAGAGTGCCAAAATCGACACAACGGAAACAAATGCAGTCTAGTCCAGTCTAGTCTAGTCCAGTCTAGTCTAGTCTAGTCTAGTCTAGTCTAGTCTAGTCTAGTCTAGTCCAGTCCAGTCCAGTCCAGTCCAGTCCAGTCCAGTCCAGTCTATTCTAGTCTAGTCTAGTCTAGTCTAGTCTAGTCTAGTCCAGTCCAGTCTAGTCCAGTCCAGTCCAGTTTAGTCTAGTCTAGTCTAGTCTAGTCTAGTCTAGTCTAGTCCAGTCCAGTCCAGTCCAGTCCAGTATGTGTCCAATGTTGTGTACAGTGTCTACAGGCTGTGTACAGTGGCCAACATTTACAACCTTCACTGGCCAAGGTGCATACACTCCCACCCACACACTCTATGGTCTTACAACATGATGGAGCCTGATACTGTATGTGTTTCTGCTGGGGAAGCTGGGACCTGGCCCATGCTAGAGCTATTGTATGCTGCATCCCAGTTATTCACCCTTTGTCCTGAAAAGTGGACTTAGAACCACTGTAGTTGTCCATAGAGCACAGAGTAAAGCAAGCAGGCAGACTCGTGTTGTGAAGGTCAGCCTGACGTGCATATGCTGCAGCAGCAGGGGAGCGGCTCATGTGTATCTGCCCGGTATACTGGTTGACAGATGATCAGAGGAGATGGAGAGCAAGGGTGGAGAATGGAAACAAACGAAACAAAGAAAGGGTTTCTTTCTCAAGTGCCTCTCTCTGTCTCTCTCTAAAACTCTCCTTCCTCCTTCCTCTTCCCTCCCTCCCTCCCTCCTTCCCTCTTCCTTTATGTCTGCCTTTCTCTCACTCTACCTCTCTCTCTCTCCCTCTGTTTTTTCTGCCTCTCCCACTCTATCATACACCCTCTCTACCTCTCCTTTTACCCCCCCCCCCCTCTCCCCTATCCTTCTAGATCTCTGCATGGGGGCCGTGGTCTGTGTGAGCTCCAGCCCAGCTAAGCACAAACACAGCTCTCTGAAATATTAATGACTGCAATGGGTTTTATCACTCTCTCAGAGGAGATCAATTCATAGCTAGATGCATGATGATTGTTTAAGGGAGGGTAAGCAGTGCATGCATACAACTCTATACATACTCCTTGCCAGAGGGGGCCTGTCTGTATGTATAGACCAAGGGATAAGTTATTGGAAAATCATTGGAAAACCTAAAAAGGCTGACTCAATGTTATGGTTAAAATCCTACACAAAGGACAGATCCTACAAAAATCCTACACTATGGTGCTCCCTAGTCGTACTGCACTGACTATTACTGGTGGTTTTGGAGCAGTGTGGAGCTCACACATGGTGTATTTTACAAACATGCGACATCCTTATTCACATCTCAAGCTATCTTTGAATATGCTTTTTGAGCTTGTTTCAGACACGGCCAGACACCAACGCCGAGATGTGAAGCGCTAGATTAAAAGGTAATATCACATCTCCCAACTGTCAAAACCACACAAGGTGAAAACATGTGAGTTAAGCTGTTGGATGGTTATTGACTACCTCTGACTCACATCTACAGTGAACTAAGACACGATGAAAAAACACCATCATAACAAAAGGTAAGGTCCCCATACACACACCGTACAGACACGGAGTAACGACACTCCACTGGAGATGCTGAATGAAAGAGAATGAATTGCACCATCACCACCTCGTAGACGCACATCTTTAAAAAAAGAGGCTTGAGAGAGAAGCAGAAGCAGCAGCCTAATGTTATTCACAAGCAGAATGGCTCAGCAGCTCAGCAGCAACTGCAGTGCTGCAACAGGTGCAGAGCCTGTATACACAAAGGACAAGCTCAGAGAGCTTAAGGGTAGAGATACCCAAGGCACAGAGTCACACTGCCACCTACAGGCCGACTAGAACACTGCAGCGAAGGCTTTTTATGAGAGCCATCTTTCTTTACAGAGCAAGCCTTTGGCAGATTAATAGCTTTGCTTGTGTGTGTTTTTTTGTGTCTTTGTGAATTTTGAATGCAGAGGGGGAAACGTAATTTGATTTTTGTTGTGGAAAATGGAATTCCGGCTGGAGATAAATGAAAATAACGATTCTGTTAATGCATACAAGGAAGGGATATTAAAGTGATATTTTAAATGTACAACATCAATAGCTAATATAACTATTGTTATGAACAAATACACAGGAATGGAAATGTGTTATTGAATCATTGTATGACAACCTGTAAAGTCACCAATAAGCCGGGTGCAATGATGTTATAGTGAGTGTGATTGTGTTTCAACTGAGTGGATCAGACTAAGAATATGCTGCCTGTTAAAAATACAACAGCAGCAGGAAAACAAATCAGTTTAATAACATGATAAAGATTATGTCTGAGATCTTGAACGCAAATTGAATCAATATACAATACAAATCCTAGAGAATGTTATGCACAATTGAATATGTTGAATCATTTGACAGAGCCAGAGTCACTGAAACTGGTGAACATTGTATACAGTGTTTCAATTTTCAAGGCCTGAACATTAAACTATGTATGGAGAACAGCAGCCATTGCTGTTTTTTCGGTCCCTGAGTGATCTTTTTTTTCATATTTCCATAGTCAATTGGCAGGAATATTATCATCAATATTCATATAAAAGCATGTCACACCAAGGCCAAGCTAATTGACAGCTGGCTTCCTTGGGTGGCTAAAACATATTTGGTTCATATGATCTCATTTTATTAATGACCATAAAGCAGTTATGGTTATCCAGCAGCCTGTAAGAGCCATTTATATAATTACCATGTTTGACCAATTAATCTGGGGTTTTATATTGAGAGAGTAGATTATTGAACATTTATTCACATAAAGCCTAGGGGCATTAACCATCCAATCTGCCAAGTCATACAGTCACAACACTGAATATCTCTCCCTCTTAGTGATATACACACACACACACACACACACACACACACACACACACACACACACACACACACACACACACACACACACACACACACACACAACACACACACACCTTAAACTACAGTACAGAATCTGAGTTTGTCAGTAACAGTCTACTACTACTTGAGACATACAGTACTGGTTCTATTTCATACAACACTTGTACAGTGTCGAAGAACTCACTAGATTAAAAAAGGCTAAAACAATACTTACTTGCACATAAAAGTGCAGTCAGTGCATCGATCGCCGCCCTGCAAAACAAAACAGAAAGAGAGAGAGAAGTCTTAAACTACAGAATTCACTACAGTGATTAAGGAGTTTCTCCTTTTCTGCACAAAAACACATTAATGCAGCCAGGCACCTCTCCAAAACTGGAGTCAACTTTGAACACTTTCCATAAACACAGTGCACCACTTGCTTTAGCAATGTAAAACTAGAAATCCCTGTCACTGCGATCATAAGCATTTACAACAGGTAACATAACTGCTGAATCAGGGGTATAGAGTAAATGCACAGCATACGCTGCCACCACAGTGTGAACAAGGATTAATTATGAATGTGCTTGGCCATACCTATAAATCCTAGTTTGGGCTTGTAAATTAGATGATAAAGTACTGTAGGCAGCTTTGTGTTGATATGATATGCAGTGGAAGCAAAGGGTATGAACACATCCAAACATAAACAAAGTGTTGCATAATGTAGGCAGAATTGCTGGGTTGGAATTCTGAAATGTCAATACCAATAAATGAGTGTTAGGAAGTTTAACCAAAGCGAATTAACCCTTTAGGTCGCAAATCAATCCCATAACCATATGTTTTCAATGAACTCCAACCATAGAAAATACTCATGCTCGTGTACTCTGTTGTTGTTTCTGTGTCCTCTGTCTTTCAGATAGTGTTTCATCACTTCATCAT
The DNA here is from genome assembly GCF_951799395.1 of Argentina silus. Classification (NCBI taxonomy): domain Eukaryota; kingdom Metazoa; phylum Chordata; class Actinopteri; order Argentiniformes; family Argentinidae; genus Argentina; species Argentina silus. The sequence continues at coordinate 16,770,273 of NC_139657.1, read as the reverse complement.
CACCCTTCATCACCAGGATAAGGCCCTGACTTCCCTGAGCAGGATGGGCACCGTTGCCCCCTGCCTGCTCCAAGGCAGATCCAGGCAGATCATAATTTGCTTCAGAGTTTTAAAGTATTACATATTGCCTAGCTGCACTGCTAAATGTTGGTTGATGGTCTTTGATCCACGTTTAGAAGGTGACATGTTTGGTTAGGGAGAGTGATAATCCCGCCTGTCAACCGTCCCAATAAAGGGATGTGGCCCATAGTGAGGGGTCAATCCGAGTCGACTGAAAGAGAATCAGCAGGGCAACACTTTCTAGTATGTCTAGTGGCAGGCAGGCAGGCAGGCAGGCAGCCAGGCAGCCAGGCAGCCAGGCAGGCAGGCAGGCAGGCAGGCAGGCAGGCAGGCAGCCAGGCAGCCAGGCAGGCAGGCAGGCAGGCAGGCAGGCAGCCAGGCAGCCAGGCAGGCAGGCAGCAGACTCAGGACAGTAGTAGTTTGTCTATCTGTCCTCCGTCAAACGACACTGAGCCTAGCCCACCCCCCTAGCACTCTGCTACCCTGCCCTGCTGAAAGTGGGCTGAGGTTGGGAATGCCGCCAGAGTCACTGTGGGGTCAGACTCTGTTTACCAAAGGATGGACAATAAATGCCACTCAGGAAGGACATATCTCTCTGTCTGTCTGTCTGTCTGTCTGTCTGTCTGTCTGTCTGTCTGTCTGAACATACCTGTTGGCCTGTTGGCTTTAGGTAGAGTAAAGTGCTTCCCAATTTACTCTCCATTTACCTAGGAAGTGAGTCCTGCTGTGATAAAGCTCCATCAAACATGAGAAACCCTTTCCTTCATATTAGCTTCTGGGAAGGTTTTGATGAATGCAGGTTCATCAACGTCATCCTGCTGAATGAAGTTTATCTAATCTAATCTAATCCTCTGCCAGAGGACTCTGCCTTTAAGACACACATTTTAATTACAAATCTCAGCCTAGCAAACTTACAGTATGCAAATTGTTTAATTTGTGCACACCACAAAAACATTCCCAGCTTTTTTAAGAGATTCAGTTTTGAATCTAAAAGTTCTCTCTCGCATCATCTTTGCAACACAAATAATTTTGCTATTTTAGGCACTTGACTTTTACTGTTGTGCTATATGCTCTTTAACAGTACAGAATGGCAAGTCAGTGCTGTGTGTAACTGTATCTTATCAATGTGTAACTTGGGAGACACAAGTTGGTTTAGTTCAAAGTTGAATGGGACTGTGTATACTCCAATTGTTCATGTAGAAATGTAGTAGCACAGCCTAGTCTACAGGCCTTGTGAGTGATGACAGACTGAGTGATTTTATAGTTTTTTTATAGATTTTATAGCAGTACCCAGGGAGCAGTGAACTAAACCTACTGTTGTCAACAAAAAAATTAGATGATAAAAAGTTATAATTGGACACATTTGCAGCTCTTAGTCATCTGATTGACATGTCCAACTGCCATTCAATCTGACACCATATATCATGCCTCTATGGCGTCAGTAATTCATTAGGTGCCAAAGTCTATTGATGTGGGCTCTTAGAATTCTAAATCTTGGCTAACTACTTGGGATAATTAACATCATTTCTGCAGAAATGAGGTTTAAAGCCAGTGGGCTATATATCATCTCATATAATCCGTCTGTGCTATGTGTGGCAGCCCAGGCATGCAGCAGTGGGTATACTGTAGATCTCTTTGGCGGTAGCTGTGGCATGCCTTTGGCGCAGCCAGTGACAGATGGAGATGATATACGATACTTACTTGACTGTGCGTTTGTGCCTGGTGGTGTGGGGAGAGATCAGTTGGAATACAGTGTCCAGTCCTCGGTTTTGGCCCAGCAACATGGCTGTGGTAACTGAAAGATAAAAAAAAAAAAAAAAAAAGGAAACAAATAAAGACATTCGACTATCATTTTTAAGTCAATGCTAAATGCTAATGAACAAAGTGTCTCCTTGTCCAATCTCTTTGAGCTCCAAAGTGGTACTCAAACTCAAAAGTATCATCAGATATACAGATGATACTTTTCTATTTATACACGCTCATTGACGGTTAATAGCATCGTATAAATGTTCAGACATATCACTGCTTCAGGTTTGACCTTGTGACCTCTAAAATGGTATATTTTGTTTCCATTTCAGTGCTTAATATGTAAATATACATTGTATGTAGACCTACTTCCTGTGCATATTTCCCTGACCCCTTCAGTAGAGGTCATAGCATTCATATCTAGATAAATCACATATACTTATCTGAAAAGGTGCTACTGAGCATTAAAGATGCACTCTATAACCCTGTATAACGTTTGCCTCAAGAGGCACGAGTGAGTAAAACAAGGTCCCCACAAACTAAATCTCATTGGATAGACAGGGGCACACCTCTAGACTGTCCAATAATCTCCTTTTTCAGGCACCTTTTTTCACACGCATTCTCTCCTGGAGGCAACAAACTACAGAGTAGATTGATGGTTCACACTGAGGTTATAATATCATGAAAGAGCATTTGTTATAGGAGTAAAATACAGGAAAACAGGTGACAGTGTGTTCAGTGGGTTGAGCGTTGATAGTCTCACTTGCCAAGACCCAGGCTCCTGTGTGGTATATTAGGATATCCTTTTTTACCCTCTCTGATGGCCTCTGATCATGACAAGACACAACGGCTGTTGTAAAGAGACAAAGCTTTGGAAACTAGCCTATCAGAGGGTGTTTTGATTGTTGACCTACCAGAGGAACAGAAGACCTGTAGGACCCAGAGGCAGGCTGCTGATCTCCTGGCATGTTTTCCATTCTGTTTCAGCAACTTCAGGGTCAGCAGCACTGCCTCTGCCTTTTCAGCCTTCATCCCTATCCTGCAGTCTGAGACACAGAGAATAAGTTAACACAGGCACACACACCAAAGATTAAAGGCATTTTTTGCTTCACAGTTTGGGGGACTACCTGAAATATCTCAGTTAATATTTGCCAAGAACCATTGCCACAATTTGAAACATTTGACTGTAAATGGAAGCCAAAGACTAAGCTTTTGAGGGCTAGATTCTCGAAGCATTACACCAGAGCAATTTGCACCTGTTATTTCCCAAGAGAAGAATAAGAGAAAAGAAAAGGTTAAATAATGATTATTGTATGGTCTCATACAATATTTGTACATCAATTATTGTTGGTTAATTGCAATTAAATATAGCTTCATGTCGTTTGCTTTGCTTCTTTTTGTTTAAATTTATTTATGCAATTCTATTCTTAGTTAATGTGCAATGGCTCAGTGCATCTGGTCCTTGGATCATAAGAGATCACCATAACAACATGAACACATGAATAAAGATGTGGTGCAGCACAGAGCCAATATTCACTCAGAAGGATACAGTTTCCACATAGCATGTCTGTCTGCTTGAATGATCTTTCACTGTTATTACAGGTTTGAATTGGCAGTGGGATCGCTGAAGTGAAATAGATTGGGCACGATGCTCCAATAATCACAAAAACATGCTAATGCTTAACGAGGCACAATGATCCCTGTTTGTGATACAGTATCTCTGCAATTACTGAGTAAAAACAACTCACACGATATTCATAAGCTGCAAAGGCTTTATTGGGTAATGACTTGACACTTTTAATGATTGGAGAACACTAAAATAATGTATAGGGTCCAGTGTATACTGCAAGCATATACTATCTACTATACCATGTATATTTAGTAAATGCTGGAGCAAGAGGCCACAAGGTAGTGTACAACTAGAAATAGCCTCTCTTATTTCTAGTGGGCTTCATTGTCCCTAGTAGAGACATGAAGTTTGGCATCCATGTCACTGAGGCTTTGTCACATAAAGGATAACCTGGTCTGTCAGACAGACTGACACTGTTCTAGTCTATCTCCTTTCTCCTGATCTATAGTACTGTCTCTTTTTACAGCTGACCTGACACTGTGTAGCTACTGAACAGCTACTGTCCATGGGTAGAAAGTCATCATTTCTTCATTATCATGTGTGTAACTCGATCCAATTCTGGTCTTGGAAAGCTACTGTGTGTACTAACCAGAGCAGGATTACTTCAACATTTTGATGAACGTTTGTTAGTGCTAGGCTGGAACAAAAGCCTGCAGGCCCAGTTGCTTATCAGTGATGTAGACACCTGACCTTTCCTGTACCACTTCACTCCACCCCCACCCTCCCTCGCTCCATCCTCTATCCCTCCCTCCTTCCCCAGTGGCCTCCCCCTCACCTCTGTGTCCGACCTTAGCCAGGAGGTGCAGCAGGGGCAGCAGGATGGTGTAGTTGGGAGAGAAAGACCAGGCTGTCTTGACCAGGGCAGTCAGGAGGGCTTCACTACCCCCCTTGGAGATCATGTAGTGGATACGCCTGTCTGTGCCTGAGGAACACACAACACAGGAACCAGTTAATACAGTATGTTAGCAACAAGTTGGCAAGTAGACCAAAGTAGGGAATTGATTGTGGATTCAAGCTAGAGTAGCTCAGGAATAGAATAGAATAGAATAGAATAGAATAGAATAAAAAAGAATAACATACTGTAGGCACGCACTGTATATACGTAACTTGCATAAACAAAACTAGCTGCATGACCAGTCCATGATACTTGAGTAGAATTATATTTGTGAAACTCACCAGCTGAAAGCAGCTCATCCAGCACGTTGAGGATATTGAGGGTGCTCTCGATGTCTCCTGTATTCTGTGGGGAGAGAAGATGAACGCAGATTAGTTCAAACTTCCGGTACACTGCATTCTACCATACTGACTGTGGAGGGCAAACCTGAACATAGATTGGAATGATAGTAACGTGTGTGAATCTGAGAACACTGGAAAGGTATAAACACAATGGCCAAAATTCATTCTAGCCTATCAGAGGGCAAGATTGAGCTACTACTACCATAACACTTCTAGATATCGGATCCTATCAGATCTACACTAGTGCCTAGAGACAAGGGGCGAGCTACAGGGGTTGTTTCTGGAAAAGGTCTACACGACACTACGTGACCACACTCTCAAACAAGTGAAATACAAATGCAACTTGCCCCCTGCCACCTAATTGTGCTGATGAATAAGATGGCAGGATCATACAAGTCACAACAGCAAAGCCATGTGAGGCCCAAATACTGCAGGCCAAGGGGAACGGAATACCCTGAAGCATATATATATATATTGTTATTTTTCTTTGTATTATTTATTATTTAGGTCTGTATATTTTGTTCATATACTGTATGACATGGTGGAACAAAAGACATGTCTATAATGTTATACAGTACATAATAGAGAAACACAATTAGAAAAACATAAATTAAGATTCCTTATGAAACATATTTGATATTTATATTTACATAGCACATGATTAATATAAGATACCTGAGGTGAAGAGTATCTTCAACATATGCAGTATCTTATGATGGGGTGGTTTTAGATGCATAATGGGTTGGAAGACATTGCTGCAACATTGAATACAAGCTACCATTTAAAAGTAACAGAAAATACCTAAATACAATTTCAAATACAGCTTTCAGCTGCTGTATATTTATAGAAACTATAACAACCTTGACAGAACAGCACAACAGGTATACATATGACAGATGCTGTCTCAGGGGAATATGGGACAGCACTCAACAGTTTTTCTATACATAACTGTCATGAGTGTTTTACTATGCTGAGGAACACCTCGTTCTGTCATACACTCTTCAAAAGTAATTATCTGACAGTGAAGGTGGCCATCAGTTTCATCTGATGTGCCAACATTGACATACAGCGCTATCACTCTCTACTGCAATGTGCCAGTCACATAACAGTCAAAATAAAACAATTGATGACAGGAATAGACTATACCTACGTGTACATTTCAATGAATCAGTTGGGCATCTCATTTTAGGCACCAACAGCTACAAGGCTAAGGAGGTTTTGAAAGACAAGGTGCTTGATGACACCAGTTGTTAAGACTGCACGTTGTGGGAGGCAAAACTTTGTCTCCAGCTAAGCATGCGGCTTTAATAGTGTTGTCAGTTTAGAATTTATCATATCATATCGTATAGCCGGTAACTAGCTTAGGACATAGAGCTGGTCAGTGCAGCAGGGACAATGATCATATTGAGGCATTCAGATAAGTCATACTTTATAATAAGTTGCTCTTATACTGTATCTGTGTACACTGTAATTACTCTAGTTAAACATTGAATCATGAAGTTGAAGTTGTTACATAGTACAGTATTTTATTTTATAATTCCATAGTAATAGAGTGTTGTGTTTTATTATCAAAGTGGAATTTTGAATAATAAAGGCAATAATCAATGTTATTTTGTGAATGGACAATATATTTCCAGTTTATAGTCATTCAATTCATTTTTCATCAAGGTTTCATCAATACTCATGGATTTTGTACAACTAAACACTAGACACAAAATTATTTTTTATACACGTCTTTCCTGTATCACTTGGAAATCAGACAAATACGGGCATTCAGTGGCACAAATTGTCAGTATCCTATATTTGAATTCACTTTGTCAAATATTGTATGCACATTTCCAATGGACAGCGGCATACAAATAAAGCATGGACATACAGTACTTAACTTTTCCCGTCTTTCATTGTTTGGTTGAAGCTCCTACTTTCTTCTTTCTTAGGATGAATTCATTAACATTAGAAATACATTTATTGCAAACATATAGTAAAATGTTGCTCTTTTAAATTATGGCAATTTGGAAATAAGAATGTTGCTTGCAGAAACAACATTTTGTACATGACACTGGGGTTGACCTCAAAAATAGTTTGTTGTTTATAATTCTGAATAACCTGTCAGTCTCATTATACGTACTGTATTTTATGTTGAGATTTCGTCTTTGAAAATGTTTTTTTTCCATATCAAATTAAATGTAAGCTTTTTTTTCAGATTGGCCTAAAATACACGATAAACCCTACATATTAAAAAACTGATATGGCAGAATTCAAAATTCAATAACTTATGCAATCAGTAAACACAGACTAACAACAAAACTAATATCAGTGTGGTTTTGACAATACAGTACCACCATAACATTGTGAAACAGGTTTTAAATGTGGACACTGACAACAGCATTACTAGATCAGCTGCAGTCACTGAGCTGTAGATTGTATCTCAAACCATTTGTTCATGATATAATCCTTCGCTCCGACCAAAACAGCTCCTATCTTCACAGACATCTGCCTGCCTTCTCGGCCACTTCAAAGACTGCCTGCCTGTCTGCCTCGCTACAGCGGGTCAGAAACATCACCTCAGAGTCTTCATACAGTACATACATTCATGTCTAGGTTTTCTACTGTTATAGAAGCAGTGCATTTGACATCCGAGTGATCTATGCTGTGTGCTGTTCATATCAACTCTCTTTGCTGTTTGACAAGTGCAAATGGTAAGCATGTCTACATGTTCTTCTTCTAGGTAATGAGATAGAACTCTAATTATCACCATTTATCTTCAGGTTTCCACATACAGACGTGTTGTCACTATTACAGACGCATTTCACTTCAGCATGGCATATCAGAGAGTGTTGGCGAAAACAAACACACACACACACACACACTCTCTCTCTCTCTCTCTCTCTCTCTCTCTCTCTCTCTCTCTCTCTCTCTCTCTCTCTCTCACACACACACACACATACACACACACACACACACACACACACACACACACACACAGTGTGTGTCCCTACCTGCAGTGTAGACAGGAGAACCTCTAGTCCGCTGGAGGTGGGGGCTGCCATGCTGGGCCCTACTCGCTCTGGAGATACACAGACGTGGGGTAAACAGAGAGGGAAAGGCTAGAGCTGAGTCCACATCACTGTACACACACCAGTACACACACACACAGCCACCCAGCCACTACTAAAGAGAGCAGCAGAGACCCACAGTCTCCCCTTGGCTTAACTTAAAAAGGAAGCCCCAAGCAGAGTGTGTGTTGTGCTGCGCTGTGAGAGAGGGGAGAGGGGTGTTCAGCTGCAGACTGAAACCCTATCTCCCCTGGATAAAGCCCTCCAGGCCATTTGTGCCCCGTTGAGATGAGTTTCCTATAAAAAGGGCCTGACAAGACTTAGGGATTAAAACATAGCCAGGCATACCTCAGGAGTCGGGACACTTTTTAGGGAAACACACTACAGATGGGTTAGAGAGTGGAGTTTGTGTGTGTGTGTGTGTGTGTGTGTGTGTGTGTGTGTGTGTGTGTGTGTGTGTGTGTGTGTGTGTGTGTGTGTGTGTATCATTAAAGCTATGGACAATAACACCACTTGTTGTAATGACTCTGTAATGTATGTACACAAAGAATAAAAAAAACAACCCTAATAATGATCTTCCTCTTGGGCAGGACAGCATGCATATACTGTATCAGAGACGTGCGTACATGGCTAAATGTCACACACATAGTGCCATTGGCGTCATACAGAGTGGTGTAGGGTACCTAACCATAGCAGACAGCAGAGAGACATAGCAGACACTTAGCACAGATGACACTATGAATCATCCCCTAAAACAGAACAGGTCTAGTTGTTAGGCAGGGGATGTCCAAATTAGGACATTAAACCTGATTCCTCATATTGTTTTATGCAACTGTGCTAAACTCATCTAACCAGAGTTTAATCATATATGCTGGTCTGAAAGCTATCAAAGACCCTCCATATCATAATGAATGGTCTCTTCATGTATAATTATACAGCATTAATTGAAGAGACACTTATAGATGAACGCTACCACACATGCATATGTCCCTTGAAGTTAGTGTCAGCAGGGGTTAATAGGAGTACGTGACACAGCCAGAAATAGACAAGAACTGTTCTTGTTCTTGAGAAACGTTGTGCTAACAGTTCGTGTGAAACGTTATTCCACAGGCGGGCAGCATCAATCCCCTGGGGGATAGATGGATACGGTTTACAAAAGCCTCAGTCAGCGAGACACGTTCTCATGAGGGAGATCTTACAAAGGTGAAGTGTCCTTGCTTTTGAAAGCTGAGCCAGTCTTTTTTAGCTTTCCCTTACACTTACAGTGGTGAGGATTGACAGGAGCGTGTGTGTGTGTGTGTGTGTGTGTGTGTGTGTGTGTGTGTGTGTCTGCGTGTGTGTGTGTGTGTGTGTGTGTGAGAGAGAGAGAGAGAGAGAGAGCAGGGAGGAGAAAGAGAGAGAGCAGAAGCTGGGAGGAGAGAGGAAAAGAGAGGGGAGGGGAGTGAACATGATGCCCAGGGAGCAGACCTATGCTGGATGGTTGATGCAGAACTCATCACCTCAAAAACATGTACTTCTTCCAAACCCCTCTGTGACCCCAACCACAGAACACGTCCCCTGACCCATCATCAGTAAGACCTCATTAAAACGTAATAAGAAAGGTAGTGTTTCATTAAATCATATGACATCCCAGTAAGGACCTCCTCAAATGGCCCATCAGTAGCCTACTGTATTTGTACTCTATTTGTGTGTTTTTACATCATCATGTTGTATTAGATGTCCAATGTCTTTTATACATCTGCGAAACCAATCGCCCAAAGAGTGGGACAATAACATTTTCTGAATCTGAACCTGAATTCTAGGCTATGCTAAGCTAGGCTAGGCTATGAATGCCTAGGGCTATTTATACTGTTGGAATAATGGAAAAGATGGACAGGAAAGGCTGTAATTACCAGCGACTACATCCAGGCACGTCATGAATATTTATTTCTCCAGAACTAACTGATGAATGTGAATGGAACATGATGTCCACATAAATGGATGCCCTGACTGGTTGTGGTGATGGGGGTGGTAGGGATGTATAATATTAATCTGATGGAAGTTCCAGTAGCTCTGACATCACCCAGAGGAACAACAAGACATTTTATGAAAACAGAAGTGTATAACCCACCAGCTTAGGTACTGGACAGAAAAACAATATAGAAATGCTAAACAACCAAATTGGTCCACTACATTGACATGCTCCCACTGAATAGAACATACTAGAATAGGATAGACTTCAGGTTCAGGTCCTGGGGGGTAATCCAGAACGCAGGATCAATAAATTAGCCAAACTCTCCTAAACACTCTGATATTATTTAATATTACAAGCTTTTAAAGAAACATACAGTAGTTGGTGTAATTGTTTACTAGACAATCCCAATAAACCAGAAAACCAAGAGTTACTGTATATCTGATTGTTTTCCCATGTTTTCCGGCGAACTCATAGATCCTGCTTCCTGGAATACCCCCCATGGACAGAGGAACAAATGCAAATTTGAAGGAGCTGATCGTGGACTTCAGGAGGAAGAAGGGGGGGACCACACCCGCATCCACATCGGCGGGGCTGTAGTGGAGAGAGTCAACAGCTTCAAGTTCCTTGATGTCCACATCACCGCCACTACCTCACAACTATGATATTATGCTCCCTCTGTGAGACGCAGACAGACAACAAGCATCATTGACAGTTTCAAAGGATGTGTTGTGCTCTCAGACCACCATTTTCTCTCCCCACGTCTGTACAGTAAACACTCTGGTGTTCTGTTCACATCTCCACCTTAGTGTTGTTGAGTGCTGAGAGATGTCACTGCATGTCATTCATGCGTTATTGAGTGTGAAGGCTTTGACATGTTGGGATAAGTTTCACCACCCAAAGGCTTTACTACTACAGCTGAGTCAGTAGAGAAGAAAGGCAAAAAGTAATGAGTCAATTCTCTGATATAATGTGAGCAATTCTCTGTCGTAGGCCCTGGCATTCCTGAGATGATCTCAAACCTCAGTTAAAATCAACAAAAGTCTACTTTCATAGGCTTTTTCTGAGATTGCAATTGATACATAATACATAGCAAATATTGTCTCCTCTAAAACCTCCTCCAAACTTCAATGTCTTGAGAAACAAACTACAGTATGAACAAATAGACTGAGATGAAACCCAAGGCTTGATGGGAGATATGACGCTGGTCGATAAAAAGGTCCTAAGGATGAGGGCCTAACATATCTCTACAGTGAGGTGGATTTTAAAGAGCATTTCTCTTTTGTTTGACTTTTGCAACTCTTCTCTTACTTTCCCCCGATTATGTCGATATCCCTAGTCAGGGGTCACGTCAATATCCCACAGAAGCCTATTTAGGTTTTAATGTCCATGGCAGAATGGCTATATTCCAAAGACACATATCTAACACTCACCACCTCGACTTATAACAGACTGTACATTTTCACAGATGTTACTTGTCTATGAGCTAAAATAAGCGAATTACTAAAATAGTCTATGTTTAACACTGCATGATGGACTACCTTTGTTTAATGAACTTTCGAATTGGTTTTCTTGAATTGGCATTGGTGATCGCGAATGTAAATCTGAGCCTACAGAGCTGTCAAAAAACATTCCTAGCCTTATAGCAATGTCTCTGAAGAGACGCCCTACAGTACGTGGGTGTCCAGTTTCTTTTTTTTTAATAATCAATGTAAAACTTGTAACAATGTTAAAATACTCGGATATAGGATATACAAATGTCATGTACCTGTATATATAAAGGATATCTAATATATTACATTTTGGTTAAGTTATCAAAACACCTCTGTTGGAACAGTATATCAAACCTTTTTTTCAGTTTCAAAGAGTTGTCATGTCTTGGGATCACTACCACATAGTTCCCTAGCAGGGGGCAAGGCTGTTGGCATTTGTTCCAGTCATAACCTGACTATATGGTTTATGGTTCATGGTTCATTAGGTATACGCTGCATATGGTGCCTACTGGAAACACTAGAGGGCAGTATGTCTATCTTGTCTCTGCTCAATCTAATCACTTATGTATTGTAGATATGAACCACTAATGCAACAAGGTGTACTATTGTAAGCAACGTCTGTTATACCAGCTCTGCTAAAAGAAACACAGTACATACCATTATCCTGGCCTGAGCAACTTGGAACATTGTATACAAATGTTTAAGTATGTTTATATGAGCATCAAAATACACATTGTGTATGTTAAACCACCTGTTAGACATTTGTTCGACAGTAAGTGGGTGATTATAGCAATGTGTGAGATAATGTTTGCTGTATATTGGGCAGAACTGGCAGCTAGATACTGTACTGTCTAAGTTTCAATAAGTATTCATGTTTTAAGTTTTCAGTATTCCAGTCACTGTCATTGTAAGAGAGTTTTAATAAGTCTTACAGTATCTTTCTGATAAGAATAATTAAGTCAGCCAATCTCCTAATGGCTGCTAAAAGTTGCAATACATAGATTATAGTTATAGGAACGTCACTTTAAAAAAAAAAAGGTGTGTTACTCAGATAACACAGAGGTGTTTTTTAATAATATTGTGTCAATTGAAAATACATTGTGTGGTGAGCATATAAGAGCCTCTTCATGAGCAATGATCTATCCTGCCGTATTCATCTACATTCTTGACCCTGAAGGGGTCAGCTACATACCACTCACAGACTCTTTCATTTAACTGACTCGTCCAAAAGACAACGGATACCCCATAATACCCCCTCCTTACTCTACATTCAACCCTCCGACACTGAACCCCAATCAACCAAAGATAGCTCCCTAAATCCATCTTGCTTTAGACCAGCTGGGATGGTAGCCTACAGAGATATATTCACACAGTCAGAATGCTCTCTCTGCTATGCTAAGCCACAAGAGGCCATGTAATGACACTCACACACACACACTCACACACACACACACACACACACACACACACACACACACACACACACACACACACACACACACACACACACACACACACACACACAGACACACACACACACAAGCACACACACCAGCTGTATCCTTGGGAGACTGGGGAATCCTGTGGGGGACAGAATGGGCAGGATGATGTCAGGTTGAGATTAGGGCTGTATGTGAAGTGAGTGGGGTCTAAAAGGGCATTGTGAAGTTCATGGGCAAAGAAGAGCTGGCAGTGAGCTTGTTGGGTGACAGTGAGGATTAAGGTGGGGAACAAGGGGGACAGAGCCAAGGCTTTACAGTCCAGATGGGGTCAGGCCAAGGACACATGGCTTACTGTCATACCATCCCTTCCACTCTACACCATCCAAATACACACACTATCTCTCTTGCTTGCACACGCAGTTGCAAATTTTTTATCACACATTCACATTGTAATAAACTCAATAACAACTATAACTTGATAAGAATGCTAACTATACAGGACATCTGTAAGCTGTTTCTAAAAACAAACCGCAAATCATGGTTATAAGGGAGGTAGGGTACTTGGAGGTAGGATACTTGGACGTAACCTTGCCATTGACTTGCAAATGAAGCAACAAATCAGAAATAACTGAATGATGGCAAACAGATGGAGAAGAAATGAGCCACTGCCATATGCCAAATGAGGCACAGAGTGCTCTGTGTGTGTGTGTGTGTGTGTGTGTGTGTGTGTGTGTGTGTGTGTGTGTGTGTGTGCGTGTGTGCGTGCATGCATGTGACATACAGTATGTCCCTGTCGAAACATGTTTAGCCTGTTTTTAGATGCCAGCGAGGTGAGGAGTCACCCATGTTTTACCCAGGACTCCGACGTTGATGACAACGTTTTTTTTTAGGACTGATACCCTGTCTTTTCATCAGACTAATAGTGTAACAGTGTATTAGTACTTTAATACAATCACATTACGGGAGTGGAGGATGGATAATTATTTGCCAAATTACATCCAAGAGGAGAAAATCACATACAGTAGTAATTCAGATAGTTTGGGGATCAAATGAGAGGAGAGTCTAATCAGCCATGATAACCTGTAGTGGAACCTGATATTAGAGAAACAATAGATGAGTGGTTTGCTCTTAACTCATCCATGTATTATGCTCTTCTCTGCCACCTAAATGGTAGCTAAGGCATAAGGCCATAATCTAACCATTAAGTCCTATAACAAGTTATCAGCAGCTACCTCCTTCATTCATAGTGTTATGAGAAGCACATTAATTTACAGACTTGCAGTTTGTGAAGAGGTCTAGGTATGCCCCAGTTCAATAGTACTGTAGACCCCAGATGCAAAATTGCAAGTGCAATGCCCATCTCTTTAACCCTTAAAATAACATTGCTCTTATAACTGTGTAGTAACACTGTAATTACCAAAGTAACAGCATTGTGTTAACTTTTTGGCCATAGTTAAAGCCAAATACTCAATACTTACAAATATAACACTATTTGGAGCTACCTAATAGTTTTCATTTGGAAGGTTGTTACCTGTAAATGTTGTATATGTGTATTATATATTTTTCATAAAGGACTCTTGGAGTATTGTCTTGTTGAGAGATAAAATAGAACCTATGTAAACTTAACTAAACTGAACTGTGACTCTTCTAGACAGTTCCTCTGCCCACATTTCCCCCACAGCCTCCAATAAAAACCCTTTAAAAATAACAGGGTCAAGAAGCTTGTCCCATCATCTGAAGAGTTCTGGTCTGAAAGGCTAAACCACACCTCTCTCTCTCCTGTGCTGCAGATTATGTTACTGTGGAGCGTGTCCTTATCGCCATTAGCCATTACCTTCAGAGCCTCCTGCCCTGGACCATCTAAGTGGTCCAGTCACACTACCGTATAGCTAAACCTTAAATCACTGTTACTTCCTTTTATTCACACTACCGTACTAGCTAAACCTTAAATCACTGTTACTTCCTTTTATTCCTTACTTCCTTTCCCAAGGGCATAACACTTTGACATACACTACAGTATGTCAACACATTGAAAACTTAACTTCAACCTGTAGCAGCGAACAAGTGCATTGGGTAAGAAGGGGGTGCACTCCAACCCAAACTGAAAGGCTATCAATGCAAAAATAATGTACAGTATAACACAACATTAAAAAACACTCTTTTGTTACATCTTGCACCCCCAAGATAAAAAGTCAAACTCTGCCTATGAGTGGGGCTGTAGTTGTGCTGCTTCTAAATCAAACATAAAATAATGTTTGTAAATGCTGAACCAATTGCTGAAAGATACCCTCATTTCTATTGGGCCTCTTATACTGTAAATCATGGGTTAAAGATCCAGTTCCTGAGGTCAAAATCCTTCAGCCTATGAAGTTGCAGCTGATGACAAGGCGAACCAGACAGTAAATTCTTGTTTTCGCTTCAGTAGCTATATTTA
Source organism: Argentina silus (assembly GCF_951799395.1). Lineage (NCBI taxonomy): Eukaryota > Metazoa > Chordata > Actinopteri > Argentiniformes > Argentinidae > Argentina > Argentina silus. The sequence goes on along the minus strand of NC_139657.1, from coordinate 16,755,225 downwards.
GGGTAGTCAAATCTAGAATATGTCATAAAACAAAGTTGGGAGATTCCATAGCATTAGGATGGGACTAGGCATCATTAGGTTTCACTGCCACTCTGACAGTTTAAGTATCAGTCAATCCCCACCAAAAAGCTAGCATATATCTTGGAGTAACAAAAGTAGTTTGTGCCGTTAAAAATGGTGTTCCACAGGGCAGGGGGGGGGGGGGGGGGGGGGACAGTCTGTTGTTGAAAATAAGTAGTAAGAGAGAGCAAACTCAACCTTGAACTTCAAAGTTGAAATTGGAAACCACCTCCTGGCTGAGAAGAGAGAAAAAAAAACCTGTTCCCATCTCTCAAAGGACAGAAGAGCTCTCCAGAGCAGCAGCAGCAGCAGAGGTATTAATCCACAGCTGAAAAGCAGTACTATCACTCCACTAATCTGGCAACGCCACAACACAGCGACACCTGTGTCACACTAAGGTGAACATCCACAGGTACCCATAACCTGGTCTGATAAGTACATCTCTATGGGAAACCGGAGGAGAGA
>NC_139657.1:16707200-16749700 GCF_951799395.1 Argentina silus | reverse complement strand
TTAATATCCTATCTACCACAAAAAGCCCTTAGATCCTCCAATGCTTGCCTTTTAATCGTGCCCAAAGTACTCCACAAACAAAGCAGGGAAGCTGCTTTTATGTATTATGCACCAAAATTGTGGAACGCCTTGTCCATGTATATGAAACAGGCAGGCTCTGTGGACATTTTAAAAAATAGCTTAAAACATACCTTTACTGGAAGGCTTTTAGCTAACCCATTTTTAGCTTGTGCTTTATCCCCAAAACATTTATTTCTACTAATTAGTTTTAATTTATTTTCATCTATGCTGTTCTTGCCATATTTATTTGTTCTTGTTTTAATGCTTCAAATGTAAAGCATTTGAGCTGCATTTTATGTATGAAAGATGCTATACAAATACAGTTGTTTATTATTATTATTATTATTAATAATAATAATAATAATAGTAATAATAATTATTATTATTATTATTATTAATACAGTCAGCCTGGCAATGATCAAAGCAACCATGACATCAATGTGTCCAGTCACAGGCAATGGAAGACCATGAGTCCATTCAGAACATATCTAGGATAGAACTACCTCTCAGTGTGAATGAACTGCATGTTTAAGGCAGCTCTACTGTCACAGTGTCTAAAAAGACAAGGAACATAACTCACTAGCTGCCACACACACACTTAAGCATGCATGCACACACGCATACACACACACACAGACACACACAGGCATGCAGCAAAGTGGGTGCCAGGAACCAGGGACAACAACTCATAGAACGGACCTAGGACCTCAAACCATGGCAATTTGGCTACTGTAGTATGGGAATGCCTATTCTATAAATGTAATGGGAATGTCCATTGAACAAATTCTATATCTATGCTGACCAGGCAGTGTGAAGTGGCCGAGGCAGAGGGGCAGTGCAGAAAGGAGGCAGCAGCAGCAGTATGTCTTTAGAGAGAGACCTTCCAACCTCAGATTTATGACTACGCCTGGCCTCCAACCTGTTAATTAACGCTTTACATCCTTAGCATGACTGAGACTGTGAGGAACTGAATCTCTTCTGCTATCTATATCATTCTCACTCTCTCCATTTCAATCACATTAGATTAAGTGATTGGCCGAAATTTCCAGAAATCAGAGGGCTTGAAATTTCAGCCAATCGGACAGCTACAAAGAATGTTACAAAGATTCCTTAAGAGGTTACATAGAGGCCCTATGAAGTTACATGGAAGCCCTATTGGTTACATGGAGTCCCTTCAGATTACATGGCAGCCCTAACGTTGGTTACATACGTAGAGTCAATTACAGATTCATTCTTTAAGTAGCTCTTCGTGAACTATCCATCTTTAAAGGGGTAATCTGGGATTCAAACAAACCCTAACCCTAACCCAACAACAAAGTAGTCTTCTCGCCTTGGGATGGGGCTGGAGAAATGTAACCACTCAAGGACTGACCATCCGTGAGATAAATTTAATAGTTTTGACCATGTACTGAAGCTATACAGTGTTTGTTTACAATTACATTGTTTACAATTGTTTGTTGGAGTAAAATAAGCATATATTTTGACTTGCCCATCAATATGAAACAGGTGATACTGTAATTCCTGTTTTGAGGGTTGTTTTCATGCTATGTTCCCACACTCTCCTTCCCAGAGCATGGAAGATACAGGACACTAAAGCCCTTGAGAGGGCATGCTTGTCGTCCCACAAACTTAATGAAAGATAACCTTGGTATGTGCTGAATGCAGATCCCCATCTCCGGTTGCAGGATTAAAGGGTTTCAAGCTCCCCACATTGCTTTTGTTTGGAAGAGCTATCAAACATGATAGATTTAACTTATTTTACTACATTCATAAATCCAACGTCTAATTAGGCCTAATATGTGTTGGAACAATAGTTGATATATAAGTAAGAATAAAAGTGGGTAGGGCTGCGTCTGTTCTCAAGTCCATCGCTGTCTGCTGATGCCTATGACTCTGCAATGAGCTATAGTCAAACAGTAATTAACCGTTCCTTTGCATAGGTGTCTATAACACCTGGGATTTCAACACACATCCTCTTCTTTTTGAGCATTGGCTATCTTGTCACCAAATCATTTCAAAGGACCTTCAAAGGACTATCAGAGTGCCTATTTCAGTGCACACAACTGCAAAACATTTGTTTACTTAAGTTCTTAACTTCTGAGTCGGGGTTGAGCATATTACCTCAAAACAATATTTTATACTTCAATATTTATAAATGTGATTCAATATTTCAAGCCTGAATAAAGCCATTTAAGAGCATTTGTTCATTTACTTAAAGGCCCAATAAAGTGACTTTGATTTCCATATCAAATAATTTCTGGGTAAATGTTAAATTACATGCTTAAATTGTTTACAATTAAATGCTCAAAACGAAGCAAGAAGTAGCTTTTTTGCTTATCACAATTTCTCTAGGAAGCAGACATACAGGATTGACTGGGCGTGGTTTGCAAATGTGATTGACAGTTTTTATTTTTGATTGACAGTTTCTCTTGTGAGCCGTTCCCAATGTTTTTTCAGTTCTGTAGCCCAAGTGGAAGCACTGACTGGTACAGTAGGTACTTAAAAATGTTGTTGAAAAAACGATGTAGCGCATTAAACACCTAAACGATGTAGCGAAGAACACCTTTTTCTGGGTGAAATTAAAAGTTTCAAAGAAGCCACATGCCACAAAACACATCCCAGCCCATGGAGACAGTCAGGTGACCAGGTGAACACAGAACAAATAACTTTGAATTGCATGAAATGCTTTTCTAAAAGGCCACTTCTTTTTTTATCTTATTTTTTTCGGGACCCTCCACTCTAACATTCCCCTGCGGCTGAGCCCCAAATGAGTCTTGGACAAATGTTATTGTCACTTAAAAATTGTGTTGAAAACTATATAGAATTGCATGAAATGCGCTTACAGAAGACAAGAAACCTTTCAAAACGGTAGGATATCCCTCAAAATATTTGTTTGACAATAATAAGTCATGTCAAACTGTAGAATTGCAGGAAATGCGTTTCTAAGGGACTACATTTTTTCCTCGGAGGACCCCCAGGCCCCACGTCAGTTGGTTCCCCCACCCTCAATATTCAACTCACAGTTACACCCTTGGTTCAATTTCCCTTGTAACTAGAGCCTGTGGTGGTGGGAGGCCATGGCACACCCCCTGTTTTTCCATGGGTGAGGGAGGTCGTATGGGTGCTGCTACCCCTGTGTTCTGACGTGCAGAGCTGTCCATCACCCTGTGGTTGTAACGTGAGCGATCGGACCAACTCAGGACTTGGCATGCTGGGGATGGCTGAAATAGCATTTTCCATAAGGCATGAAGAGAAGGCCGTGAAATCTAACCACTCACCAGGCACAGCGCCCAGTGCTCCTCTGGTGCTCCCCCCTCCCCACACACCAGCCCCATACCCCCCCCCCCCCCCCCCACAACTCCTTTACACACTCACACACCACCACATAGAAACTTTGGAACATGTGCAGTGAAGGCTGAAAAAGATAGAGAGCTTGATCAAGGGGATAGTAAGTAAAACACTTGTTGCTAAACAGGAAGCTTAAAGGCCAGATGAAATGCATAAACCATTTTTAACTCACTAATGAGAAAAATTGTAAATCTGCTGCATACTTAATATACAAATCATATACTGTTACCGAAAATAGTACACAATGTGTAATGGCAAAACAATGACATACATGATAATCTGCAAGCACTCAAGATACACTGCAGGATTCAAAATAAATAGGAAGATTAAAATAGATCACACACAGTCATAACATCAGTTGACGCATTTAGAAACTGATTCACATGAGCTGAATCTGTGCTAGCCATTGTCTCTATCGCATTTCAAATGTGATGATTCAGTATACAGACAGTACAGGAAAACATCTCAGTGAGAAGTAGGCCTATGTACAGTATAGCCTATAGCTTAACTAATCCAACATGCTTTTCACATTTGGTAAGAGATTCACTTATGTTATGTCCACTGTCATGCAAATACCTCACTTACAAACAGCACTGTAAAATGTTGATGGTTGATTGTGTTAAATGTTTGTTTGGTTTAGCAATGACTAACAGTATAGAAATGCACAGGCCTATCCTTTCCCTTTTAGGATTTAGAGCTCATGGTTTGTCAGCTCCATCTTGTGGTCATACAACTCCAATATACTGTATGCAGCCTACAGAACTCGGGATGAGAAGAAAGGACAAAAAACGGAAATTACACAAATCTATGGGGCATACATACACTTATAATACACATATAATATGTGTATATATTAGAATATTTGAGACACATTTCCCCCTATGAACACGGATAAAGCATTAAGAATTTAGAGAAGAGAATTGGAGAAGATTGCGTTTCTGATGTTCTGTCATCAAATGATTTAGTGGTATAAGTGACTCCTATTCCACTGCTGTAAGTACTGAGACATAGAAGGGATCCAAGTCCATTGGCTGGCACACCGCAACGCTTGGCTCACCTCAACACACGCAATGGATTTGTACCACACAGCAGCAAGGAAAAACGAATGCTGTGTGTACATATTTTATATTGAACATGAAATGATGTTGAAATGAAATGAAACCACCTGTTGAAATGGGTTATGGAGTCTATTGCTTTAATGTAGTGCTTTTCCAGGTGGACAAAGGGCTATGCCTATATACAGTACTGTATAGCCTAGCCTTTTGTGGTCCTGGAAAAGCACTACAGTACATCAATCGTATACATTATTCAGTAGTTTAACTGGTCAATTTCTGAGGAAATTGTCATGATTTTACTGAAGAACAAAAATCTAATTTCTCTCAGACTCAATCCATCCACTCTCTCATTGTTTCCAGTGGATAGTGTTCTGTCACATGAACAATAGATGGCAGCCAGGATACAGGAACAAGGCTGCATTTCAATGCCAGGACTCCACTGTAGCTAAACACTACTAAGGTTGCGCTCCTCATCTGTATGACTTTTCTATAATGTTGTATTACAGCTGTATTACAGGAGATACAGAGCCTCTTAACATATAACTTCAAATGTTTTGTATATACAGTATAATGTGTTGAATCATATGAATGTTGTATTTATTAAATGATTTGAAACATAAGCTGTGTCATGAAGTTAATTGATGCAAATTCAGCAGTATAATGGCAAACATGCCCTTGATGGTGCAAATACCCGTCCCAGCTGTTCAAATCTCCGGCACACTTCCATAGATTTATTTTGATAATCCACCTGGTGCCAGATCACAGCCTGGTCTCAACACATTATTCAGTTTCACTGAGAGCTATCAGACATCTAAATATGGGACTGCAAAACCACAAGCATCTCAACTGACCTGACATTTGCTACTCTTTACTATAAACTGTGAGAGACGCCACACTCAGCGGATCCGGCCTAACCTGATCCAGTACTGGGGCATGGAAGAAGAGGAATAGGAGGAACACTTTAAAAACCAAGAACTACACATGAGGAAGAACTAGTACACCCCTCCACCCACCTGATAAACATAAGCATATCACTCAGCTGAGTCTAGCAACAGAATGCCCAACTAAATACGACAGATATGATGTTTCTTGTGTGTTTTAACCTGGTGGTTCATGCTTTTGATTCCTGTCTCTGGTTTTCTGATGCTTTCATGCTATTTAATGTTCAAAGAATACCTACTAAGATTTGAAATGAGTTTGGTTGAGTTATCAGATTTCCAATACATAGAATGCTGATGTCGAAGAGCCTCAGCAGACAAAATGCTGACGAATCAATATTTTTTCATATTCTGGAATGTCAAGAATGTCAGCAGCAGAAATGTATATAGTACAGTGAATCTCAAATGTCAAGCACAGTTGTGGAATATGTTTCTCTACTGCCCTCTGGCAATCAAGGGATACCATTTCAGTTTCTAGACAGATGGAAAACTGTTTTGTTTTATTCTGTAGTCCTTTTACAGTCAATTGAGTCCTTAGCTGTGGTGCCTCCTCAATACTTCCTACGATGTATGTGTAACAGGCAGGGTTCAAACTCAGGTCTCCCATGTCGTGGAAGACCCAAGCTTCTACTGTTAGGCCAAAAGGCCATCCTCTAGGTCGGAGGACGAAATTAGAAATGAGATGTCTCAGGCTAAATCACCTCCGCTACATATGTGTACCTTACCTCTCTATCTGAATGTGCTTCTTCATTCATTGGAGAGATGGCCAATAAGTGAACAGAAGGACATGTTCCTTAAACCAAGATGAAAATTAGACTAATCGCATTCAGTGTCTGTTGTGTTATTTTTTTATTTGTATGGTTTGTCTTCTTCTGCTATACATTTAATTCCTATGCAATATTTATCTTTTATTAATCTCCTCTATTTCAATAATGTTCATACAGTATATGTGCTACTGTAATTGGCAATATACAGCAGGGGGATGTAATAAGTCCAGTACTTCCACTAGAGGGAACTCCATGCTAGATTATGGCATGTGATTATCACGACGCTCGAAAAAACGAACACCCTATCACAAATCATACCCTCATACTGTATCACAACGCAAACAAACCGAATGATAGGCCATATGATCATACCATATCTCCTTTAATTGTACAATATTTACTTCTAAATCGAATTAATGCATGTCTTGCCTTGCATGGACAAGAAGGTGCATTTAATCTAATTGGTGGGGAAAGTTGAAGGAGACATCGCTTCTTGTCAAAATTATGAAAAATTTGAAAGTGAGCAAATTATCACAAAATAGCTGTCAACGTGCTATTGTTTTGCTGTAGCCATTAAGACAGCAACTCCCACTCCTCGGATTGGTCCCTTGGTTGTCAAAATCACACCCACTTTCAGAAAGGTCTACTACTGTTGGATGCTTGTAAAATCTGCATGAAATATGTTCCTATGATTGGATAATGAGACGTCAATCACTTGTAAGCGAAACACCACTGGATGTTCAACGTTGGGCATTTTTCTGCTTTCACACTCAGCTCAGAGGAAGAACCCAGACTGTGGCGGACAAAGTGACTTGAAAGGATCCCAACTATTTAGAGTGAAATAATGGTTTTATCAAATAATCAGAAACTCTTCACTTTTTGGATTCCTGTGTAACAGCCTCATTGATGTGAGTATGCAACCCTTTTACAGAGAAGTATGTTATCAGACTACTGAATACATGTTTATCTACCTATGATCAATTGCTATCTTGACAGAAGGGGTAGACTTGCTGGCCATAACGTTACGTTAGCTGAAGTTGGTTAGCGTAGCTGGCTACTGGACAATTTATATGCATAGCAAAACAAGACACATCTGGCGATCTCCTGTAAAGTCGAGGTAAACAATACTGGGGATTTGTTAATTGATAAACAAAGCATACGATCACAGGATAACTTACTTGCCTAGCCACTGGCACTGGTAAGAAGTTAGCAGCAAGCTAGCTGTTGAGTTAGCCTCTTGATGGCTTGTCATTTTGGCTTGTGTAGAAAATCTGTTGAGATTGTGGCGCTTCTGCAATCGTACGATTGGATTGCTACCTTTTTACCGGGAACCTTTTGAATGTGATATACCAGTAAGCTATCTCCTCGTGCTTGTTGGTTAATTAAAATACTCAGCAATAAGTCTTTTTTTTAGGTCTATTGTGCCGTATAAACTTATCTCTGATGCATTGGAATGCCCATAGACTTGGCATGATGAGTCTCCTATGGCCACATGTGGCTCGTGCCTAACTGGTTCAGATATTCATCGATCTGTCAAACTGACTTCACAAACAGGTCTCACATTTTGTTTAATCTTTTCAGGATACAACTGCCAACAGGTATTTGATTTCACTGTAGTGTAGGTCTCGTTGCTGTCAGATTTGGAAGTTCTATTGTGTGATATATGAATTAGGTGGATACATTTAGACCAATGGAGCAATATCAGAATGCATGTAGTTATTGTGGCAGATGATGAGCAAATCAAAGCTACAAACAAGACCAGATAGAGAGCCAGGTGAACATTCTGAATGCTTGCAGGTGAAGTGTAGCACTTGATGTAATGTCGATGTTGAGTTATGTAAATAGGGTTAGGGTTAGAAAGTAGAAAGTAAAATAAAGATTTGTTTTGGCTCCATGCTGATAGAGAAAACAAAATGCATAATTTCAGGGCTACAGTGTTCAGGCTATGAGCATTATTGGACCTTGCTGACTCTAACTAAAGGAGCAAACTAAAGGAGCAAAATGTGAATGTCCATATATGATGTGATTTAAATGTAGATGATGATGTAGTGCAGAATAGAATTGTTTTTGTTGTCTCCTAGGGCTACTAATTTTCTCTCAATTTCCTCTCGCTTCCTGTTGGGCTTTTCTCTCTGATCCATTGGGAGCAAGCAAGGTGGCAAAATTGTTCACCAGCCACTGAGGATTTGATTTATCCTAACTCCCCATTCCACTTCCCCTCCAAAGACTCAGAGAAGGTCTAGGCTTGAGTGTCATCTTGAAAAGCTGGCCTGCCTGTGTGTCCTCCCTGGAGCTCTTGTTTCAAACACTTTTTCACTGGCAAGTAAGGGTGCAGTGAGGGTTCAAACCCTTGCACCCTCAGTAGCACACAGACACCACATAGGCTATTTCCCAATTCACCATTGGGTAACCCACATAATAATAATAATAATAATAATAATAATAATAATAATGATAATAATGATAATAATGATAATAATAATAATTAGGGGAGAACTCACCTCATCGGTACCAATGTGTAGCACTCAATTGAGTGATGCCACAGCAGTAATTATCTGCCAGACAGCTCATCACACATAAGCTGTCAGTGGTGAGGAGAACGAATCCTGGCAATTAGGAATCAGTGGTGTTAAGGTGGCTATGAAGGAAATACATGCCCTTGGTAGTGTAGCACACAGACACCGGCTAGGCCTATGTCCCAATCCAGAGAGAAGTTGCCAGCTTCTGACTCTGCCCTGAAAAAGCCACCCCCCCCAGCCTAGTGTCTAGAATAGAAGCAGAGCACTGGAATACCAACACTCTGTGTGAAAGGATCCTGGAAAGGCTTTTAGTCAGGAGAGCTGAGATGTCTGTTTACGGGCGGAAGAAAACTAAATGGAAAATAGAGACCTTTGTTTCCGGGTTGCCTAGTGGCGACGGTGTGATTAAGAGGTCCCATTCATGGATGAATGTCCTGGAGGTTAGGTTAGTTTGTCTCACAGTGAATGATGCTGCACCGTTGGGATCAAGCTGTGGTGGTTGAGTGACAGTTACTACAGGCAATAACGTTAACCACCAAAGAAGTCTGTTGGGTTTTTTATGGTTCCCTAAGTGAGTGATGGCTTAGAAAAGTGAACGTCACCGCTGTTACGTGAGAAGCATTTTGTCTGGAGTGTGTTTGGCCTTGTGTCATTTTACTATTGTTGGGTGAACTTGTTCGAAAGGAGGTCCTCTGAGGTTGAATAGATCAGACCCTTCAAAGAAATGGAAATATCATGTGTGTGTTTTTATCCCCCCTCCCCCTTCTTTATTCCATCGCCCCTCCGACAGCAGCTATCTGCCAGGCCTCTAGAGGGACCTCTTTTTGGGACCGATGCAGACCCCCCCTCAGATCCTCACTGTCAGTGCCTGCGCCTGGGTCAGCAGTTTTTGCCGGCGTAAGTGGTACAGGACAATCGCCTGCCGTGCCCCCCCCCCCAATTCCAGCCCCAGACCCCCTTTGATAAACCCCCAACCCCAACAATCCCCCCTGCTCCACCCCAGCCCTGACATGTGCCCCCCCTTCCTCCTGCCTGCATTTGCTCATCTGCACAGCTTGTATTGTGCCGCATCTTTTGTGATCGACCGACCCCCCCCCCACCCCCCCTGCATTGTGGTCCCTGTCAACCTGACGTGACATTTGAAACAGCCTGCTGATGTGTGTATGCCTGCCCCCCCAACCCCTTTCCCCCCTGACCTGCCCCAACTGACCCCCCAAACCCCTGTTTGCAATGGACCCCAAACTGCATGTCAGCACATCCTCATACACACACAGCTCATGGGTTCAGAGCTGCAACTATGAAATTCAGTTGCTGAAACAGGGCTTTTATAATCTCTTTGTTGTTTAATGTTTGTGTCCAACCCCTATGGTAAAAACACTGGGGATTTTAGTGTTGCCGTGAGGTAAAGTACAAACACTAGGCAGCAGTGTGTAGGATACCCCCTCTCTCAATTACAGGGTTAAAAGAAACTTATCATTTCCTGTCATTATGTGAAACATCTGCTTATCTCATGGTGGGATGGCCTCATTAACTGAGTGCTATATGAGATGATGGGTGGTTGAAATGTTTGTATAATTGTTTGTACTGCAATGTCAATTTCAAGGCCAAGGCGTAAGTATATAGTTCTAATGAGAATGCTGCAGTAAGCATCAATTAACTGCCTCAGAGCAGTTTGATTGCTAACCTGCTGTGAAACCTGCACAAAAAAAATAGACAAAGAAGACTTTGTTACAGTGCTCTTCTATGAAATAGGTTGTCCTGCATACCTCAATTCAATGAGTAGAATAAAGCTATGTGCAAGATTGAATAAGAATGTTGCCTTCTAACAGGTGGATTGATGGTGTAATATAGCTGAGAGTCCACTTTTGTTCTATGGCCCTCTCTGCAGTATGATATCAGATCTGTTCATCAAAATTGCTCAGATTGCTATGCTGAGTCATCATTTCAGATGTCAAGCAATCAATCTCATCTTAATTTTGCACTGTACAAAGAAGAGAAATAGCCTAGAGTTAGCTCTGATTAGCAAGATGTTAAAGTGTAGGGAGTGAGGCCTTACAGCATATCTTAGTCTAGTCTTATGTTATTTTTAAATCTCCCCTTTAACTTGTGGAGAACAAACAGATTTAAAGAAATGCTGATGAAAGTTTAATCAGTTGTTTACACTAATGCCTACTTTGATCATTAATCACAAATCACCATTTACATAAAACTTCAGAAACAAATTGTATCTGGGGGAAAAGAATACATCAAGCAGTTTGTTTCATGTCTAATTTCCTTTGTTCTTTTTCTCTCTTTTTTTATGTAGTTGGTGAAATTGGGACAAGTGATTCCCTGGAGGTCCCTGAAACCATGTCTGTCAGCGTCCATGAAAATCGCAAGTCCCGGACCAGCACGGGTTCCATGAACATCTCCCTGTTCCACAAGCCCTCCCACCCAGACAGCGTTCTCACCCATCTCAACACGCTCCGCAAACAGTGCATGTTCACCGACGTGACACTGTGGGCAGGGGACCGCTCCTTCCCCTGCCACCGCGCAGTGCTAGCAGCCTGCAGCCGCTACTTTGAGGCCATGTTCAGCGGTGGCCTGAGGGAGAGCCTTGACAGTGAGGTCAACTTCCGGGACAGCGTCCACCCCGAGGTCCTGGAGCTTCTTCTGGACTTTGCCTACTCGTCCCGCATCATCATTAATGAGGAGAACGCAGAGTCGCTTCTTGAGGCTGGTGACATGCTGCAGTTCCATGACATCCGAGACGCAGCGGCAGAGTTCTTGGAGAAGAACCTGCACTCGTCCAACTGCCTGGGCATGATGCTGCTGTCAGATGCCCACCAGTGCAAACGGCTCTACGAGCTCTCGTGGACTATGTGCCTCGTCCATTTCGAGGCCGTTCGGGACACGGAGGACTTCTACGGCCTCTCCAAGGACAAGCTGCTTGACCTGATCCTTAGTGACGAGCTGGAGATTGAGGATGAGCAGATCGTCTTCAACGCTGTGATGCGCTGGGTGCGCTACGACTTGGACAGGCGCAGGGACCACCTCCCGGAGCTGCTGCGGGGGATCCGATTGGCCCTGCTGCCCTCGGAGTGTCTGATCGAGGCAGTGGCCTGCGAGGAGCTGGTCATGTCAGACAAGAGGAGTCGTCAGATCGTGGAGGAGGCCATGCAGTGTAAGAAGAAGATTCTGCAGAACGACGGGGTGGTAACCAGCCCCTGTGCCCGGCCCAGGAAGGCAGGCCATACACTCCTCATCCTGGGTGGACAGACCTTCATGTGTGACAAGATCTACCAAGTGGACCACAAAGCCAAGGAAATCATCCCCAAGTCTGATCTGCCCAGCCCCAGGAAGGAGTTCAGCGCCTGTGCCATCGGGTGTAAGGTCTACGTGACCGGGGGGAGGGGTTCTGAGAATGGGGTGTCCAAGGACGTTTGGATCTATGACACGGTCCATGAGGAGTGGTCTAAAGGCGCTCCTATGTTAATAGCGCGCTTTGGCCATGGCTCAGCTGAACTGGAGAACTGCCTGTACGTAGTAGGAGGCCACACTGCTATAGCTGGAGTTTTTCCTGCTTCCCCCTCAGTATCCCTCAAACAAGTGGAGCGCTACGACCCTCTCACCAACAAATGGACCATGATGGCGCCGCTCAGGGATGGTGTTAGCAACGCGGCAGTGGTTAGCGCCAAGCTAAAGCTGTTCGTCTTCGGAGGCACCACCATCCACAGGGACAAAGCCTCCAAGGTCCAGTGCTACGACCCGTTGGAGAACCGCTGGACCATCGCAGCCGAGTGTCCGCAGCCATGGCGATACACGGCCGCCGCCGTGCTGGGCAGCCAAATCTTCATCATGGGCGGAGACACTGAGTTCACAGCTGCCTCTGCCTACCGGTTTGACTGTGAGACCAACCTGTGGTCGCGTGTCGGGGACATGACTTCCAAGAGGATGAGCTGTCACGCTGTAGCATCCGGTAACAAACTGTACGTGGTGGGAGGCTACTTTGGGACACAGCGCTGCAAGACACTAGACTGTTACGACCCCACGTCAGATAGCTGGAACAGTATAACCACAGTGCCTTACTCTCTAATTCCTACTGCATTTGTAAGCACCTGGAAACACCTACCTGCCTAGCAGCCTCTGCATGGACCAACAGAGGACTACTCAAATGGGTAAGCAGCTATTTATCTGTATTCTATTTTCAATATCTATTGAAAATAGATATTGTTTGTCAATATTGCCTGAAAGCACTGAATATATATATATAGATTTCTCTCTATGCAAGCATATTTGTGGAGCACACTCGCATAACATTTACTACAATATTCCCCAAACAGTTCTCTTTTCTCACTCATAAATGCTTTCAAGTGAAATAGCCTGTGAAGTTTGCTGGCTTCTGACATGTACACACTCCGCAGACTGTCAGCATAAGGGAATGCCAGACTGCTAAGCTTGTCTGGTTTCTACTGTTTCAAGTGATGAGGTCAATACTATATTAGTATTTTGTGTGTGTGTGTGTGTGTGTGGATGTTGATGCCCTCATAGTAATTTTATGTTAATGTTAATCTCATGCCCATCCCATGGGAATACCAGCTCATGAATCCATGTTCATTTGCTTTCTTAAAAGAGGTACTTTAGGTATACTTTCTTAAAAGAAGTACTACAAAACACATGTCTGCGGTGGACATTAACACGTGTGTGTGCGTGTGAGCGAGAGAGAGAGATGAGGGATCTTCTCAGGGTAAGAAAAAATAACACCGAAACCATTTTGAGGCGGAACAAAGAAAAGCACTAACACTGCAGATCTTGGATGTCTGCTATGCTATGCAGGGAGCTGGGAGTGGTATGGAACAGGGCAGTAGCAAACTGAGGGGTTAGAGGGTTTAGTCTGGGAAATCCCTCTCACCCACTCACTTAGCCTCTACGTGACACATCCCACCCAGTGGAGCAGTCAGCCACTCACACATTGATTTGTGATCTGCATTACAGAGGTTTTCCAGTCAATTGGCTATTAGCTCACAAGCTGGAGAACACACTGGAGCTCAATCAGTGTAATTACTGACTGCAGAGAGAGGGGGGAGGAGGGAGAGAAGATACAGGGAGAGAAGACAGAGGGAGAGATTGCACAAAATTAGAAAGTGAGAGAGAAGAGGGCTAATCTAATGGGGGTAGGTCGCTGTTGTGAAAGCAGAGATCCCACAGAGAGATCCCAAATGTACTTTTAGTCCATTAAATATACAGTCTAAAGTACAACACTGTAATGGCTTCTACAACTGTTTACTTGATGTCCTGTTTTTATCATGAATAAATAATGATAGCGATAAAGACAAGTCCACGTTTTCTTCTGAAAGCAAAGCCGGTGTTTGTTTGTTTGTTTTTTTGTTTGTTGGGGAATGTTAATTGTTGTTGGACATATAATTGGGCCTCTTCTTATTCTCTTCTCTGCTCTGCTCGTGGGTGGGGGTGGGGGTGTGGATGGGTTAGGGGGAGGAAGTTGTCCATAGACCGGGGTTAGGGTGGCTGAAGCCATTGTCCAGTCTGGCTGGTGTGAAACCACCAGACATCTCTGAGTTCAGGTCCATTACCTCTGTGTGTGTGATCTATTTCCCTTTGAAGGGTTAATGATAACACCCATGTGGGTAATCATTACCAACCACCTCCCAGCTAACATCACAGGGCTGGGTTTCACACAGGAGCAGGTGGCCCAGCTGAAGCTCCATGTTTTAATGAGGCCCTGAGGGGAGAGAGGCTTGGGTCTCCAGGGTGTCTGTCTGTCCACTGACAGGCCTGTCTGGCTGGCTGCCTGCCTGTCCTGCCTCCCTGCTGGAGGATGCCGACTGGCATGTGTGTCCATGCCCTGGTTGGGTCTTCGACTAGTAGCTAGAGATCAAGCCGATGTGACAGGCAGGGTTCGAACCCGGGTTGTCTTAGTTGGGGAGAACGCAAGTCTTCAAGTCTGTTGCCTGCTCTCTCTCTCTCTCTCCTTCACCCACTTTTTCCCAAACAAGAGAGAGCATGCCATTAGATCGCAGGCTCCTTTTTAGAATGAATGCCCCCCCAGCTCTCCTCCTCGTCTCTCCCATGTAAAGAATTCATAGAGATGAGTGAGTTCTGTGTTGTAGACCCCACCACCATGCTTTGGTCTGTAGCTAAAAATATACCTGAGGACCCTCCTAGTGGAATGGTCAGGCATGTGTGTCAGCAGGAAAAGAAAAAAATAGAAGAGGGAGAACAAGCAGCATGAATGATGCACACCCTGGCGCTCGACTGGGAATCCTGTTTCAGCCCATGAATTTTTTAACAACTGCAGCAGGCAAAAGGGAGGGATGGGATGGGGGGGGGGGGAGAGGGAGGCTACCTGACTACTGCCACACTCCTGCAGGGAAGGCTGCAGCTTTTCATGGATCTCTCTCTCTTTCTCTCTCCCCTCCTCTCTCACCCCTCCTCTCTCTCTCTCTCTCTCTCTCTCTCTCTTCCCTCTCTCTCTTCCTCTCGCACTGCATCTGAACCCAGAAATGCCACTGTACCTCAAAAAAGTATACTCCCAACAATGGAAAACCATGTACACTACCCATTTTAAACTTGACAGTCAAAAAGGCAGATTCCTCTCTGTGAGATTGTCCAGCCTAGGTCTACAGTATATTTGACTTAAAAGGGATTTCCAAGATCAAAGCTAACCCTTGCCATTAGCCTCGTTCACTTGTCAGATCTCTGGGCCAGTGAAACTGAAGCTGCCATGTTTACTGGGGGCTTAACACTTGCTAACGTTAGCTTTATCTAACCTTTGTTCCATCTACTCCCATGCCAAGTCCCAGCCACGTGGACTAAGGTTACATGACAACGGTTTATGGCTGGACTGATATTGAATGTTTTGTGGGTTATTGTATTCTATTCTATGTATGTTAAGATATTCAAAAAGGCAAATGCAATATTCATAGTAGAGGCCTAGGTTACTTGCAGTATTTCAGTACATTGGAGCTCCCTTTAGAAGTTAGGCCTACTTTCTATTATGTTGGTCTCTCAAGCTTTGCCCCCTCAGCTCAGTGCATTTGGCCTCTAATTACTGTCTATAGGGACGTGTATTAGTGAGGCTCTCTTGGCACAGGGGTGTATCTCTCAGCCCTCAGCTGTGTCCCCTGGGTGACTCTACACAGAGCTACACACACAGACTTTCCTGCTCATAACTACACACATACAGTACTCTCTCTCTCACACACACACACACAAAGGCCGTTATCCTCACTCTTGACATGTGTTTGCTGAAAACACAGTCACACAGGCTTTTTTCCCCCTGTGTTATGGAAGAGTGTGTTGGCGATGGGTGTGTTGCGTCAACAGGAAAGGTGGAGTGGTCAGGGACACAATGAAACGGCTCAATGTGGAGCTTTTACAGTGTCCTGCTGCACTGTGGTCAGGAATGCACAGGAGGAATGCCCCTTCGCTGCAGTGTGTTAGGACTCAGAGAGAGGCCTTCTCTTCCCTTCCTTTCCTTCCTTCCTTCCACAACCACTTGGCAGCTTCCCCCCCCCCCCCCCCCCCCCCCCCCCCCCCCTCTCACTCGTCTCCCTCTCACATTCCTCTCGGTTTTGCTCACTGTCAAAATAGGCCCATATTCAATCAATTGCAGATAGAAGATTTCCCAGGTGGGCAATACAAGATTTCCCAATAGAATATTTTTCAGGTGGGCAATACAATTTGTCCTATTTTGAGATTTGAATAATACATAGAAAGAAAAACAAATGTGTTTGAAGTTTCACACCATAGACTTGTTGAGGACACACATCATTGCTGCTCATGTTTTTGCATGGAATCCTGAAAACCCCCAAATACTGTATCAGCAATTGATCGAATTTGGCCTAAGTAAGGAGGGGGCTCTGGTACTTAGGCCTAAGTGCATGTAACCAATGAATGACAGTGGAGAAGGGTTAAACCAGCCAATGGCTTTCTGAGTCCCTTCTCACAGCAGCATGTCCAGCTCAGCTCCACACTCTGTTCCACATGGCAGAGGCTGATGCTAGATGATAGGATTTTCATTATAGGTTTGAGCCTGGGCCTGGCTTACAGCTGACTTGTACAATTGGAAGTTGGACAGCGGTTGTGGGAGGGTGAAGGAAAGAGAGTGGAAAATAGGGATTGAAATGAAGAGATGTGTGTGTGTGTCTTGGCTTTCCCTGAGATGTTTTTCCACGTTGTGTGGGTTACGCTGCTGAGTGCAGGTTTGATTGAATTATGTCCCAAGCAGAAAATAAGAGGATAGGCCTACTACAGTAGCCAACATCCTGATCTCTTTCACACTCTGTCAGCAAACACAAATACTTATTGCTTGTTATGAACCAAGGCACCCTTTTGAAGGTCTTTTAAACTACGCTATAACAGTTTAAATCATATTTTCATGAAACATTAGCCCTAGACCCAGAGGCGACAGTATGATGATAGTTACCCATGCCACAATTTGGTGTTCTCTACATTAATGAACCAGTCTGTGAGCTGTCTTCCCCAGGGTAGTTTGGCACAGTGGCAGCCAGCAGGAGATGTGAGATCTGGTGCCAGGAGATATCTCCTATCATAGCCACCATCTGAGCTCAGTAGACAGCATTCAATGGCCCATAGAGAGACTGCTTTGCCACACACAACACAGTTTGTCTGTTTGTCTGCCTGTCTGTCTGCCTGCCTGTCAGTCAATGGCCCATAGACCCTACCCTGCCACACACACAACACACAGTCAAAGTCAAAGTCAAAGTGGCTTTATTGTCAATTCTTCACATGTCAAGACATACAAAGGAATCGAGAGGACGTTTCTCACTCTCCCACGGTGAGACAGATAAAGTGCCCAGGCACAACAGATAACACATACTAAAAGTAAAACATTCAATAAAAATAATTTAAACAGTGCAAAAAGAGCAGTCAGTAAAGACAGTAAGTAGCAGCCAAATACTGTGTATTCTGTATAAAAAAAAAAATAATAGTGCAATAGTGCATTGTAGCAATAGAATAGTGGATTGTCCAGAGTCCGTAGTGTTTTTGGGGGGGGGGGGGGGGGCTGAAGGGTTGGGAGGGGGGGTGGTGGTTTCAGCTTCTTGACAGCTTGGAGGATGTGGCTGGGGGAAGTGAGGGGAGAGAATTTAGCTTCCTGACAGCTTGGGGTATGAAGCTTTTCGTGAGTCTGGTGGTGTGGGCACGGAGGCTCCTATACCTTCTTCCAGAAGGCAGGAGGCTGAACAGACTGTGTGCGGGGTGGCTTGCGTCGCTCACAATCGAGGTAGCTTTGCGGGTGAGGCGGGTGGAGTAAGTCTCTTGCAGGGAAGGGAGTGGGGCACCAATGATCTTAGCAGCTGTGTTCACAATGCGTTGCAGTGCTTTCCTACTGTGTTCGGTGCAGCTACCGCCCCACACAGTGATGCAGCTGGACAGGATGCTTTCAATGGTGCCTCGGTAGAATGTTGTCAGGATAGGTGTGGGAGCTTTCGCTCGCTTCAGCTTGCGGAGGAAGTAGAGGCGCCGCTGGGCTGTCTTCGCCAGTGATGCGGTGTTGGTGGTCCAGGAGAGGTCCTCACTGATGTGCACCCCCAGGAATTTGGTGCTGCTCACTCTCTCCACAGCAGCACCATCGATGGTCAGTGGTGGGTGTTCGGTGTGCCCTCTCCGGAAGTCGACCACAATCTCCTTCGTTTTGCTGACATTCAGCAGGAGGTTGTTGTCTCTGCACCACGTGGTCAGAAGGTTGACCTCCTTTCTATAGTGGGTCTCGTCGTTCTTGGAGATGAGACCCACCAGAGTTGTGTCGTCCGCAAACTTCACCATGTGATTGGTGCTGTGGGTTGATGTGCAGTCGTGAGTCAGCAGGGTGAAGAGCAGGGGACTGAGCACACAGCCTTGGGGGGCCCCTGTGCTGAGTGTGATGCTGCTCGAGGTGTTGTTGCCGACTCGTACTGCTTGTGGTCTCTCGCTGAGGAAGTCCAGCAGCCAGTTGCAGAGGGAGGTGTTGAGCCCCAGCTGGTCCAGTTTACAGATCAGTTGTTGCGGGATTATGGTGTTAAATGCTGAGCTAAAGTCTATGAAAAGCATTCTCACATATGAGTCTGCTTTTTCCAGGTGGGTGAGGGCTGGGTGGAGAGCAGAGCAGATTGCGTCCTCTGTGGAACGTTTTGCTCGGTATGCAAACTGAAAGGGGTCCAGGGTGGGGGGGAGGATGGACTTAATGTGAGACATGACTAGCCGTTCAAAGCACTTCATGATGATGGGGGTCAGTGCTACAGGGCGATAGTCATTGAAGCAGGATGGAGCGGATTTCTTTGGCACAGGTATGATGATGGAGGTCTTGAAATGTGATGGGACAGCAGCTTGACGCAAAGAAGTGTTAAAGATGTCCGTGAAGACATCCTTAAGCTCCTCTGCGCAGTCCCTCAGCACACGGCCTGGGATGTTGTCTGGGCCTGTTGCTTTGCGGGGGTTGATGGTAGAGAGTGTCCTCTTCACACTGGCAGCAGACAGGCACAGGACCTGATCGTGGGGGGGGGGTGGGGTTTTCTGTGGGCTTGTTGTGTTTGTTGCTTCAAACCGTGCAAAGAAGCTGTTGAGGTTGTTGAGCAGAGAGATGTTGTTGTCGCAGGTCTGTGGCGCGGGCTTGTAGTCCGTTATGGTCTGAATGCCCTGCCACAGGCTCCGCGTGTCTCTGCTGTCCTTGAAGTGGCAGGTAATCTTGTTGGTGTAGTCCCGTTTTGCTTTCCTGATGCCACGGGACAGGCTGGCTCTCGCTGTTCTTAGGCCATTTTCATCCCCGGCTCTGAAGGCTTTGTCTGTATTGCTGTCTGCCAGCTTGTCAGTCAATGGCCCAGAGAGCCTACTCTGCCACACAAAACAGTCTGTCAATCTGCCTATCCGTCTACCTGGCAGCATCCTAGGCAGCTATATTGTAGACCGCATTGAAGGGATAGTTTGCTCAAAATACAAATATGTAGGCCTATATCATCTGCACGATCATTCTGGCGAAATCCAGTTTGAAGTTACAAACAACAACATCCTCCCTAATAATAATATAAACTTCCGAAATGGACTTGCAGTGTCGGACATTAGCTGTTTTTCTTATCATTAGCATGTTTCTGCATGCACACATGATTCGAAGAAGCAGCCACCAAAGACAGAAAGTTGAAAATCGCTGAATCCATTCCTCTAGAACACCCCTGGCCATAACAACATGTTTGTATACAAATTGAGTATCGGGTGGGACACTCCATTTTAGAAAGCTGTTTTGTGGGTTCGTAAATGATATATTTCTTTCAAGGGATCTCATTCCCTGATCACTACTAATTTAAACATTAGTCATTATAACCATTAGGAAGCTTTTAGAAAGCTTGAATGTTACATACTAGACGTTTAATTGCTGTAGATGGGGCAAGTTAAAGGCATACAGTGTTGCTTGAAACTATGTAAACCCCTTGTGCAATTGTAGATTTTTTGAGTTTTTACCATGAAATCTTTATTTAATCAGAACCAGTCTTTTTTTATCTGACATAACAGGGTTATATTTACCAATTCCATATGTTGGTTTAGAGGAAATCATGCGTGTAGTAGAAAAACTAAATTATAAAGAAATTAGTGCAGGTGCAAAAATAAGTGAACCCCAAGTTGCATTGGTTAAATCAAGTAGGTAAGTAGAATCCGGTGGTTAAATAATTGGGTACCAAATGAACCAATCAAAGGATAGATCTTTAGGAAAGAGTTTGGGCAGGATTCTGATAAATAGAGATAAGAAACCTGGTCAGTTTTGTGTTACCCATACA
Organism: Argentina silus; assembly: GCF_951799395.1. NCBI lineage: Eukaryota > Metazoa > Chordata > Actinopteri > Argentiniformes > Argentinidae > Argentina > Argentina silus. Next base: position 16,729,248 of record NC_139657.1, on the reverse strand, counting down.
GGTGAATGCAAAACACACCATGCCAAGAGGAAAGGAGATCTCAGAGGATATCAGGAAGAGAGTAGTGAGAGCACATCAGTCTGGGGAAGGCTATAAAATCATCTCAACAAGATTTGAGCTCCATCAGTCCACTGTGAGGCAAATAATTTACAAATGGAGAGCATTTAACTTGACAGCAACTCGGCCTAGAAGTGGACGCCCTTCCAAAATATCCCCAAGAGCCACAAGAAAAATAATAAATCAGGTAAAAGCCAACCCAAACATCTAGAGATTTGCAGACCTCCCTTGCTGCATCTCAGGTAACTGTGCATGCTTCAACAATAAGAAGAACACTGAATCGAAATGGCATTCATGGGAGGGTTGCTAGGAAGAAGCCTCTGCTGTCAAAAAAGAACCAAACTGCCCGTCTTAACTTTGCCAGAGACCACCTGGACAAGCCTGAAGGTTTCTGGAAGTCCATTCTCTGGACAGATGAGTCCAAAATTGACCTTTTTGGTCACAATTAAAACCACTAAGTTTGGCGAAAACCCAACACTGCCTACCACCAAAAAGAACCTTATCCCAACAGTCAAGCATGGTGGTGGGAATGTCAAGATCTGGAGCTGCTTTTCCTCTTCTGGACCTGGACGACTCCACATCATTAAGGGAACCATGAATTCTGAGGTATACCAGGAGATTCTTGAACAGAACGTCTAGCCATCAGTCAAGGAGGTAAAGCTAGGCTGAAAATGGGTCTTCCAACAAGACAATGACCCAAAGCATTCAAGCAAATCTACTAAAGAATGGCTCAGGAGAAAGAAGATTTGTGTTTTGGATTGGCCATGTCAAAGTTCTGACCTAAATCCAATCAAGATGCTGTGGCAGGACCTGAAGCGGGCAGTTCATGCCAGACACCCCTCAAACCTCACTCAATTGGCTGAGTTCTGTAAGGAGGAGTGGGCAAACATCCCACTGATTAGTGGCTATACGAGACGCTTACTCCATGTTATCATTGCTAATGGAGGTGCCACAAGCTATAGAGGTTTGCATATTTTTGCACACATGAAATCTGAGTTTTTGTTAAATAAACCACTTTAGTTAAATAAACAATGAAAATATGTCTCTTTTTTTTTTTTTTACGAATTGGGGTTTAGATAAAGATTTTATAAGTTCATTTTAAAATTTAATACAAAAATAATGACCATCCCTGTAGGGTTCACAAACTTTCAAGCAGCACTGTATAATGATGTCTTCAGCCTCTTAGTTTTCTTGGTTTCCATTTGCAGCGAGGCCTACATAACTTATTGTATCATGGGTTGTACATTGATTACAAAGTGTTCCATAGTTCAATTTTATTGTTATGGAGATTTTACAAGCTTCAAGGTGAGTGAGAGACATCTTCCTTTACAAGCTCTACAAGCTGTATTTTAGGAGTATCAATCATTCAGATGGTAAATTGTGACCATACCGGGAAAGTTTTAGCACATTCATAAAATATTCATCATGGGTTTTTGAAATATTAGCCTGCAGTTGGTGATTGCTGTAAAATGATTATGGCCGTGTTGCATTTAACAATAATGATACAGTACCCTGCTTGATAACTGAAATGGTCTCATCTGCAGAGAGGACCAAGGGTAATGCCTTTTAGCTCATGACAGAGCTTTGCTGGTGACAGCAGTTGCAACTCCATTTTGTGCCGCATGTGACCATTGTTTTTCAGCGTAGTACACTGTATGTCAGGCTACTGCCTCTCTTGTCTACAGTGGGATTTCATTGGGCAGCATTGTGCCTCGTTAATCCAGGTAATTTGCCAGTTGGAACAGTCCTGACCCCATGCCAACTCCCACCATGCACACACACACACACACACACACACACACACTGCTTCCAGAAAGACTAAACCAGCTAATTGTCTAGCTGTTACAGAGGCAGTAAATCGGATTGGGAGGATATTAATCTGATCTCTCTTTGTGGCATGCATGTTGCTGTCGAAGGAAACATAATGTTTCTGGCCCAATGTGCAGCTGTGCCAACTGGAGCGCCAATAGTAATGCCATGCATTTAACCTGCTAGCTAGATTCACTGAGACCTCATCCCATTTATTCACCAAGTCGTTGGTGGATTTAGACAACGAGGCTATTTCTTCAGGCCGACATGGCATTGAGCTTCCCTTCCCAAGGTCTTCATTTATCAATGCCGCGTATGCGCAAATCTGAGCGGAAACCACTTGTACATACATTTTAAAGCAAAATATGAGATTTATCAAGATGGAGAGTTGCTTGAGATTGTGTGTAAAGTTACCCATGACCATGTGTACGCACAATGCCAAGTGGTGGAATGAGGGAATTGCTTAACAGACGCAAAAAAGGAGCGAGTGAAGTAACAAAATCTGTCAAAATCACTCATAGTTAAATTACTTGAAGCTTTTAAGAATTCATTCTGTAGGAATTCCATAGGAACCGTTATGGAAAAACCTATTTGATAGTATTTCATTAATTCGCTACATTATTGTGTATGCACTTACCATATCTCACCATTGCGTGTTTGTGTGATACTAAAACTGAGATAATTTTCATTTATAGGCTTTTATTACAGAGTCAAAAGAAAACACTGATGTGTGAATGTTTCATTCACATCCAAATGCAAATAGCCACAGCCGTGCACAAATTTGGAGATTTAGAACATGTGGTACCAACAACCTTGATTTCTTACAGCTGTCCGTATGGCAGTCATACACACATTAGATAAATCACATTATTCTACATTTTTTGCATAAGGATTTTCTATGCATGAATGATCAATGAAGACCCAGGAATCCACTGGCCCGTTGCTGCTATCCAACCTGAAACTCCAAGCCATATCATCATCGCATTAGGCAGCATAACTGTGTTCATTCTTCTCCCCCGTCTAGACCAGTGTCTAGTGTCGAGAAGGATATCATGAGTCGTCAGAGTTATGGAAGTGTCCTTGCCCTCTTTTTGTATCATAGACCTGCAGTGCATACCAGAAATGGGTGATAGGCCTAATAGCATGTTTAATGTTTTATCTTCTATTGTTCTCACAAAGGATATTGCCTTTCAGTTTATCTCAGGATAAAATAATAATGTTGAAAGTGGTACTTCACTCAAAAATAATTTTCAAGTATATTTCTCATCAGTCCACTATATGTATGGTCCCTAAATATCACTAACATTGCAGCCTCATATATATCCTAATGACAATACTTCCTGGAATAGGAATGTGATGATGCAAAACAGTCAAATCACGATTTCAGGAAGTAATCATAAGTTTTGTCATTAGGATATCTATGAGGCGGTAATGCACATGATGATCATTTGTAATGCAAAGGATGATATGTACCCTCACTGCATAGGCTGTAAAAGCACAACTTGCAGAGAGATGTTTCTAACACAGAGGGTTGAGATGGATCACATCAGTCACGCAGCCCTGTCGGTCTCAACTACCAGGGCATGTCGCATCTTGTACCTGAGCCATTAACAAGAGACAAAGTGAGAATGAGCTAAGACACATTGATTAATTGTCTTATAATGTCCCCTCTCTCTCTTTGATCGTCTGTCAGAAGACCTCTGACGCCATCCCTTCAAAGCTAGTTATTTGAAGGTTCATATACTACAGGATTATGCTACTCATAAATATGATCCTCTTTTAAAGTACTTCAACTCCTTTCATCACTAGCAGAGGAGAACTGTCGTTGCAGACTTTCATATTTATATATGATGTGCTACTGAGGCTTCTTTTGAAGATGGATTCAGCAGTATTTTACATAATTAAAACGAGTTAATGGCTCATTTCTCAGAATACCACGAAGTAGGCTGCTAGATCATGTCTTATATTGGGTCTACATGTTGGGCTTTTTAGAGATTCATGTACATGCTGCATGCTACAGTATTGCCTGTGAATAGTACATGAGAGAGAAGCATTATGGCTTCATAAGGCCCATTGAACATATATGGGATTTACAGAATACATTATACCGTCTTCGACGTGGTGTCTTTTAAGTTATGATGCAATACTTCAGATCGGTAATCACTATCACAGTAATCACAGAGTTATCACACACACACACACACCATATCTTGAATATCCCTCTACCTGGGTGCAATGATCTAGGCTATTCGCTACACCGGTGTGCTGTGAAACCGCTTGATTGCTGCTGTTTAATGCCTTTAGCGCTCTCAAAGGGAGAGGATTAGCTTTAGATTGGAGTGCAGTGAAAATATGTCAAGGTGATGCAGAGCAGCTTAGCGATGAGAGCCAGCCGCAACACCAGGGACGTATAAGGGGCTTCTCACCGAGTCCCGGGGGGATCGTTTGCCTCCGAATCTACAGAGTAAACATCAGGTTGGCTGCTGAGAGCGCTGAGGCAAGAGGAGAAGAGGAGGGGAGACGAGAAGTGAAGAGCTTAGAGACTTCAATTCCCAGCCTCACTCTCGATGGCACCAGATGCTCAGAGGAGAGGAGAGGAGTTGAGGGATAAGAGGGAGAGGAGTGCAGGGAGGGAGGGAGGGAGGAGAGTTTAGAGAGGAGATACTCAGAGGAGAAGAGAGAAGTGCAGGGAGGGAGGTTATGAGAGGAGAGGAGTGGAGTTGAGAGAGGGATGAGAGGAGAAGAGGGAGGGATGAGAGGAGGGAAGGAGGGAGGGGTGAGAGGAGAAGTGGAGGAAGGAGAGGAGTGGAGTGGAGGGTGGAGAGGAGAGCTTTAAATCCCAGCTTCACTCTCTGGCACAAGGAGAGAGGAGAGGAGAGGAACTCACCCTTGCAGCTGATCTGGACACATTCTAATTCTTAATGCATTTAGAATCTAGCTGGAGGATTAGTGAACCAGGCTTATTTCTTCTTCTGTGTGATTTTACAGACTTTCTGGGATTAGGCCTATGTAGTTAGGACCACCAAGATCTTTATATTTTTTCCTCGATATTATGACATTGACTAGGCCTATATTTGGCTGTGAAACTTGAGCTTGGAAAATGAAATGTATGCATGGCATTCCCCAACTATGTCTTTTTGATATGACCATAGTGCATTCAATGTTGCTGGTCCATAGACAGTCTTCATAAGTATAACCTAAGCATGTCACGTAGCAGTTAAGACATGTCTGTCCATGTGTCCACACACCCATTAGATTGATCTCCCCCCTGGGAAGTGACGCAGCTATCTTACGAATTGGTTAGCCCGGGGTGTTGTATTAGAAGAGTGGCGCCAATGAAGGGGTTCATTTTCTATTGGCTAACACTTATGGAGACTTAAATAGTTCCTTCAATCAAATCTATGAAGCAAGTTGCCAGGCAACCGTTTGCTTTCCTGGGTAGCCAGTCTGAGAATATTGCTGTTTTAGATTATAATTTTTGCACTGAAAGATACTGTGATTTCAACTGCAAAACCTATTGGCTATATTAAAAGTTGTGTGGTTAAACCAATTCAAGAGAGACATTTTCCAAATGTGTGGTAGTTTTATTGTTTTACTTGAGAGTAGCCATGATGTTTTGGGGCTGAAACTGCCTTTTTTTGTCTGCCATTTTCCCCCCCATCTGAAGTCTTGCTAGCCCCACACACTTACATATCTTAGTCCAATAAAAAGTAAATATTGGGTAAATCAGGAAGACATTTTTGCAACTATTTGAAGCCTCCAGTAATTTCATTGGTGCCACTCTTCTAATATACCACTCAGTAAGCTGATCGCTTAGTTATTGCATGAACCGAGCTACCAGTCAAAATGCCGAAGCCCCTTGACTAATTTCTCAGCCGTTTGACTATCGATTTTGATGTCATTTCATATGTCTGCTCACTGTGCCAATGTCTACACATTACCTGAATATTTAAACAATTAGTTCAGTCGTTCGGTACCTTAAAAAATGTGCTTTACAATGAAGACATTTTCTTAGTAAGACCTACAGCAATTTCTACACAACTGATTAAGAAGAAGGCTTTTGGTCCCCGTTCGGCAATGTATCAGTGCAGTGCATCGAGGCTGTTCGTAGGTAATACAGTTTTTATTACATGTATAAAATATCGCATTCACGTGCTCATAAACAATTTATGGTGAAGACCAAAATGTTCTAAACTGCAAGATAGCAACAAGCACTACTGCTGCTGGCTGCCATTCTGTGACACTGTTGAATGTTCTGTCACGCAGTAGTAGTTTCAAGACGTGAATGGATGTGTTGGATGTCTAAGATACTTGCCTAAGATATTCCCAGACTTCAACTAAATAAACAAAATGGTTTAGTAAACACTATGTGGTTTGGGTGTGATTAAATCTATTTTCGTTCAACCTAAAAAGGATCCTGTGTTACCTGGACCTAGTGCAATCTACAATGCATTGGACTACTGTGTATTGCGTTGTCTGTCTTCTATTCATTGCCGTGTATGTCAGTGAAATATAGAGTTCCCCTCCATGCTGTACTGAAAACAACTTCCACCAACCTAGGGTGTGTGGCAATAAAAGGAACTTATGTCTTGTCATGCAGAATATAAATCACTATCTTAGGAGAAAACGAGCCGGTTTCACAGACAAGGCTTAAGCCTAGTCCTGGACTAATTCACACTTTCAATGGCAAATTGCCACTGAGTCTAGGACTAGGCTTAAGCCTTATCTGTGAAACCGGCCGTAAGAGTATGAATGAGGCTGTTTGAGAGAAGCTTTGAATCCTAAGCAACCTGCCCAGTGGTGAGTACATGTTGTTTGAAGTACAGTGGACCAACATACAGCACTATAGCAGGTATCAAAGCTGTGTGCTGGAAAACCTTGTTAGTGCATAGGTGAAGTTATGGGTGGTGGTACTCATTGAATTTCTTGTATTTTGCAGCTCATGACAATCCATAACCTCTCACTTATAACAATAGTTGTTGGTCTAATGGAGACATGATACCTGACCTACAGTAAACACTCCTTTGTCACATAGCCTCAATACAAGAAAAGAGGTTTGGCTGCTTTGCTTTCTATGCACCACCAGGCTTCCTAAAGCGCTTCTCACCTCCTCCTCTTCCCTCTCTTCCATTAACCTGCAGCTATCTGAGGCTGTGTTGTGGAGCCCACTAAAGGACTCCTCTCTCCCCCCCCCCCCCCCCCCCCCCCCATATTCTTTCACCTAGAGCTATCTGAGGCTGTGTTGTGGAGCCCACTAAAGGACTCCTCTCTCCTCCCCCCCCCCCCATATTCTTTCACCTAGAGCTATCTGAGGCTGTGTTGTGGAGCCCACTAAAGGACTCCTCTCTCCCCCCCCCCCCCCCCCCCATATTCTTTCACCTAGAGCTATCTGAGGCTGTGTTGTGGCTCAGCTCACTAGCCCATTGTCTCCATGTGCTCCAGGGCTGAAGCTACTTCCGAGGCTGATGATAATGCTTCCATGTGCCGGATCATTTGCACAATATGTGGAATGCTGACAAAGGATAAGCTAGAGGGAGGGGGGAGGGGAGAAATAAAGACAGAAAGAGCTGTCTCAAAGCCAAAACCAGAGGAATGCAACAGCAGATGTACAGAATGGTGCATTGGTTTGCCAGCGAAAGTCATGTGTCTCTGGCTCTGTCCATGCTGCACTCATCTTGTAAGAGGAATGAATTCACATGGCGAGGAACTGCCAGGAAACAGCAGTTGATCCGTCGTTTAGTATTGACTGTACAGTACTGTAGTAGACCAATGCTAGTCGGGGCACATTATACACTTGTATTTCCATTATTCTGAACAAAACTGGAGTCTCTTTCCTTAACAGAGCTGTTTGTTTTTGTGTTAGAGCTGTTTATATCAGATTCAGTGTTTTGTCTCTGCTACATCAGACATCGGTCTCATTGTGTATCTCTCTCTCTCTCTCTCTCTTCTGTCCTTAGGTGTGACAGTGAATGGCAGGGATGGACTGAGGATGGACTGGGTCTTGTCTGCCTGCGGCACAACGTGTGTCCAAACGGGTGTGGTTTATCCAGGGTGGCCCACCTGTACCTGCATCTGTACCTGCTCGGCCCTAACGCTACCTCAGACATAGATCTGAGGGGCGTGGCCGTGTGGACAGGGTCCAACAGCAGATCACATGGTCCTCTAGGAGCCACGTGATGGGCTGCTTCAGCTCCCTCATCATACATAGCACAATGTGAAATCCACACCATGCTTCCTAACAGACTCTTATCCATCGCCTTGGATACGAAAGGACACTTTGACAGTTGGCTGATTTGGGTATTATTGCTCTGTGTTTTTAATAGGCCCCAATTTGAAATTCTTCTTTGAGGAATCTACCACTAGATCATTCCACAGTTGAACCCAGGCCATGTAGTCTGAAGGGCTGATTTGTGTTTTGTACATTTGACAAACAAAGCAGGAACATGATCCTTTCTGTCATTAGTGGTGCTGGAGGCTCTGTAGTCCCCGTGGACTTAGTAAACCATGTAGCAGCCATTCTTATTCATCTGCAGTAGAAAACCTACTAACTTATAATGAAATGAAAAAAACACAGGAAACATCAACTACCTTGAAAGGGAAATGCAATTTTTTGGGACGTACATAAGCAGTTGAACTGTATTTACTTCATATCTGTGAAACACTACTTGGCTCGGGAAATCTACAGCACAATCTGATATTGTAAACCTCCTGTTATTTGAATATTTGCTAGAATATTTGAATTTTTAAACAATACATCCAGACATGTGGTTTAGTGATAACATTTGCACTCAGCACTCAACATTTGATAAGGGCCTATGAGGGTACTACTACTAAGCTTTGATACTGGGTATTTTTTTCTGAATGTGGTTGATTTCTGGAATGAGTTGGTTTGAAAAATGACAGTTGCACAGATTAAGCTACAACCCTTCCCCCCCTCACACATCCTAATTATCTGAAACGTTAAGGATTTTTAAAAGGAGGAAAATAAACTTTACAGGAAAGTTAGATTACTTTTTAATGGTAATGATGATGATAACAACTCACTTTTAAACTACAGGTAGTTTTCCATGTGAGGGGGTGCCTTCCAGCGTTTCAAGGCCTCCTCGTGAACTGAATTCCTTGTGCCTAATACTGGTGGAAAGGTTTGTCATAAATTCACTCTGTGGAAGTGTTGGAATAAATGACTTTTTGATGATGAATGTCGACTGGTTCCTTATTAAGTACAGGGATGATGGCTTAAACTCACGTCTTGATATGTGTCATATCTCTCTAATGCTCTCATGCCAGGCTGCTTTGAAGTAGAGAAAATAAGCTTATGATAATAATTATAGAGTTAGCTTAAAACCAGCTGGGATTTATTTCCAAATGTATCCCTTTTCTGACATGTGGAAACTTACAGTGATGGGAAATCTTAACAGAACAGTTCTTGAACTTTGGAATTATTAGATACAGAGCTAAGCCAACCATATAGTAGAAGTAGTGGGAGGTGTAGATGAATAGGGACGAATCTGTCTTTACATTACAACACACTACAGTACCCCCACTGACGCTGATCTATCAACAACAAAGCTACGGTACAGTATATCCCTTCACACACAGCAGGACAGACATACATCGTAGGACTACAGTATCGCGAAGATACAGAATGTATCTTGAAACCAAGAGCACACATTATAAAAACATGTACATTAATAAAATGATCGAGGACATCACATAATAAAGTCTAGTTGAGGCTTTTTTTCACTGTGGTCCTCTTAAAGGCAGTAGAGTAATAAGACATGCTCTGCTGAATCCTTTGTCTGCCTAAATGAATGATTTAGGGTTTTATTCATAACCTCTTTTTGCCAAGACACTCTTCCCGGGATACAAGGGCCCTATCCTGTAATGTTTGCACTGCTAGAGCGAGAGGCGATTAGCACAACCTATTTGGCTCTGAGTGACACGTGTTTTAGCAGACCATGACAGTGATATTTCCTGCTCAAGCCAGTACCCTTAGGGGAAAAGCAAATATTGTGGATTCCTAGCTTTTTGGACTGAAAATGAAGTTGGATACAGTGCTTGACTGTTCTAAAAAGTCTAAATGGAAAGATTCTACTGGTTGTTTATTCACGCTTATACCAAATTAAGGTGGAATGTACTGAACTACTGTATACCTTCTAGGCTAAGGAACAATAATGTAAAATAAGAAAGATATTTGTTTTATTCCTTTCATCAAATAACACCTAACACCACCTCTCTCATTCACTCAAGAATGACAGTTATACTATATCATACTGTATCATAACCACAGTATTATCCAGCAGGTTGTGCGGTCCCTGTTTATAGCTTATTACAGACATATTTTCCCTCCTCTCTACTCTGGCTGTGTGGCTGTCAGCCCAGACACTTCAGGAAGAGGTCCAAAGGCAGGCAAGGGCACAGGCGTCGCTAGCTAGGCAGGCGGGCAGGCGGGCAGGGAACAGCGACGCCCCCCTGGACAAGTGGGGGGATGGAGGGAGGGCTAAACCCACCCTCAAACACACATACACACACACACACACACACACACACACACACACACACACACACCACAGGCAGGCAAGCAGGCAGGCAGTGGGCAGGGAGCAGGGAAGGTCCCCTGGGCAGGTAGAGGGGGGTGATGCGCCTGCCAGGAGACGTACGCCCAGGGCCAAGCCCACCTGCCTCTCTACCGTCTGGACAGACCACCTGCTGCCCCACATCATATCAGCCCAATATCACCCTCCATCACACACACACACAAACACACACACACACACACACACACTGAATTCAAGGCTCTACCAGGGACTGCTTTGCTCACAGTCATTTTCAGTTTCGATAACTTGATAGTACAATGATAAACTGAATCCCTGGCTAAACTACAGTGCCCTGTGTAAGTAATGGGACAGTGAAGCATTTGTGAAACTATGAGGTTAAAGTACAGATTCTCAGATTTCATTTGATGGTATTTGTGTACATATTGGTTTCACCATTCCGAAATTACACCACGTTTTATGCATAGTCAGGGTACTGAGATAATTGATTGATTTCAAATCCAAACTTGGAGTGTAGAGCCAAAAGAAGAAACAATGCTTCACTGTCCCATTACTTATTCAGGGCACTGTATGTCCTGAACTGGGATAGACATTGTGATAGAACTTTTCCACACTCATTTTGAACAGAAATCTAATTGTATCCCTATTATAGTACATGCCGATGATAACCTTCTGCTTCAGTATATGCCCCCTTTACACTCCACCTTGTTCAGTACTCTCAGACCTCAACACTGCCAAACCCTGCTACATGATGGTGTAGTAGTAGTCTAACACATACAGTACATTAGTCTAGCATTCACACTGAGAAGATGGCTCTTCAATTGAAATGCAACAGTGTTATGGTTTTTTTTTCTTTCTCAGCCGCATAAGTGAGCATTCCTGAAACATCTTTGGCTCATGTATATTTATCACATCCACCCCTCTCCCACTCTCTTTCTGCCCATTTGAATCATCCCCCAAGCAACACTTCATTTTCGTTAAACTTCACAGGATTTCAAAGTGCAAAGAATGCAGGATTTTTATATCCATTGAAGGTAGTTCTCGTGGTTACACACATCACGTATAGGATGTTTTTTCCTACTGTTTTTAATCACCAAATATCCTTGCATCAACAACTTTTTCCTGCTCAATGTGACTATTACTATTACAAATTACTATAGGCACGTGGATCGTAAGGTAGGTTTGAAGGTAATTGTTCCACAGCCTTTCGTACAAGGATTCAGCAACAACTAAGGCCTACAGTACTGTACAAATAGTATCACCTCTTTTGGCTGCCTCCCAGCAAGGTCAAGAACATACACAGTTCAGTAGACCAGTAATGTACAACGTTGTGATAAACATTTACCAAGAGAGCACAGAGAGGCATTCATTTACACACCATTCACTCCTCTGTGTGTAGCCCTGATCGCAGATCAGCAATTGACTGTCAGATAGCTAGCATATTGTATGGGAAACAGCTCATCTTTTATTTACAGCTGATTAGGAGGGACATGTGAAATCAATAAGGTCCATTAGCCCCATACGTCTCTGTCAAAAGAAGTAAACAACATCAACTAGCTAATTCCCCCCAGTCATGCTGTTGGCAGTGGTGGTCGACTGCTGTTGCTTTTAACAGCTCTGTGCTTAACATGCTGGCCTGAAGAAAGCCTTATTGATGTCAGGAGATCTACAGTATGGAGTGGGATGGACTAGAGTGCCTGGCAAAACACAGTCTCCCCTGGGGGTTGAGGGGTCAAAGGGCAAGCTCAGATTCAGCTGTAGTGTTGTTTTCAAGGAGGAGGCAACTCTTTGTTGCTGTTGTTGGTCAGTACTACTACAACTGAAAAACCTGAGAGAGTAATGGAGGAGAATAAAGTGAAAAATAAACCCTTCTATAAAAAAAAAAAAGTGACAAAGAAGTGTGATATTATTATGCACTTAAAGCATGATAATTGTAGTACTAGTTCTAAAGTTCATCACCAATGGGTCAGGAAGCAGGGGGAAATAATATAGAGGCTGTGTGTGGGGTCAAGGCTGAATAGCACAGTTATGCAATCTCTCTATCATCAATCAGTGGATTTTAGACTTGAGCTGGAATACAGTAGCAAACATCATAAAACCAGAGATAACACAGTTGTTGTCCCTTAATAAATCAGCTATACATAGCATTCACTTCGCTAATAAAGCAAATTATCAGCCATGGGTTCAGCCAAATCAGAAATATCAGCAGTATTTACAGTAGATGATTGAGATCTCCTCACACAGCAATATTTCAGGGAATTCTGCTCTTGCACATTCAGTCCTTCTGAATTGTTTATGAAATATTGAAATGGCTCAGTATGGTGACATTGCAATATGATGCTGGTAGCTTCCTATGCAGTGGAGCAGAGGACTGGATGGGAATGTACAGTGGATAGAGGGATGGATGAATGGATGAATCAATGGATGGATGGCCCAGCAAGAACATCACCTTCAAACCCAATCACTGTTGAGAATAGAGCTATGATGGTTCAAGTGAAGAGTGAGGGTCTGTCAGTGCTACACACACACACACACACACACACACACACACACACACACACACACACACACACACACACACACACACACACACACACACACACACACACACACACACACACACACACACACACACACACCTCAGGACCAGTGTGTGAGATTGATGGTAGCAGCACTTCCTTAATCAGCGATTGCACTGCTATAACTCAACATACCAGTGTAATAAATAAGGTATGGTAGTGCTGGTAGTGCTGAGTTCACCCCTACCAACAGGACCCTTCCCCCAACTACACCACTACCCTCGAAGAGAGTAGAGAAACCGGACCTCAGGACATGCTGTGTTTATATGGGAAAGCTTCTGTTTGCTTCTGTTGGCTGGGTTTATCCAGATACCTCTGCACTTCAACTGTTTGTGGCTATTTCAGCTACAATTGTGATATTTGTAATATTGTAGTACAAATACTTTCAATAATTAGCTCTCTCTCCATTTCGAACCACATTTCTTTCTGTTATTCATTGTACAGTTATGTGAACATGTTATGAAACTTGCTGCTTCACAGTACACTGTGTAGTATGGTCAGAATGAGAAGAGGGCAATACAGGTTAGAGGATTACATTTCTAGAGAAACATGGCAGGTCGTCAAGTCATGACTTGTCCACCTAAGTTAGATGGGAATACTCCTGGTGCCTCCTTAATGTCAAGTTTACATAACACAGTCTGGTAGACAGCAGTACAGGTAAGCCAGGGAGTCTTCAGCCCAGGTGCTCAGCGCATTACTCTGGGGTGATGTCACCTGTCTGGCAGTACAGGTGCCAAGCGTGGGAGGGAAGTATGCAGAAAATGCTGCTGTAAAATCAGAGGTGACCTCTAAGAGCACCGCTGAAACATGTTCGCTGCCGCAGTGGAAAGCAGAGGAAAGAATTGGCAATGGCAACAAAGCCTGCCTGCGCAGGATGCCACGGCACCCGTGCACACACACACACTCTCTTTCACCTCTCTCTCATATACCCATACACACGCTTTGACACACACATACACACAGACACAGACACAGACACAGACACAGACACACACACACACACACACACACACACACACACACACACACACACACACACACACACACACACACACACACACACACACACTCTCCCTCCCTCTCTCTCTCTCACACACACACACACACACACACACACACACACACACACACACACACACACACACACCCTCTCTGACACACACACAAACCACCCCTCGCTTTCCCTACAGTGTGAAACTCTTTCATCTTTGCCAATGCTTGAGAGATTATCTTCAAATGCTCATCTTCTGCTGCTGAGAGGAGGTAGGCAGGCAGCACACAGAGGTAGAGAAGGAGTAACGATGTTCGCACATCTCCACAGAAAAAATACTTCTATCGAAGCAAAAGGCTTCAGTTCTAACATCCACTCACGGCTCTTCCTTTCAAACTAGGACACTTGTTAGTTTGTTGTTGTTGTTGGTGTTTCTATTGTCTCAGGAGTGAGACTCATGTTTTGTAAGTCGTGTTCACTGGCAAAAGAAAGGGGGAGATAGTAGGATAGTAAGAGAGAGGGAGGGAGTAGAAGAGGGGAGGATAAGGGGGGTTCAATCCTCACACCACATGGAAGAAAGCTATTTTGGAGGCAGTCATGTCAGGCTGAGACTGTGTGAATGGAGCCCAGTGGGGGGTTGATAGGGCCTGGTAATACTGAGAGAAAAGCACAACCTGTGGTAGCTAAGCCTGCTGTTCCTTCTTCCTCAGAGGACTACTGCAGAGACAATCACTTTGGGAAGTGCTCTCCATTCATACTGAGATACTGCCGCTTCCGTTTAAACGTTTTTATACACTGTAAAAAAAAAAATCGTAAAAAAAGACAGGTAATCCTAGTTTATGTCGTCGATTACAAATAAATGACCACTTCAATAGGGAACTCTGTACTTATATGGACTTCTCCAGTTGATACAATAGTTTGTTTGTCTGTTCCTCGATTACAGGGTTCAACATGGAACCAAAAAAAAGGTTCTTCAAAGGTGCATTTCAAAAGAAAAAAACACACTATTTTCTGAGTACCACATAATCCCTCAAAGTTGAAGAACCTTAATTTGAGCAAACCCAGTAAGTCACAGTTAGTCAGGGGACGTGTGCCACTGTGCCAGTGTTCAGGCAGTGCTGGAGCTCCCTGGGGTCTGGGACAGGTCTGATCAGGCAGAGAGGCGAGGAGGGGTGAGGAGAAGAGGAGAGGCGTGGGCTCTGGACAGATAGGTTATCCCATCCTCGCCCACCCTACTCATCCATTTTTAACACTGCAATTAACAGCCTGTGTGATGCTGAGAGCCCTGGCCCATGGAGAGAGATCTCTAGAGTACAGATCAGAGGAGAGAAGAGCAGCAGCTGATTTCCTCTCCCTCTCTCTTTCTCAGTGCCATCTCTCTTTTTCTCCCTCTTGCTCTCTCTCTCTCTCTCTCTCTCTCTAAGAAGATCCTCTCTGCAGCTGTAAATCAATAGCAACCATAGCTCCAGAGCCAGAGGCAGGATGCTCACATCCACTCTAATGGGCCTTACCTGGCTGGCCTGTCTCCCAGTGGATCCTGCTGCACTTTAGAGCCCAAGTCAACTCCCATCCAGAGGACATCAGGATAGTCCTCCTACTGTACAGTAGATCTGTTCTCTTCTCATCTATGACAGCTTACAGTAAAAACTTTTTCCATAGTGTATTGTTGCACAATGTGTAACCTCGATTCCCAGCCTGCGGAAAGCCTGGGGAAATTCAAAGCAGAAGTGTGTAAGTGAAAGGGTCCAAACCTGTTATGTGTTTGCTACACTCCCAACCAGTCAATAGGCAGCTTCATGCGGAGCAGCCAATAATTTCCATGGGTAGTGTTACAAAACCTGAATTATAATTCCAGGAAAAATAAAAACACTTCAGCATTTTCTCTCTAAAATATAGCCTGCTAGTAATGTAAGCTAAGTTGATTGGCTAACACAAACAAATGTGCTCTTTTCAAAAGTAACAAAAAAGGCGAGGGGGTTTTCAAAACATCACTTGTTTCACTGCTCAAAACAAAATGTGACCTCTACCAGCCAGCACGGTAGAGGTCTGGGCTAAAATAAATTTCTCCAGACCTCCAAAGGAGTCCCCTATTTCTGCAGTGGGAGAGTATAACTCTAGCTCATGTAGCACCCTGTCCCATTATCCCCTGTTCCTGCAGTGGGAGAATATAACTCCAGCTCATGTAGCACCCTGTCCCATTATCCCCTGTTCCTGCAGTGGGAGAATATAACTCCAGCTCATGTAGCACCCTGTCCCATTGTCCCCTGCTTTGTGCTGAGCAAATACAGCTGATGTCTCTGGAAGTCTGAGGGGCAGACAGGACCAGCTGCAGCCCCAGAGGGGGGGTGACAGGGATGGGAAGAAGGAATCAGTGAGGGGGTAGTCAAGGTGGGTGAAAAAACATACACACACACAAACCACCCCTCACTTTCCCTACAGTGTAAGACTCTTCCATTTTTGCCAATTCTTGAGAGATTATCTTCAAATGCTCATTTCCTGCTGCTGAGAGGAGGTAGGCAGGCAATACACAGAGGGAGAGAAGGAGCAATGACGTTCACACATCTCCACAGAAAAATACTTAATATCAAAGCAAAAGGCTTTAGTTCAAACATTCACTCATGTCTCTTCCTGCCTGGGAGTCAACTTGTCACTAAACCATCATGTCGCCAGCAATGATAACAAATCTGAGGAGGGATTGGAACAGAGGATACACCTGATATTAGGAAGGGTAAGCACTGTAGAGTCTGTCCAAAGTTCTACACATGGTACCCATGAGAGACTGCTGGAGACAATGACGGTGAAGAGCAAACACATTCATGAACACATTCATCTGAGAAATGGAGAGAGAGAAAATGAGAGAGAAGCAGGAAGAGAGGAAGAGACAAAAGAGAAGAGAGAGAAGTGAAGAGAAGCAAGAGACAGAGAAACAAAGAGAGAGAACATGCTGTAGTGTGGGGGAAACTGAGTGAGAGTCTCACACACTTCACTGATCTAGCATGCATGTGAGATCTAGAGGTCACACAAGAGTCAACCCCCTCATAATGGACATTGGTGCCCCCCTTCCTCTCTGAGCCCCCCAGTCCCCTGGGGCTGAGCTTAGCATCTCATATGTACGTAAGGATATTGAATGGGATTTATGATGGATATATAAAAGGTTTCTGTCGTTCCATCTCGGTTGATCAGTCATTCATTTGGTGCCTTCATCCATCAGCTCGTGCCATTTCAATTTGAGACTAGGGTGTCAAGAGAGGGTAATTGAAAAGCAGTCAGATCAGAAAGATGGATCATAAGTTCAAGTGTAGCAATTTACATGGATAGCGTATAGAGAACACACTTTTGTATGATGCCTTCTTTGACCACCAGTATGAGAGCAGTTGCACATAAGCTGAAAATGATTGTTCATGCATGACCAAAATCACATTCACTCATAGACCCACAGTACATTAATACAAATATACAGTGCAAACATACATCCTAATAACATAGGATATTACCAAATGGATAATATATGATATGTAAGCTGTTACAGTCTTTTTAGCTAAGGGTCTCATTGAGAAGAGGACGCAAAACATACAGATAAGGCAGTACATGCCCAGCAGCAGGATCTATTATAGTCTCTCCTACTTTATATGGCTGTTTCATGGTGGTCAGTGCTACATAACTGTTACAGATACAGTTATACTGCATACAACAACAACAACAACAACAACAACAACAACAACAACAACAACAGCCTGAGAATGGCAGATGGGTACAGTAGCCTGACCATTAATCTCTGTTCACCACAACCGCATTAAGTACACATGTCCAACCCACAGTATGCTAAGGTTATTCAGTGGCCTAGGAAGTGGACACAGAGCAGGGTTGCAGCCCTGAAGATGACCTGTGTCTGGACCACTGAACAAATCAATGATGCCTATTGATCTCCAATAGGTTATACATTGATGACGCACTGGGCAGCTTCCGAGAGATGGATTGTATGCAGGAGAGGAGGAGGAGGAGAGGAGGGAGGCACAGCATGGGTCCTCTCATCACTCTGTGTGAAACACAGCTCCCTGCATCTGAGTGCACACTCCATCAGGGTCCATCTTCCAAAAACAGCGGGAGGGGAAAAAAAATATTTTTATTGCCGGAAAACCATAGCCAGAAATACTACCTTTTACTGACTAGGTTGAAATGTCTAAGGTAAAAAGGGAGAGATAACCTGAGAGGTGTACAGGTGTGGGGGCTGTCAGGATAGGGGTCAGATGGTTGAACCACTCAAACACATTACTGTCGCTCAGTGACACATCATTGTTTTGACTCTTACAAGGTCAGTGGAACTTCAAAAGAGCTTGTTTGATGGTGACAGAATTACAGTTTAATTGGATAAAACATACACACACGCACAGGCACAGGCACAGGCACACACACACACACACACACACACACACACACACACACACACACACCCCAACATGATGCTGTGACATCAGGTCCCCTTGTCAAAGGTTTCAAGGCGCCTCTCCACACTCCAGTGCTCACTGTAATAACATCTTGCCTTCTATTAGTCATCCATCACCTACTCTGTCACCCTCCTCCCGGGCCAAGGACTGGAGGGAGAGCAGGGTGGGGGAAAGGACAGGGGACGGCCAGACAGGCTGATTTTATTCTGAAGAAAAGAAGAATAATGTACTGTAAGAAATACACCACTCCCTCCACTGTGTCATGAGAACATGAGGAAACATTATGTTGAATCTTATTTTCATTTTTAAAAACAGCTTTTTTGAAAGCTGGCATGCCTTGTGGATGTTTTGGGAGAATCAAAGGGAGCATATCTTAATGCTCTGATGATACTCAATGGCTGTTCTCTGTTCTCTATACCGAGACACACTGTCTGTCTGGATCTACAGACCAGTCAGAGGAGTAATTGAGGGAATGGAAACACATCCGTTTATCACAATGGGGCCTGAGATGAAGAGAGGGATGGAGAAAGGGATGGAGAAAGGGATGGGGAGCACACAGAGCAGGCCATTGTTGCGCCAGTGAAAAGCTCCTCTCCAGAATTAACTATAATCTTCATTAGTCACACCCTATTAGCTGGCTTAATTACTGATATCTCAGAGGGTCTCTGAGTCTCTGATGTGTGATCTGAAAAGACTGACAATATTCTGTACATTACAAAGTCTACATCTGTATGAATATGGTACCTATTCATTGATAGAGGGGGTCTAATCATTATCACATGCACTCCTTCCTTCCTTCCTCCCTTCTTTCCTCATCCCTTTCATCTGATATAACTTCTTCAAATATAACCTTACATTCTGAATAAAGTGGAATACAGTGAAGTGGAATGGGTGCAGGAAGGGAAGAGCTATTTTCAGACCAAGAGCTGTTCATCCTGAGATTTATGCACTTCAGACATCTGAATATTGTAGGCTAGATCAAACGAGTCATTCAAACCTATTCACTGATAGAGGGTGTCTAATAGTCATCACATCTATAATAATCTCTTGCCATTCATTCATTCATGCATGCATGCATTAATTAATTCATTCATTCATTCATTCATTCATTCATGCACTCCTTTCTTCCATCCTTCCTTCTTTCCTCATTCCCTTCATCTGATATAACTTCTCCAAATAAAACCTCACATTCTGAGTCGCAGCAGGAGCTGGGCTGCCTTGGCTGTCATCCCTGTGGTGAGCCATTCTGAGTAGCTATTTTACAGGAATATATAGTCTGATAATTACAGTCAGCTCTGTGGCTCTGACCAGTGAGGTGAGGTTATTCAATGGACTCGGAAGTGGACAATGGGCAGAGGTTAAGCTATCTTGAACCTCTGTCTGGAGTCTTGATTACTGAAGACTGTCTGTCCACCACAACCGCATTAAGTAAACATCTCCAACCCACAGTGTTCAAAGGTTATTCAGTGGCCAAGGAAGTGGACTCTGGGCAGGGTGGCAGCCCTTATTGATACAGATTGAATCTGTATTCAACACAACTGCATTAACTACACATCTCCTAGCCACAGCCCCATCTACAATACCTACACATCTCCTACCAACAGACCCATCTACAATACAACCTAGACAACTACAAACATCACTTGTGTACAACTAGACAACTTCAACCCATAGTCTGCAGTACCTCTTAACCCTTCAACAACAACAACAACAACAACAACAACAACAACAACAACAACCCACAGTTTTATCTCAAACCTTCCCATCTCTAACCCACAGCCTCCAGCACTGGGGTGGGGTTGCCATGCCTATAAATGTCTGATGTAACCAATAATGCAGTTTCCTAGACACAGAGAAAAAACACATGTACGTTTTCTAAAAGCATTCCAGTGGGGCCGGGCCGAATGGGGCTCCAGTCAAGTGGAATGGGTGCAAGAAGGGAAGGGCTATTTTCAGACGAGCCAAGACGGAGAGCTGTTCATCCTGAGTTTTATGAACTCCAGCTGTCTGAATACTGTAGACTAGATCAAACAAGTCATCAAGCCCTTGACGGGTTAGGAGATTGGGGGTGGGTGTAGGCAGGAGGTCATAGCAAGGGCATTGAGCCCCTAGGAGTTCCAGCACAGTATCTCCACAACTAATCAAGGGCTTGCTTAGTCAGATAAGTTCAGACTGATGATTACATCTGTTAGTACTGGGCAGGAAAACAATCCTGCATACTGTACCCTGTGGGTCCCCAGGAGCAGGTTTGAATAACACTGTAATAGCCCATTCAGGTGTCTAGCCTTTGGCTGTCACATTGTCAGTGTTAGTGGGTCTCCTGGCTTGGGTCTGAACTGGGACATAACATCGAGACGTCAGAGCCCCAACGTCCCCCCAGAGCTCCCTCAGTGAAGGTGACTCTCTCTCTCTCTCTCTCTCTCTCTCTCTCTCTCTCTCTCTCTCTCTCTCTCTCTCTCTCTCTCTCTCTCTCTCTCTCTCTCTCTCTCTCTCTCTCTCTCTCTCTCTCTCTCTCTCTCTCTCTCTCTCTCTCTCTCTCTCTCTCTCTCTCTCTCTCTCTCTCTCTCTCTCTCTCTCTCTCTCTCTCTCTCTTTCTCTCTCTCACTCTGCATTCCATTCCAGACCATTCAGCTGTGAAGTTCAGTAAAGCGAACACTGATTGGCTTAAAACTACAGCAGCTTTTTCCCTTCACTTTCCCCCCACCTAGAAAGGGCCTCCAGCAGATTACCAGTCAGTCAGAGAAGCACACTGGAACTGCTGCTTTCTACGCAGGGCCAAGTGTTTTTTCCCTCCTCAAATTAGCATTTGAAAGGATGTGAGGAGGGCTGGGGGGTGAAGGGGGGCGAGGGTGGACTAGAGGGACTTTGCCCGTTGGTGAGAAGTAGAGGTTTTCTTCACAGCCAAAACTATTATCCTGCCACTGCCTTTGAGGATGGGTGAAAAGAGGCCTTTGTCAGTCAGTCTCACTAACGTTATTCACCCCTGTTATAGAGAGCAGGGCACCAAGGCCTCCCTGTGCATTACTTCATCTGCTCTCCTTCATCTACCTGTCACAATGTACTGTATGGCAGCTAGGCACCAAACATTTCATCTGTTGGCTGGGTGCCACTTTCAAGATAGTTTGTCTTTGTCCGAGAGGCCATTGAGCTATAGAAATGGAATTACTTGGTTGAATCATCTGAAGGCACGTGAAATGGCAGACTACAGGCTATTCATACTGTACTGTACAGTGTGTGTTCACAAAGCCTCAGAAGGCTTTTGATCACAGCAGGGGAATAGAAGGGGACATAAAGAGAATGTTTTAATAGCCATCATTAATGACCTGAGATGTCAAGCTGAACTATTCTGAATAATTTGCCGTATGGTTATTTATAGGGCAATATAGAATCAAGTTCTTTACTTGACTGAACAACTTTTCTCTTTATGTCCTTGATGAATCCCTTTCTTCTTCCTGACTAAGTGGTCAGACACTTGAGTCAAGCTGCTCCTCCTCCCAGCCGACGTCTCTATCTCCCCCCCTCTCTATCCCTCCTCTCTCATTCCACAGTGGTATTTGCCAAGCAGCTGTCACTGAGGAGACGATGGCCATGTCAACAGCCTTGTAACTATGG
>NC_139657.1:16672200-16704700 GCF_951799395.1 Argentina silus | reverse complement strand
GTGCCAGCATGAGTATGTGTGTGTGTGTGTGCATGTGTGCGTGCGTGTGTGTGTTTGGGTATAAATCATATACCCCAGTGTCTGGCTGCCTCATCAGTGCCGCCCCAGGGAGACAAGTCCCTAAGACAGATGGAAGTGGCTTCACTTCCTGTGCCTCCATTTCTATCAAGACAGTGATGGAGCTCAGTAATAAAGTTTTGGCAGGATGCTGAGTGGGGGGTGGTGTGTGTGTGTGTGTGTGTGTGTGTGTGTGTATGTGTGTGTGTGTGTGTGTGTGTGTGTGTTTGTTTGTGTGCACGTTCGTGCGTGCATGCGTGCGTGTGTGTATGTGTGTAAGTGTGTATGTGTGTAAGTGTGTGTGTGTGTGTGGGGGGGGGGGGGGGGGGGGGGCGGCACTGCCCTTCCAAGGTGAATGAACAAAGGAAGGTGGGACCTGTGTGAGGTAGATTTACTACAGCCGGTTAGGCTTGTGTTGAATGAACCCAGGCTGGCCAGTTATACGGCTCTCATCATAAAACAAAGACATCAGGCAGACGTCCATCTGAGGGGAATGGCTGTCTCATCAATGTCGTTATCACATTTAAAATGTCTCCAGCATAACATCTTAATAACCACACAGCCTTTGGATAGGTCTGCTACTAGGCACTACACAGCCAGTCCTCTTTCAGTTGAGAATACCTTTCCATAGCTCTACCACACAGGCTGGGTTCTCTCACTCTAGAACACATTTAAATACCTGTCCTCTCGAGATCCTAAAACACGCGCACATACTGTATAGTATCTCTGCCACTTCTCAATACCACACAGGTTGTCTTCTACGAGTTATAGGATACTTAACATCATACTGGGTTACCTATTATGGCAGAACAATTATACAGTATACCAGGGGAGGCTGGTGAGGTAGAATTCGGAGGACGGGCTCATTGTAATGCATGGAACAGAATGAGGAATGTGTGTTTGATACAGCACCATTCCTTATTCCATTCCATGCGTTACAATGAGCCCGTCCTCCAATTTCTACCTCCACCAGCTTCCCATGCAGTATACATGACCCAGTATTATGGTGTTTCTCATGCCATATATATACAGTACGGGTAAGCTTGCTGTCGTTAGCCAGATCAGATTTGCTTAAACAGCCTAATACTGTAACTACCCTACACAGCAGCTCATTGAGGTTTGTACTACATGTAAATTGATATAATGACTCATGCCCATATCAGAACACAACACTAGCCCTCTCCTATTGTTCTACCCCAACATACGGACGATATTTATATGCCCGGCGTCAAGGCAGAACAAAGGCTCAGGTTTCTTTTGATTGTTTGTCGGTCCTCTATTTTCTCTCTCTCTCTCTCTCTCTCTCTCTCTCTCTCTCTCTCTCTCTCTCTCTCTCTCTCCCTCTCTCTCTCTCTCTCTCTCCTACCCCCCAGATGGTTGAAGTGTAGCGGAGAGAGCTCCCTTCACGTTAACAGAAAGGTCAACACTGACAGTGAGCAATGCATGTTAATATCATCATTTTACAAGCCAAATCTCTGCTGCTTGCATTCTGGCACTGACAGCTAGGCCACACAGTCCTTCCTCCACTGGGAGGTAGGGAGGGGGAGGGGGAGAGAGAAAGAGAGAGAGAGAGACAGTCACCTTCACTGAGGGAGCTCTGGGGGGACGTTGGGGCTCTGACGTCTTGATGTTATGTCCCAGTTCAGACCCCAAGCCAGGAGACCCACTAACACTGACAATGTGGCAGACAAAGGCTAGACACCTGAATGGGAGAGAGAGAAAGAAAGAAAGATAGGGAGAGAATGTAAACAATGTGAATAGGTCAGACTACCAGAGATGAATGTGTGCCTAGGAGAGGTATAATATCTCATTTATATACAGTGATTCTGGACTTCTGTGTGCTGCATTTCAGAGTAGCTCATTACATCCTATTACAACTGTCGGAATGTAAGCCAAACACCAAACTGTGTGCACTGTACTGTAGGAGCCTCTCCTTTTAACACAATACTCAGTAACAGAAATGAGGAGGGGATAATGTTATGAGGAGGGGATAATGTTATGAGGAGGGGATAATGTTATGCAACTAGTAAAAGCAAGTGAAAACATAACTTTCTCATTTCCTGGAGTCAATGTTGTGATCATCAACATAAGAAAATGAGAAAACACATTCCTCAGGCAGGATAAGAGTTGATCGGATTAGGAACCTTATGTTCCCCCTGACCTCTTACCTTGAAGTTGTCTGCTCCTCCTTGGTGCAGGCCAGATAGCTGAGCAGGTCACTTGTTGTCACGGACGAACGCAGGACTAGTCAAGTCCAGTAATGGACCACGCCATACATGTACTCTCTCCCACAGAGTCCAGTAGCCACTGTCAGCCCACAGAGCTGGCAGAAATGAGGGTACAAAAGCATGCTAAAGCCAGAAAAAACAACACATTTCAGTGTTTTCCACAGAGCGAAACAACAACAACCTCTAGGACAGGCAATGTGCCCTGGGAAAGGGAGAAGGGGTCCAGCGAGCTTGCTACCCTTTCAAACTAGACAGGACAGGATCAGAGAGAAAGCAGTAGCAACAGGTGGCCTAATCAAACATGATCTCTGTCCAGTTGCCATCAGTCTGTCAATTAAGAGGCTACATTCACCAAATAAGAGAGTAACCTGATCTGGTGGGGTTGCCTTGACTGTGGGCATTATGTCTGCCTGGCTGGCTGGCTGGCTGGGGGGCTCAGAGACCCCAAAGCCACTCCCACTGGGGAACAAGCTATCAACACACCAATACAAGGAGAGAAAATAGACACAGTATGTCTGAGATGTTGATTACTGTTCAACTGTCCCTGATGAATAAATAAATGATGAAGATCTAGAAATAAAAAACAAACCGACACAATCTCAGTTGACGAACAATAATAGTTATTTATTAAAGAGAAAAAAATGAATTTACATTTTTATACCTCCAAAACAGGGAGGACACTGATAAATAAAGCCTCATTATAAAAAGCTTAAATCGATCCCAAAAAAAAAATCCACAATCAATACTTTAAAAGTTAAATTTGTACATGACACATATTTACATAATTGTTGCTTTGCCCTTTTTTCTTTTTACATGAAATTCAGCAAGGAAATAATAATGTACCTTCTTAGTACAAACACAACATATTACTTTAAAAGCGCTGGTATACAGTATTACTGTAAAACCCATTCCAACTCCTCACAACCGCTGGTTAATATTCTAGTGCATTTTAATTTGAGCATAATGGTCTCCTCTATCTTTGCAATCATAGCCACAATGCATACATGTACAACAATATTACAGAGCTACTAGAACTGACAGTTTATGTTTTGGAAAACTATTAGCAGACATCTGATGAATATCAAAGTGGTAAAGGGTTGAGTCCAGGTGGGTTACTCCTTTCAAAAGTGGGATATCTTGTGTCTATAAGGCAAAGAGTGAATGAACCAATCCAAATGCCAATGTTCTCCCTATGCTTTCATATTTAAGTTTAAGGCCATATACCACCATCAAATTCATGTGGTGATTTATTTTGCATATATATGACCAAAGGAAAAATGTTAGTAAGATCAAGACATATCCCGCAGAAATGGTTAATAGAAAAATTAGAAAGTTGCCACAGCACCATCTGATGGTCAAAACAAGGCAAATACAGTCAAAGGCATGTAAAATCAAAGCCCTGTAACAGACAGAGTGATTAGCACCATATTTCAGTTTTACAGACAGAGTCAGGAGACAGGGTTTAAATTCTGCTCATCAGCAGAAAAGAGAAATGACGCAGCAGAAATATTAGTCTTTCTGCAGCTACAGTTATATCAATCAAAACCCCAGAGCCTGGAGTATGGAGGAGAGGAAAAATCAATGAATAAAATCCAGGAACATTAATTATTCTGGCCCATTTGAGAGGCATAAGAGAGCTTATGGCACAGCCTATCAATACTGGAGCAGATTGAATCATGGAAAATAGTGGGAAATGGAGAGATTTGTCCAAAGTAAAAGTGTTGTCTGGTATTAGTTATAAGAGGACAGCCTGACCTGCAGGTAAATAGCTCAATGGAAATCCAATGGGAGATGAAATAAGGGAATGGGTTAATTGATTTTTTCCCCAATATCAGTATTGAATAATACAATAAAAAAAACTAAAAAAAACATTCCGATAGGGAGTTTCTGTATTATCAATTTGTGAAACTATATCCTCACAAATGTAACTCAGTCTGGGTCAATAAATTGATTGTCACTCATTTGAAAGCAGAAAGTCATCTCCACTTGTAACAGAGTGAGTTTTCTATAAAGTGCTTGTCGCCATCACACCGTGCTCCTATTGCATTGCAGTGATTGACAAATAGAATGGTTCACAAATTGTGTAATCAAGTTGTGCAGAGAGGGGGGGGGATACAAAGTACCGCAAATGTTCAACCCAACATTACTGTAAGTCTGCTCTGTAACTGTGACATCAACACTTTTCATTCAATTTTACATTCAATTGTAAAGTGGACAATAGAGGGCAAAAGCAACACAACAACTGAAGCTATTTCTTTGTATTTTGCTCCCTCTTTTACAAGGACTCTCTCTCTCTCTTGCTCTCTTCCTCTTACTCACTCATCCGTCTCTCTGAGATGCTCATCCTTCTCTTCTCCTCCACAACAAGCTCCTCTTTCTCTTCTCCTCCACAACAAGCTCCTCTTTCTCTTTCTTTGGCTTGGCTTGTCTCTGCTTCCTCCAGACTCATTCATCCTGCTCTGTTGTTGCTCTGACTCATCTGTTAGTCATGTCTGTTTGGCTTCTCATCGTTAAGTCATGTCTGCGCTGGTCCTCAGCCCTAACCTTGTACTGCAGACTGCTTCCGCCCTGCTCTGAAACATCTTGTGAAAGGTTGAAGGGGGGAATTAGGCTCTAGTTCATCATGGGTAGGGTAAAGCATCACGCAATACCTTGACAAGAAACACCTTTGTAAAAGCTTTACTCTGAGTTGTTAGATAAAGTGTATGCTCTCGTTTGACATCATTATGGACTATACCACACTTCCGGCTGTCACAACTGCCAGGAGTAGGCGGGATATCGGGTGTTGATGCATTAATGTCTTGTTGTGCATTAATGCTTACTTAGCATATACTTCAATGTTGGGAAATGCAGAAAATTCTGTGATAGTCTCCACGTCTGCACTTAATCTGTTTAGTCTTCCCTTCACAGAGAAACGGATGTTAGCTACTGTATACTTCATGAATGATCAAACTCTCCTAATCATGGTATATTCCCTGACGCTGTCCAAATCCTATCTGAACACTCTCTAAGGAAACCAACCCATGAATGCATGAGTTTCAAGCCACAGCAGATTTGCAGCAAACCCTAATTATCATCATCAAACAGTCACACCCAAAGCCTTCAGAGTGGCGACAGAGTGTCTGCATTGTGTCATGGGTAATCCTAAACGGTGTCACAGGAAGTGATCTAGTTGAGCTTCCTGTCCGTGCCCCACCCCTCTCAAGGTCTATGGGCATGTCAGTAGGGCTCAAGTCTGGCCACATCCCTCCAGGGTATTGCAGTCAGCTTATGCAGTTGCCATGGTGCTGTGGGTGTGGGGCATTGTGGGATAGTGAAGGACACAGGGATCAGCAGAAGAAGATTTCTCCATCAGCCTGAGGCTCGGACACCCCGGTGTTCTGGGGATCTGTGGTGGAGAAGAGATGGACATACACATTAGGGAAACCAACAAGTAAAGTGTCTTTGCTCAATTTAATTCATAAAACTTTATTCACTGAAAGCTCTACCACTATCTATTATTTGTATACCACAGATGCTAAAGTTTTCTATTATTATCATTACAATAACCTGGCTGTGTGTTCTGTCCTTTCCCCTTCTTCTTTTTCTTGTCCTTCTTGTCCTTGGTCTTGGCCAGCTGGAGCAGGCGGTTAGGGATCTGGTTCGGGGCCTCACCACCCTGGGCCTTGGACCCAGACCCGGAGTTGGAGGAGGAGAAGGGGTTGAGGCTCAGGTTCTTGCCCTTTCTCTTGGAGCCCATCCTCAGGAAGGGTTCTTTGGTGACGGGGGAGGAGGACAGGAGCTCCGCCTCCCCTGGGTCTTTATCCAGCGAGCCGGAGCTCTGGAACCTCAAAGAGTCATCTGAGGTGGTGGAGGGGGTCCGCTGGGTCCTCTTCAACTGCTCTGCCTGCAAACACAACCGTACATGAGAGACAGCGTTAGGCTTTACAGCAAGTTAAACATTTAAACCTTCTTATTAATTGAATCTTACACTACTTTTGGATTATAGAGTTATAGAGCTTTAGGACTACTATCTCACCAGAGCTGAGGTGGAGGTTATATATAAAAACTATTACTGTAAGAAGTAAGAGTTACGAGGGATAGGTAAGGTAGGTGGTCACATAAACCATGAAAATTCCATTGTGGTTAAATCTTCTTATTTAAGAGTTACATAACCTCTGGAGCACAACAACCTGAAGAAATGGACAAAAGACTCACATAAATCACTGTATGAAAATCTGTTACAACAGAAATGAATCTTCTACTCTACTCTAAACCCCATTCAGACCACACACATAAACCAGGAGCCCAGTCCAGTCCAGACACATAACACATTTAGACCAAAGAACATGACTGTATAAGAACTAAGCCTATTGGTCCATCTCACCTCTGCTTTCTTCAACTGCTCCACCAGCTCCGCCTCTCTGCGTAGCCCCTCCCTGTCTCTGTCCAGCTTCCTCTGGGCGTCCCTCAGCCTCTCCAGATCTCTCTGATACTCCTCTTTTCTCCTCTGAAGCTCCTCCCTCTCCTCTTCCAGCTGCCTGCGCCTCCTCCCGCCATCCTCCTCTTGCTCCTTCACCTGCTCCTCCCGCTCCGACAGTCCACCCTCCCTCACCTCCCACTCCCTCTCCCTCCTCCTCCTCTCCTCGGCGTGCGCTGCTTGCTGCTTCTGGAGGTTGGCTGCCTCCTGCCTCTGCTTCTCCAGGCTGCGCTGCTTCTCCTGCTCGATCAAGGAGTTGGGACGGGAGGAAGAGGAAGAGGAGAGGGAGGAGATGGAGGAGTGGCGCGAGGCGGGGCGGTCGCTCAGCGCATGCCGCTGGTCCTCGATGAATGTGTCTTGTTGGACTACCACCGCCTGGAGATGCACAGAATGTAGTTATGTAGATACAGTATAACTGTGTTTATACATACTGCAATTCACATAACAATGATGTGAGCCGAAGGTAGTACAAGGAGAAGAACACAAACTGTACCTTCAGTGTGTTGAGCAGGCCGTGGAGATGAGTGACACTATGGAGCACCTGCTACAAGACAAGAGGAGAGCAGAGGAACCCATGACAATGATGAAAGACTAGACTCTATGCATGAATGACATGGTTTATCTATATACAGTGCCCTGCGTAAGTAATGGGACGGTGAAGCATGTTTTCTTCTTTCGGCTCTACATTCGACAAGTTTGGAATTACTATAATAGTAGACATTCTCAGCTTTTATTTTATGGTATTTGTGTACATATTGGTTTATTTTTTCAACACTTACATCACTTTTTATGCATAGTCTCTCTATTTCAGGGTACCCAAAAGTAATGGGACAGATTTATCAAATATCCAAAATAAGCACTCATGTTTAGTGTTTAGTCAACAATCCTTTGCATGCAATAACTGCCTGAAGTTTGCGACCCACTGACCCCACCAGACGGTGGGTATCTTCTCTGGTGATACTCTGCCAGGCCTGTACTGCAGCCATCTTCTAAAATGTTCATCATCAGGGAATTAAATGCATATTGACTTGGATTTAAATCGAAGATTGACTTGGCCAGTCTTTCCAGATCTTTCTACTTTTTGTCTCTGAATTTGGGGGCATTTGCTTGCACACTTCAGAATACCTTCTGCTGCTGCTGTCAGCATTTACAATAATCAATTAAGTTGGTCAGTTCTAGTGGCAGCTATACATGCCCAAACTTAACACCCCTGCATGTTTCTTAATTATGGTGGGGATTCTTTGGTCATCCACTGTGGATGTCTTCCTTGTCCTACCAGCCTGTTTGCGATAGCTGAGCTCAGCAGTTCTTTTTTTTTTGCTTTTTAAATATGTTCCAAACTGTTGATTTTGGCAAGCCTAAGATTTTGGCTTATTTTTAAATGTTTCTATTTTTTCCAGATTTTTCAGCCTAATAATGACTTCCTTGACTTTCATTGATCCTCATGTTGACAGACACCAATAGCAAACTCCAAGCCTAGAATCAGTACTAGACATTGACAGCTATCTTATGCCTGCACAAATGATGTGACGGAACACACTTGACTTACCAGAAACACCTGTCAAGTCAAGGGCACTGTACTGTATATATCATGGTTTATCACGGTATATTTATAGTGTGGGACAACTACCTCACTGTTCCTCTTGAGCAGCAGCATCAGGTTGGCGTTGCCCCCCTGTGGAAGACAAGCAGTGTTACTGATTGTATTAGTGCAGATGTTAATTGGGCCCTAAGAGCTGCAGCCTGATCCCACCTGCATGCAAGCCTGAGCAGGGGAGGTTAAAGACATTTGGACCACAGGGCTCACATACAGTCCAAGGGTCCAGCCATGCCTAATAGAGCATTTTTACTGAGCCTTTACTTAGCTCAGCCCTGGCCCCTCGGGCCTGGCTAATGTCTGATAGGTGTAGCTCAGCCCTGGCCCCTCGGGCCTGGCTAATGTCTGTAATAGGTTGGTGGATACTGAGATACAGCTAATTTTAAATTCCCTCCTGATGGTGTGTGAGAGTAAAGGAGAGCAGCTCGGAGTTATATAAGGTATGTGTGTGTGTGTGTGTGTGTGTGTGTGTGTGTGTGTGTCTGTGTGTGTGTGTGTGTGTGTGTGTGTGTGTGTGTGTGTATAAACTGGCCTTCATTATAAGCATTTCAATCTCTTTTATGTCTTTGTTGTGTTGACACACACAAGCAATATGTACACGAATACACACACACACACACACACACACACACACACACACACACACACACACACACACACACACACACACACACACACACACACACACACACACACACACACACACACAGTCCAGCAGGTCCATTAATTACCTTCTTTAACACGCTGTCTGACTCAGTCCTGCGAAGGTCTAATGAGTCATCCCCCTCTTCTTTCTCTCCGTCTGGAACAAGATAGAATCATTGGCCTCATTATCATCCATTTCCACAGGAGACATTCAATCATACTGGTGCAGATCATCATAGGGCACATTGCTACACTGTACAGCAGTGGTCTAAAACTCACATCCTTGTGGGACAGTGGAATGTAATGGAATGTTTATGCTCCATCCACTAATCATGGTTAGTTGATTAGAATCAATACCTCGCTTAGTAAGATCAGGTATGTTAGTGCTGGGTTGGAGCAGAAACATGCATCCACTGCAGCCCTCTGGTGATTGACCCCTTGAGGGTGGAAAGAGTGGAAGGTGGTCTTACTCTTGGAGATGTTCATCTGGTGGCTGTCGAAGCCTCCGAAGGTCTCCGCGCGGCGTGGCAGACACACCGGCCCCACACCGCCCCCTGGTGGCTCCTGGGTACTGCACACCTGCTGGCCCACGGCCCCTCCCAGACTGCCATTAACCAGGACATGAAGGGTTTCCACTAGAACATACAGAGAGAAGCATACACACTTAGACACTAAGACCAAGGGAGCTGTCCTGCACTCAAGATCAGATACAACTCAGTTTATAAGTCCACATGACTCTGTCTCTGTGTCTCCCTCTCTCTCTCTCTCTCTCTCTCACACACACACACACACACACACACACACACACACACACAAGATAACAGATACAATTCAGTTTGCAAGGCCACTTGACCACTGCCTGGTCAATCTTTCTCTCCTCGCCCTTTCTCTGTGTCTCCCTCTCTTTGTGTCTCCCCCTCTCTTACACACACACACACACACACACACACACACACACACACACACACACACACACACACACACACACACACACACACACACACACACACACACAACAAAATAACTCTGCAGCAACCAGTATAGACATACATGAACTAGGTTACTATGGGAACCAGGAATGAAGGAGTAAAAGATCAATAACTGAATCATTACTCAGACTGCTGCATTAATCCATTTGTTTTCATTCTGCAGTGCAGAATCACGCTTATGCATTGATTCCATCCCGGTCTACAGAATGAAAGCACTGTTAGCTCTATACTAAATAACAATGACAAGGACAATTCATCACTCTGTCTTGTGTAGGCAAAGGGTTTTCTGGCAGATAGGATAGGAAGTGCATTGGATTTAGCTTGTCTGGCGCATCGGGTGGGCAGTGTTTGCACTTGCACTTGACCAATGGAATGGTTGACAGTGTGCAAATCCCATCCATCTAGTGCACCAGGAGAACTAAATCAAGGTCCTTCCATAACTTTCCATTTCCTCAGGTAATTCACTCATTGGTTCTGTGTCTTCATGGAAATCACTGATTGGCTAATTTGTTGAGGTAATGCAATCTGAGACCACTGATTGGCCTCTGAGTATCATCTGTGCACTGTCTCTAGGCCCCCCACATACCTTCCCTCAGGGCATCCTTAATGATTGGCTCTCCCTTGGTGACGTCATCAGGGGTGGCCCTGAACAGCATCCTGGTTCTGATTGGTGGGTTGGGTTCCTCGGCGGGGGCGCACTCACACATGTCCCTGAATAGAAGCACCTTCTCCTCCAGCAGAGACACGATCTGCTCGTCCTTCTTCCTCAGCAGGTCTGAGAGGAGGGAACACACACACACAAACACAGGTGTTCAACAAGAACACACACACACAGGTTCCATTCGATAAAGTGAATATGTAATAGAGCGATATTTACCTCTCATCTCCCTGGCCTTGGTCTCCTGTAGTCTCCTGTCCTCCTCTGTCTCACTGGGGATTCCCTCATCATCCTCCTTCTCTCTATGGATAGTCAAGACCACCACCACCACCATCATCATCATCATCATCATCATCATCAGCAACACCATTAATCATTTCATTTAGGCTGCAGATGCACCTTCTCCTGTCAGATTGGTTACAGTACAGAGTACAGTTACTGTACATACAGTACATGGCATTTAGTGAAGAGAGGAATCCTTGACCCTACAAGGACTAGAATAGAAAAGCCCTGGTACAAAGCAAGTACAGTACTCTCCCTTCATCTATATACTATTGAAAACAATGAATACACCACATGTTTGTGCTCCTCTCCCAGTGACTCACATGGAGTGCATGGCGTCTTGTATGAGCTGCATCCAGGTGTTGCGTTCGTCCTTGGTGCTGGCATGGACCTCCACCATCTCTGGCTTCTCGATCCCCGCCGTGATCAGGAATAGGCCCCGCTCCTCATTGGCCACCTCCCGCACGATTAGCTTCTGGAGGGAGATGACCGTGGAGCGCTGGTCCTAAAGGGGAGGGGCGGTTAGGGAGGTGAGGAAGGGGTTGAGGAAAAAAAACGTAGATTTGCAAGGTTTCTAACATAGTTGCTATGTGGAAATGCAATGCGTCTACAGACAAGAAAACACTAGATTTGCAAGGTTTCTTACATAGCCACTACTGTATATGAAAATCCAATGTGTGTAGAGAGGAGAAAATACTAGATTTGCAAGGTTTCTTTCATATTTCCATGTGACTAGAAAGCCAACTGGAAATAAGAGTCTTATTAAAAAACTTAAAAAACTAGACTGGAATCTGCCAAGAGTTCTTGTCATGCCAGTGTAACAGTTTCCTTCAAAACAAGCAACGACTGAGCAACGGCCTTTGCATGGCACGGTGTTACACAACACAGCTGAAACAACACAGACAGGCCGGACTGGTGTTGTAACAGCAAAGCTAGCCAGCCTCAAAGTAAACTGACAAAAAGAGGGCAACGTTCTCCACAGTTTATACAGCAGAGGACAATGGGAGAAACATAAACATACCAGTGAAGCAAAGACATATTTCTGGTCTTTCTCTTGGAGGAAGATGAACACGTCAGAGAGCAGCATGGCCTGGACATCTGGGGGGAGGGGGGGGGAACGTCAGTCGGGATCAGGAGAAGAAAAAAAAAGAAGAGATACTTAGAGAAAGAAAAAGAGAGACACAGATTGATAAAAAAAAATAGTCTGTTCCATTACCCTTAAGCCTTCCGGCAGAGTTCTTCAGCTGCAGCGGTCCGTCATGCAGCAGCCTCCTCCCTCTCACCAGGTCTTCTCTGGCGAACATCTGTCCGCTCTTCATCCTCATGATGGACTTGCTGTCCGTCCGACTGTACACGTCTTTCAGACGTCGCTTCTTATCGTGTTCGTTCACCTTACTGTCCACGGCCGCGATCACCTCCTTCACCTGCCTCAGAGCTCGGCTCACGTCCTCGTGGTCCTCCTCGTTGTCTACACACAGGGGGAATAAGGGCCGTGTCATTTACAGACAGAGAGCATAATGCTGAGAGCATAGAGAGCATAACTCCACTCGTCGCAATACTAAATAGTTATTTATTCATGGTATGTGTTGTGTTGTGTGTGTGTTGCATAGGACTGTATGCCATTGTATTGTATTGCATTGTATTGAACAGTGAAAAAAAATACTTGAGGCGATCTTACCTTTGGTGTGTTGTAGTATCCTCTGTAATAACACTGGGTACTTGGTTATACGCTGGGTGACTAGTAATATACACTCTGGGATGCCTAGTCTCCGGACGATTGTACTGCTCATCTTTTTCTGGAAACACAGGTGCATACAATTCAAACACTGTTTCATGCAATGTCTTCACTCAGAGTGAAGCAGATACATGTGTTCTTATACGCAAGGCAGCACCTGGTGAAATAAGTGAGACCTCGCACTGCTTATAGTGGAAAGATCATGACATCATGAAAGACCATCATGGAAAAATCATGACCTATAGAGAAACAGTACAGCGTCTTGCATAACAAAGAGTTCTTACTTTGATGAAGGCTTGGAAGCGCTTGTCTTTGGTGTGAAGCTCTTTATA
Organism: Argentina silus; assembly: GCF_951799395.1. Lineage (NCBI taxonomy): Eukaryota > Metazoa > Chordata > Actinopteri > Argentiniformes > Argentinidae > Argentina > Argentina silus. The sequence goes on along the minus strand of NC_139657.1, from coordinate 16,691,718 downwards.
AAAGTTGACCGCCTCGTTGTGGCGGCTGCAGAATTTCCCATAGACCTTCCTCATGCGATCTGCATTGGAACCTGAGAACTAAGGACACACTAACAGGTTAGCCTAGTAAACAACATTACCCCAGTGCTCTCTCAACATAATGTGGTGGATGAGCTGAGTCACCCTCAGACAATGGGAAGTGCTATGAGCACCTGTCGTAAAGGCACAATAGATCAAATCCATTAACATGTATGTACGTCCACAGCCCTTCCACTCCCTGTCTTTCCCATTTAAGTGAGTAAAATGTGCAGTTCCTACGGCAGTGGCAGCAGAGGGCACACCTCAGTAAGGACAGTTAACACTGAAGTAATGCAGCTTGAAGCAAAGAGCTAAAAATCGATATCCAAAATGTATTCAAAAACGGTGTGCCTTGCCTGATCTTTAATTGTCCTACATTTATTTCCACTGATAATGAAATATAGACAATGTCATACTAACAGACTTTCGTATGTACGTAAGACTACATTTTTGATTGTAAAACCTCCTGCTAGCGCTATGCTAGCGAGTGAGGCAGATAGCACAGCCCTTTCAAACATTCCTGACTAAACAGAATACTGTAAGAATGACAATACTGTCCTTGGAAATAAGTCAGATTGTCTTTTAATATCTCAAATAATTTTCGAAAGCCCTTTTTAAAAAAAAAATCTCCATTGGAGCCAATGTATTTGCCTTTACTCTATTTAGCACCCCCTGCTGGTACAAAATATTATGTTTTGTGGGAGTTCTCTTGTATATACCTTCTCTGGTACATCTGAGTAATAATGCTAACCTGTGTGAGGAGGACATCTCCTATCTGGCGGATGAGGAAGCTGCCGTCGTCCCGCCCCTCAATGACGGACTCCCTCTTTCGCTCCAGGAGGTGTGTGAAGAACTGTGTGTGCAGGTCTAGGAGTTCCTCCAGCATTGGGAATACTCTCTCTACGATATGACCCTCCATCTGCAGCTCCTTCTGTAGACCCTTACTGTATACCTCCGCCATGATCCGCAGGGTCCGTACGTGGTGCATCTCTGTCTGGAACAACTCTGGAGGAGGAGAGGGGAGGGGAGGGCGGAAAAAGGGAGGCAACGGGTTAGAGGGAGGGTAATTGTAAGACTTACATTTGCCATCCACTGGGCCCTGCTGTCATCTATGTAAAAGTAACTTTTTACCTCAAAATAAAGCCACATCCAGAGAGGCATGGGGAGTTGGTATAGTGCTAGACCTAAATCAACAACTCCATCCTATTCTATTTGTGGTGAGTAAGACCCTCCTAATCCATAATACTCAATAATGAAATCAAATCAATGGCTTGACTGAGACAAAAGACTTGTAGAACTAGTGATGGTTTGTGTGTGATAGTGGGAGCCACCCTCCTACCATAGATGACGTCTTGTCTCTTGACCAGTTCCTTCTTCAGCTGCTTGACATACTTCTTGTCCACAGTAAAGCTCCAGGAGTCTGCTTCCAGCTCCTTCGCTTCCGCCTCAAACTCCCCCATCAACTGGCTGTCCATCATCTCCGTGCCTGAGAGACACAAATATGCACAAAGAACAAATGTTTATTTAACCTTTACTTAGTCCGGGAAGTTATTGAGAACTAATTTTCTTTTACGCACGATGTAAACAAGGGCCAATTCACATGCCGGTGCTAGCATTAAAGAGACAACAGCTATAAACGTGTGAGAAGATGTGTATACTGTAAGTTTTACTAAGTTTTCTATCTGCAGTATGAGTCCTGTCATTCCTTGGGAGGTGCCTGAAACATGGCACAAAGAGAAGCAGAGAAGACTGTCTTTGTTAGGCTTACCTTCATCTGTCAGAGACTCAGTGGATTCATTGACCTTGCTGGTCTTGTGTAAGGAGTCTGTAGACTGAGACAGGTACTTCAGTCCTTTCAGACCCTGCACCTCCTCAAACACTGGCCTGGATGGACAGATAGGGTGGAGGAGAAGAGAGGAAGGAGTAGACATCAGTGAGACAGTGACTAACAGTGCTGGTTTCCCGGACCTAGATTAAATCTAATCCTAGACAACAAAGTATCTTCATTGAAGTCTCCATTGACAGAGGGATTTAGTCCAGGATTTGGGATACCAGCCCCTTCTTCCATCTATTCTTTACACAAAAGAATAGGTGTGGCTGGTGTAGTGTATGTAAGTGGTGTTGGTGTTCACCCTGCGATATTGCTGATGGAGATGCTCTTAGACAGGTTGCTGTGGTTGAAGGAGAGGATGCTGGGATTCCTACGTGGCGTGGCCACCACAACCTGGTCGTCAGGAGAGCAGGTGGACCAGGGCCGGTCCCGTGATGACAATGGCAAGGATGTAGCTGATCACACACACATAACCTAAGTTAGCTTAAAGAATTACCTCTAATACAATCCACATCATTGCTTGTGAGTACACAGATAGTTCATATGTACATGCATATAAACAATTAAATACATTCAAAGAGAACATTCAGTACAGTGTATACAAAGGATTAGAGGTGTAAATATGTGTCGAAACGAAATCATTTGCATAACAGTCAGAGACAGAGTTTAGATCAGAGGGCAAAGAGGGAGCAGGTGGAAACAGGACAACTAAGTATGTCATCTTACATTTGCTTCTCAAAGTGACCCCGGAGATGGACACCCCATCTGGCACTGCCTGCTGCTTCTGCAGCTGACACACACAGTGGAAACATCTCTTAAAATACAGCAAACACATCACTGACATTACACACACACACACAAATACAAACACACACACACACAAACACACACAAATACAAACACAAACACAAACACACACACACACACACACACACACACACACACACACACACACACACTAACACACTGCTGCTGCTGACAAACACAGTGGAAACTCCTCTTGAATACAGGAGGGGATTGCCACGCATTCTCACTTTAGACAGAGACTGATCACACACAATCCTGTTGACAGACATATGTGTGTGTGTGTGTGTGTGTGTGTGTGTGTGTGTGTGTGTGTGTGTGTGTGTGTGTGTGTGTGTGTGTGTGTGTGCGCTAGCTGAAAGTGCAGAGCCAAACTTACCTTCATTTTGACCTTGACGCACACAGGCAAACTCTCTCTACAGCCCTTATGGACATGCGCATTGCAGTCTGAAAACATCAGGAAAGAAAAATATTTGGTGAAAAAAATCAATCATAAACACTGCAAAAAACCCAGTGCAGCTCACCTGAAAAAAAGCTGAGATTCAGATTCTAACAGTAGAAAAGAACTGCTGAGGTGCCAGCATGAAATTGAAAAAACAAAAACACACCCTTTTCCTCTTCCTTGTCACGTGACAGCAGTACTGGGAGTGTATATAATATCACTTCAAAGTCACACAAGTGAAACCACAAGAGAATAAAACAACCTGCTAGCTAGGAGGTGACTCATATCAGACCAATACTGATCCTTTGATCCGCCCTCAACAGATGAAAACATGCAACAAGAGGAAACTCAGATCTGTACCCTGAGAGAATTGTGTGAATCCAAATTATAGTGCCTTCGGAAAGTATTCAGACCCCTTCACTTTTTCCACATTGTTGTGTTATAGACTCAATTTAAAATGGATTAAATTCAAAGAATTTGCCATCAATCCACACATAATACCCCAGAATGACAAAGCAAAAATAGGTTTTTCGAAATTTCAGTACATTTATTAAAATTGAAATACAGAATACCTCATGTATATAAGTAATTGATTCCTATGCAAATCAGAGACCCTATAAAAACAAAGATATTAAATCCAAAATTACATGAACTATTATCCTTGCATTAAGATGGACTCAATTCAACTTATTGAGTGATTTGTTGATGACATTTTTGCATTTTAGCTAATTTTAAGAGTGTCATAGCAAAGGGTCTGAATACTTATGTAGATGAGGTATTTCTGTATTTAAATTCTAATAAATTTACTGAAATTTAAAAAAACATGTTTTCGGTTTGTCATTCTGGGGTATTGTGTCGATGGGTAGTGTGTGGATTGATGGCAAATTATTTTAATTTAATCCATTTTAAATTGACTTTATAACACAACAAAATGTGGAAAAAGTGAAGGGGTAAATACTTTCTGAAGGCACTGTACATGAACTAAATCTACTGTCAATTGCCATAATATGCGTTTAAAAAAATATAGAAATAGCATTTATGTTTCTGTATAGTGTCTTTCTCTGCCTGGTTTCTGAAACAAAATCAATAAAAGTAGTTAGTATAATATGTAAGAGTATTTGACTTCAGTCCTAGTTTTCCCTATGACCACTCTACAAACTTGTTGACTGTTAGCTGTTATACTGTTTGCAGACACACCCAGGGAAAGGTAAAGGGTTCCGGAGGGTTATAAAACACTGTTGATGTAAAAACATCAAGGCAGCTACACAAAGGCTAACATAGAAATCATTGCAGAACATAGGGCTAGAGTAACAACTGACATTTAAACAGTTCCTCTGCAGACCCAGTCAAGCCCATCATAACAACACCAACACGAAACACTTCAGGGGAGAAAGACAACAATGGGCAGTCTGTTGCACTCTCCCCACCTCTGATTGTCTAAAACACTGGGCAGGGACTGTGCAGGACCACACACAAACCTGTGTGTGTGTGTGTGTGTGTGTGTGTGTGTGTGTGTGTGTGTGTGTGTGTGTGTGTGCGTGCATGCGTGCGTGCGTGCGTGCGTGTGTGTGTGAACAGAGAGGGGGTGCACAGTAGATCATCAGTAGACACTGTTGTACACTCAATCTATATTACAGCATAACCCCTGGCTGATTGGCAAACGACATCAATCTACAAGCATAGTTTTAATTTGCTATCTGATCCACAACATGGATTCTTATCTATTTCTAATGATGTCACACGTAGGGGCTACTATAAAAAGAATTGGGACAGGAGAAAGGGGCCTAATCAGAATCTCTCTCTCCAGCCCGTCATCTATTTACAAGCTTCAATACTGTGAAACAGTGTGTGTGACTGAAACCAAGTCACTTTTGACTGAAAGTCACTTTTGAGAAATGAACCACGGAAACCCAAATATGGCCAACAGCACATCCTCTGCCAGTGAAGGAAATAAAAAAAGAGAAAGATAGAGAGGGGGGGGGGAGAGAAGTGTCAGCGAGTGAATGAAATGCTGTCCATTAACAGCAGTAATAGAGCAGTTATAGAGCAGTAATGGTGCAGTAATGGTGCAGTGACAATGGTGTAACAGCTGACGTCTAGCAGCTGCGTCAGTCAGGGGCCAGAGCAGAGGCCAGAGGCAGGCAGGGTGATGCAACCCTGTGAAAGACTCAACTGAGGGGGCTGGCTGGGCAGAAGGCCACTTCTCCCTTCCGCCTACTCCCTCTAATCCCCCCATTCTGCTCCCTTGTCATTGGGACCCAGCCCATCCCACCTCAAAACAGCACTCCCGAGAAGGGTTTAGAGTATCTAAAGTTCCAAAGGTTCTTTAATGAACATGCACTTGGGAGCATGTACAGTATAGCAGTGTGCCGAAATATTCCATTTCTTTTTGCTTGAGGTCCTGATAGTACTGCTGCTCTAATGCTTGTAGCTCACATGGCATGGGGAAAGTGCATAGTAGTCATTGTGACAGTGAATTTTCAATACATCCACTTCTGTCATCCCCAAAATAGACAACATCTCAACATCCTCTTTAGGTCTCCTCAGACAGGACCTAGCCTCGTCGAATTTCCTGCTTTCTGCTTAGTCTGACTTTCTCAGCGAGAACCTCTGACTCTACTTTAAAGTGTGAATAGTGTTAATGAGCATAAAGATAACCAGTCCACATCTTTTTAACTATTACTAGATAAATACATGACAAAAGGTGCTATACAAGTTCTAGCCATGGGTCTAACTGACTTCTAGATACAGCATAGTATCAGAGGTAATAACTGACTGTATAATAGTCCAAATCAGCAGTAGGAGAATGTAATCATGACACTGATAGATAAGAGTTCTGGTAAATGGTAATAAGCTAGTGAGAAGTCCCTTTCTCTGGAAAAGTAGATGAGTAAGTAATGGAACCACAGAGTTGACTTGTGCTGGCTGATAGAGGGGTGGGTGGGGGGGGGGGGGGGTGAAACAGAGGAGGGGGAGGAGGAAGAAGAAGAGGAGGAGGTGGAGGAGGAGGATGAAGAGAAGGAATGAAGATGAAGAGGAGGATGAAAAAGAGGAGGAAGTGGAGTAGGAGGAGGAGGGAGAGAAGGGAGTGGAGGAGGAAGAGGAAGTGGTTTCGATAGATGTTTTGTCTTACTGGTGCAGAGGAAGGCTTCTTTAGTGTTGACGGGTTTGTTGCATTGTTGGCATGTTGTGGAGGGTGCTGAGTTGACGGAGCTGAAGAGATGTCCATTCAGAGTCTTCTTCTCCTTCTCCTTGGGATCTCTCTCCTTCTCACGACCCTTCTCTTTGTCTTTCTCCTGCATAGGACCAAAGAGAGAAAAACAACTTGCCATCATGTCCATGCTTTTCTGAGTCGATGCACCGTGGAACTGTCTGTGAGCGCTCCATAGTAAGATTGTCACGACAACTATGATATGAAGATCCTGTAAATCACTGGATAATAAGTTGCATAGTGCTGAAATGATCACTGTTCCTCCTCACAAATAGCAGAAGGCACATCGCACACATCTACCATTTACAGACAGCTAAACTGGCCAATGGAGTCATTATTTTGAGATAGAAATGAATCCTCTCCAATTACGGATAATATCTACAAATGATTGAATGATGACCGAATAACGGTTTGAGTACTCGGCAACACACAGTATGGTAATATATCAATATAATCGCAGACACATTTAGAATGAGTACAGTAAAGCTATCAAAATACCCTAATTCTGACTCAACCCTAATACTATTCCGTGTAGGCAATATATGGTCATCTGTGGTGAGACCAGAGGCATTAGTCAAACCTAAACAATGTGGCTAAAGCACAGTTAGTTGAAGCACTTTCTTGTCTAAACAGAAGTCAATGTCTGCCAATAACGCAAGCCCGGACCATAAAAATGTGATGGAGCAAAACCAGGAGTACAGTATACAGTGTACAGTATACAGAGATACATCAAATGAAGACCCGCAGTTACAGAAGTGAGAATTGAGAACAAAAACCTTTGACACAGACACAGCAGTGGTGACTAAGCGCTCCCAGTCTCTCACACAAAGCCCATAATGACCAAGATGATCCCCTACTGTACCTCATTATGTCCTGACTCGCACCTCAGCTTCAGGGAGCGCCCTTGCGCCAGGAGACGTCTGCACAGCATCACACACAGTTTGTCTGTCTGAAAGTCTGTCTCTCTGTCTGTCGTCAGGTCAGTCTGCTGGTCTGTCTGTCAATGTCAAGTATGTCTGTCTGTCAAGACTGTAAGTCTATCTGTCTGTCACTCAGTCACTCACACTTGTCTGTCTGTCTCTCTGTTAAATCAGTCTGTTTGTCTGTCTCTTTGCAAGGTCTGGAACCATTGGCAGCTTCTACAGACGGAACCCTGCTGTTCCCATGACGCCAGTGTACCAGTGCAAAAGGAGGAAGTGAGCTAGCTAGCATGTAGGGCTGAGATGAACTGTGGTTCTGTGTTTCTGTGTCTGTTACACACCAGTAGCCTTACTTAAAGACACAGCAGCTTCTTGCCTCACCTCTCTGTCACAATCCCTGCTACTCTCACGATTTAGCCTTCAATTTAGACAATGTATTTTCAAAGCAATGTCTTTTCAAAGCCAAAGTTGGATTTGAATCCCTGTCTGTGTGCCTATGCTGTGGATTCAGCCTCTTGTTTTTTATTCTATAGGCATGTTCTTCAACATATGCATAGTTCGCAAAGGTAATTCTTTATTTAGGACTTTATTTTCTAATCCACACACTATATAATGTAGCCATACCCCTCGATCTTAGTCAGATCTGTATACTGTAAGTCGTTTTGAATAAAAGTTTAATGTTAAATGAGAACTGTCTTCATACAGTACATGGCCATGACCTTCCTGTTATCTTTATCATTTCTTTTTTTATTATTTCTAGACAGTTATCTAGAGGTATGATGTTATTTGGTGGCTTGTTTTCATAGAGGCAGTGATACCATACTAAAGACTGGCTGTGTGAAACTAATCACAGAATGTGTCTGTTTCCTGTTTCACTTCCTACAGTTTGCAAACACGGCGCTTCGCACTGTTGCACACCCTATATGCTACACAGTGTGTACACAGCGCTCGACAGTACGGTATGTGCTGATACAGTGCTTCCTGCTGTGTAGGCTCCCAGTGTCATGTTTGATCTGATTACCACACACAGGATACAGAGAGAAGGGTCACGGAACGTATCTCATCGAAAAGTGATCAAACACTCAAAAGCCACATAAGGACTGAAACGATGACTTCTCAACCTGAATAAGTACTGTGCATGAATACATAGAGCTGTAATGAGGAACCTTTTTACCTACGGTATCAATAATCTGTTCAATTCCATACCGACAGATACATGTATACAGTCAAAACAACAAGAGGGTTAACAATGCTGCTGTTAGAGTCCAAGTGAAAAGTAGTGGGGTCTTGAAAGTAGGAGAGGGGAGGAGGAAGAAGCTGAGGAGGAGAGGAAGACAGGAACCCACCTTGCTCTTCTTGCTCATCTTGCTCTTGAGGTAACTGAAGGTCCTGCTGACCTTGGTCCCTGCCCTGCCCTCCGTGTCACTCCGCAGGGGCCCAGGGTCCTCCTCAGAGATACTGAACACAGACATCAACGTTACAGTCATGTTATTGTTATGGTATTACATTGTTACAAGTCTCATGCATTGCTACACTGTACGCCTACCGACTAGCCATCATCTCATCATGACCCTTACCCAATATTTCAACAGTAAAATAGGGAGCAATTACTGTGCAAATACTTGCAAAACTACACTGTGCATATACTGGTATGAACAGTGTAATATATTAACACTAAAATAGTATCTAAACTAAAGTCTTGCATCTTACCTGTACTCTAGTGACCCAGAGGTACTGGAGAAGGATCCCACTCCTGCAGTAGAAACAGAGAGACGGGGTGATGAGCTGGACCAATGGGACAGCAGTGTTTATGATATGGTTGAGCGATAGAGCATGTTGAAATAATGTAAGATTAATGACTGGCTAGGATTTCCTCTAATAAAAACAGTCCTTTCTCAGACATCCAGACATAACCATTGTAAAGACTGGCATTGTACACATCTACATACAATATCACATAATAATGTCAAGCCACTTCCAAGCAGAGGATAGAGCATATACAGTAACATATATACATGGTCATCATCACATCCTATGGAGACAGTGGGAACCTGGTAGGAGAACTAACACGCATGACAATCAGGTTAAGGAGGCTGCAGCCAATTAAATAGAGACCAGACACATACACAAATGGACAAGACCTGGGGAGAAATACAGTAGCATTTGATTCTCTCTCAAATGCTGGAGGTGTGCTTGATTCAGCTTGCCCGGTCCAATGTATATCCCATAGAGTAGTCCCAATAGTGCAAATCTCTCTCGTCTGGCATGTCAGGCAAGCTAAAGCAAGCGCGCCACATGTATTTGAATAAATAGAATAAGATCAAATACTTTTCTGACCCAGATCGAAAAGGGACCTTTAGATATAGCAGCATCACAAAGGTTTTAAACATTTAATTTAGTCTCTTTGACAGCATACATTTACTGAAGGGACAGCCATACTAAAGAGATTTACTGGTCGTCAGACAAGACACATTGAAGCACAGACATGGTTCTATCTCCAGCAAAGCTGAATATAACCACATCACATGACAAACACAGAGAGAAATATCCAGAACGGCCATGCAAAATCTCTTACAGCTCTTAAGCTGCTAGATCTGACACGCCAGCCCAAAGAAAGCCTTGTCTCTTTTAGCTCTGAAACGTCAGCCTTAGTAACACAGCCAGCCAGCCAGCCAGGGGATTTTCTTTCTTTCTTTCTCTCTTTCTTTCTTTCTTTCTTTCCTTCTTTCTTTCTTCCTATCATTCTCCCCAAAATAATATACAAGCCTCTCTTACGAGACTCAGAGGAGGGCGAGATCAGCAGCAGTGAAATGTTCTGAAAGGAAACTCTATCCTTTTTAGCAGCTGCGAAGCCCGGACGGAACACTTTGAAAAGTGTTTATGTGGATTTCAAAAAATGGAAGAGGATAGGAGAGGGGGAATAAATAGAACTGATGGAAAGAAAAGAACGAAAGAAAGAAATATGTGGAAAACTCACAGGAAAGGACTAATAGAAATGACAGGCCTGTCAAATACAATAGGAGAAGGGGACTACTCTGGACCTGGGGAAACCTCTGAGAACAGAAGAGTGATTCTTATACTTCAGACTCACTTAGACACCAATAATGGGAACTAGACATCAGGTTTATAGGAGGCTCCAGCAGATATTCAATAAGGGCAGAAAGAGACAGAAAGAGATGATGATTCCAGATGTCTGACTGAATGGACGGCTGAGTTCCCTCCACTATGCTGACTACCGTCTTTGAAAAGCTCGGTTGCTAGGGTTCTGACAGTGTACTGTAGATACAGTGCAGAAAGACAAAGCTGAGATCATGAGAATAAAATACCATGTACGCAGAGTGAATTGTCCTTGAGAACTGCTCATGAACATCGAGGAGAAGTGAATGTACTGGCGGAAAATGTGACATTTTTAATTGAATGAAAGGGGAAAAATCTCTGACAATCTTTTCCAATTTGATCAGTCTTTTTCATGGCAGCCAAGGTTTTTTGGACTGTACTCTACATGGGTAGAGACATGTCTGTAAAATAGATAAAGTAGGCAATAGTCAGTAATACAGATATGACTAGTCCACAGGTTAATGCTAACAGACACTTTGGTACCTAATTTGCTTAAATTTTCACTATAGCACAATAAAAAATGTCTATCTGATCACTCGTTCACCTATATCACCCTCTGTATCAGTAACTGCAGGGAAATTGTAGAAACAGAAGTTTGAGGCGTTTGTTTGAAATAAGAGATATTTACTGATTGATATCTAAAGAAATGAAACAGATTTTCCTGACAATCTCAGAGGCCCTTTCCAATGTTGAGGGAAGTATTGGAGAAGACAGATAAGAGTATGAGGGTTGATTTAGAGGGAGGTGACGTCCGTTTAGTGACAAGGTCAGAACAAACGATGAGGCACACTGCACGGGAAGCAGGGGCTGGAAGGGGGAGGGGCCACCCAGTGCATTCTGGGTGCGTACTTACTCACTACCTCCTCCTCATCGCTGGAGGAGGAGCCAATTGAAAAGATGGTTTTAGATTTGGGGAGGATCGGAGAGATGCTGAAGGAGAAGGAGATGCGCCTCTTGGCTCGAGGTTGTCCGTTCACTGAGGTTACATCCCACCCAAGGACACAAAACAAATCATATCAAATCACTACATTTACAAAAAGCACAAGAGCCTAGGGTGGGTGACCGTATTCCCTTTTTAGTGAGAGAATGAACCCCGTAACAAGGGACAGGGAACCTAGAGACCAAGACCCGGGAGGTCTAACCCTAACCTTTACCACACAACCAGTGCGAGAAGACCCAGTTAACCCCTGAAGGGATGGAGAAAGAGAGCATGAACAAACCACCTGGGACATAGAAAAGGTTGAGAAACACTGGTCTAGGAAATGACCCAGACAGGACAGTGTTTATGTGAGACTCACCGTCTAGGTCCCTCTGACTGATGGCCATCATGGACACTGACTTGGTGAGGGGCACAGGCATGGAGGGGCAGCTGTGTCTGGTCACCAGGACTGATCTGCCTGACTTCTGAAAGAGACAGAGAGGGCATGGAGAGGTATGAGAGAAAAGAAAACATGGATCACTTGAGTCAAGTCTGTAAAAGCTAAAACTACAGTTATTCCAGAAATAAAACAGTGACAGCATTGAACTCAATGAAGACACGATGTCTATTGTGTGAAACAATGTGTCTGGTCAGGGAGTATCGATCATGGTGTGTGTGTGTGTGTGTGTGTGTGTGTGTGTGTGTGTGCGTGTTTGTACATGGGGCCCAAATGTGCATGTGCAAATATGATAAAATCGTAATATTTCTAACAGATGCAATGAAAAATAATCCAATGGGAGTTTTAATGTTCCCATGATATGCAATGCATTTTCAGACTGTTTACAAAAACTCTGATTGAATTATCTCAGAACCATTGTTAAAATCAATGCTGTAGAGTATTCTGAGTTGTGAGGTATTTTTTGCTCTGCTCTTGCTCCTATTTGCTGAATCAAATTGGCCTATGGTGCATGTTTGTGTTTGTGCGTGCAAGCGTGTGTGTGTTAGTTACCTGGCTGTCAAGACTGCTACAGTCTCCCAGGTCAGACTCCTGTTCCTCCTCTGTCAGAGAGACCAGGGATCCTCTCTCCTCACTCTCCAGGCGAACCACACGCCCACCTTCCCGCGAGGAGGTCCCTATGCTGGGGCTGGTGTTCTCCCCACTGGCCCCCTCCACTGCCAGCCCATCCAGACTATAGCTGCAGATACAACAACAACAACAACAGTGTCATGTACAGGAAATAACACTACAGCAACAGTGTAAGCCACAGGCAATAACACTCTGCTGATGTTTCAGGTAGTACATTCGTCACGGTAATTTATGTGAGTACAATAGACACACAGACATAATAAGAGAGCTCTAAAGTTTAAACCACAGACAGGGAACTCATCAACACATACTGAACACAAGCAGTAACATTAGATCGCTGCAGCAGCGCAGTGGGGAGATGACATGCACATCACACTAACTCTGTTTCTTTATACAGTATATAACCTCCATAATATTCACTGAAATCTATCAAACATGCAGAGAGGGACTGCAGGGAAACCGGCACAAGCAAGACAAAAAGACTGCTAACAATGGGTGAACCAATTGCAAAAACAAAACATTTTCTTTTTAATTCCTGCTTTACTCTCAGGTTTAGCCATACTCCACGTCGCCAAAAAACACTTTAGCCAAGGCACATTTCAGACAACCGTACAATTAAATGAATATTGTTATAACAGATAACTAACCTGAGAAGATACAGTATGATTAATCTATGAATGTATACAGTAAGTCATCAGCATTAAAACTTGTGTGCATGAGCAAAGGACATCCTCACCTGTCTGGCTCACTGATGATAATGACTATATTGGCCATTCTAAGCTTTAGCAGGTAGTCTTACAGCAGTACAGCTGTATAAAGAAACACTGTTACCTGTTAAAGATGTTTCATGTACTCTCTGTCTATTCTGTCTGCTTCCTACTCTGTCAGAGAGACAGACAAAAGTGACAATGCTACCACAGCTGACCAGCTGATCACAAAAGTGATAAAGAAAAAGAGAGGGGGAGAGAGAGAGAGAGAGAGAGAGAGAGAGAGAGACAGACAAACAGACAGACAGACAAACAGAGGCAGAGAGAGAGAGAGAGAGAGAGAGAGAGAGAGAGAGAGAGAGACAAACAGACAGACAGACAAACAGAGGCAGAGAGAGAGAGAGAGAGAGAGGGAGAGCTCACACCGCTCACACCGAGAGACAAAGACGTGCACAAAGCAGAAGACATGCAGATATTCATATATCTGTCATCTTCTTTCTCATCCATCCTACAGTGCAACCTCTCCATCTTGGTTTTGTCTCCCCATAGGTGTTTAGTTCACCCACAGTGATGTCATACCTTCTGCTATCCATCTGTTCCGGGTCAGGATGGGGGACATGGGAGGGACACCAACTCATACTAGCAGGGACGGGAGAGAGGGATGGAGATGGATGGAGAGAGGGAGAGAGGGAGAGAGGAGACGGATAAAGGGAGGAGAGGAGAGTGTGGGAGATATGGGTGGATCGGGAGAGGAGGGTTGGGTGAACAAGGGAGGACAGGTAGAAGAGCAGACGTGACGTTACTAAATGTTAAAGGTGTGATGGTCATATGGTAAATGGTAATAGTGGTGAGTTGATGATGAAGGCTTTTTCCATTGGAGTGGTTTGCTCCATATATCAAAGTGAGGTAAAACAAAACTGTTGTGCTTTCCACTCTCTCCCCAGACAGAATTTGACATGACTTTTTGAAATGACTTTTCCATAGCCTACGGCACATAGTGTCCTTTTCCTCCAACAGAGGTTAAAGTTGAACATTTTATACATTTCTTCCTTTAATCAAAGCCCAGCTTGGTACACTACGATGTGTGTGTGTGTGTGTGTGTGTGTGTGTGTGTGTGTGTGTGTGTGTGTGTGTGTGTGTGTGTGTGTGTGAATCAGGATGGAAACATTGAGACACAGCAGTGCGGTAGAGGTACCTTCTTCTATGAAAGGTTGGCTTCCCAGGCTTGCCTTCCACTTGGCTTTTCAATGTACTGAAAAGAAGGGATGGATGGAGAAAGAATGATCAGATGAGAGAAAAAGAGGGATGGACTGAGAGAGATGTGAAAACTGACAGTACATGATAAATTGAGTGTTAATGAATGAGGATGAATTGCTGCCAACATGAATCATAGTACAATGGAAGTTATGTCTAATTTCCCAGAGCAAGATTAAGCCAACTCCTAGACTAAAAGGCAAAAAGGAAGCAGACTCAACTGAAAGGTCAGTTTAGTCCGGGACATGGCTTAGTCTGTATACAGGAAACAGACCCTTTAGACTGAAGCTGTGAGTAAAATGATGTCAATGGAGTGATGGTACAGTACAGTGCTTCTCCCACAGCTCAGCTCACACAGCTGTTCTTACAGGTCAAAGGTCAAAGTTAATTGACCTCCAAAGGGCCTTTCCCATAATGTCAAGTTACAGAGAGGAGCCTTGAGGCTTACTGTACAGCACACAGACCTTTCGAGAAACACATATACACACACACACACGTAAACACACACACACGCACGCATGCACGCACACATGCACGCATGTACACACACACTCACACACACACAGAAACAAACAGTGTCTCACTGATACAGTAACAAAAAGTGTCTGAGCTAAAGAGGATCATCCCATGGGGACCCAGTCTCTACTTCCCAGGGTACTCCTGTGTCCTCAGTGAACTGTGTACTGCAGGAGATAAAACACTAAGGCCATGGCAGATACTATGTGTCTTTATCTATGTGTGCGTGTGTGCGTGTGTGTGTGTGTGTCTCACCTGCGCTGGCTCATGTCTGTCTCTCCTGCAGGGTTCTTCCCAGGACCCCAGCTATGACGTCTGAATGGAGAGAGAGATCGTATAGAAGACCGCAGGATAGCAGAACACACAGGCACCTCCGTCAGTTTATCCTTTCTCTCCTCCTCTTCTCCTCCTCCTCCTCCTCCTCCTCCTCCCCCTGGTACTGTGGCCTGCCAGGCGTCTGCGGAGCTCCAGCTGCCCCTGACTCCAGTGCTGCTCCCCCCAGGAGGAGTACCCACACTGCTCTGGGAGGTGGCACTGGGGGAACCCAGGCTGGTGACGTTGTCTATGGAGGAGCAGGACGCAGAGCAGGACACCCCACTGGTGCTGTCACCTGGCCCAGCCACACTGCTGCTGTCTCCCCACCCAGTCACAGACTCCTCTCCCTGGGGGACAGAGAGGCCCCGTTACCCACTGAAGTTATGGTACCAAATAAAGTCACATGTTTAACGTAGCACAAAAAAAAAACATGTTTAACACTGAAGCCACAGTCAATTCAATAGCATTGTGGTGTAACAGCGCCAACAGTGCCATTCACCATTATACTCCAAGAGGAACAAGGCAATGCGTCTGCAATAGCATATCTAGGTTAACACATTTGGATAAGCAGCATGTACATTCAGTAGTTTGGAGGACTTTCACTGTTGCTCGAGGGGCAGGGCGGTAAGGCAGTTGGAGCCATGCTGAGAGAGAGTTCTTTCCAGCCTTGTTAAGGTTACATAAGAGCGCGCACACACACACACACACACACACGCATATACACACACACACACACACACACACACACACACACACACACACACACACATACACACAGATGGTAGCATGCTGTGCTGCGGGAGAAGATGATGATTTCCATTAGGAGTGTATCATTAGCTCTCACATTCTCCAGGCAGCTCAGCTCAGCAGTGCCAGGGCTGGGCGGGCCGGGGAGAGGCGGGGGTGGGGGGAGTGCTGGGGCTAGCGCAGATTGAGCTAACAGAGCTAACACACTGGCTCAGAGTATAATAACCATGCAGCTCTCTTTATGAGAAGCAGGCTAGGGCCAGGGCATCATGGAAAATACACTTTCAGAACAAATGACTCAGACTGATCTCACCCAGGAGAGCAGAGCAGCTAACAAATACATGCACCCACACACGCACCCACACACGCACCCACCCACACACACACGCACCCACACACACACGCACCCACACACACACACACACACACACACACACACACACACACACACACACACACACACACACACACACACACAGACACACACACACACACACACACCTACTCTCAAACATGCTCATACAGAGATCTAATCACATGCAGACACGCATACAGCCACACAGACACACACAGACACACAGACACACAGACACACAGACACACAGACACACAAACATGCACACAAACATGACACTTTCTCTAGACCAAAACTATTTCCTGGATTCACTGAAAATGGTCGTTCAGGAATGAGAGAGTTGTCTAATGCAGTCATCTAAGGCAGGTCCTTTTTTTAGTCACTGTATGTGTCCAGAGTGTTATGGTCTCACTATGTTTCAAAACCTGTTGCATAATAATAGGCCTTACAGGCAGAGGGCAAGGAGCAGTTAGAGGGAGGTTGTGTAGCCACTCAAGAAGACAAATTATAGTGACTTTATTATAGTTAGGAGTGTACTGTATCCCTCTTCTTTTATCTATTTTTCTTGAAACCATCAATCTACAAGACAAAACCAATGAGGTAATTATACACAAACAATGACAGTGGAGTAAATATGGGAATGAGAGTGGGTGTCAAGGAGTTGCCTGCAGAAGAAAGCCCTTCACTGGGAGACGTAGAGAAACTAAAGACCTTTAAAGTGCCATTATGTCTGAACTACCCTGCACTGTAAGAGCAGAAGGGGGCAGAGGGAAGGTAGGGGGTGGTGAGATCATAATTAGTTATCTGGCCATAATTAGTACATAAAGTATACAAACATAGAGTATGCATGACCTGGGAATCATACTAGCAAAATCTTAAACCCAAAATGAATGTTTGTTTTATAGCAGAAATGACTCATAATTCCATGGTAACAAACCATACAAGTACACAAACACCCATTCATTGTTCATTCATCATATAAGGAAACAATTATCATGTTTTGTTTATGTTATAGAGGAACTGACGACAGAGATGCGTGCCTACTTCATTGGTATTGTGACGAAGACATTTCAGTCTCAGTCCAGTGACTCACGAGATGAATGCCTTAATGCTATCAGGACATCATCATTTAAAACAAACGTTACCAGCACTGTCTAATGGCATCCTATCCTCCCCATGGACTCTGCGACTACGGGAAAGTCCAGTCCAGTCCAGCCTAGCCCAGTCCAGTTCAACCCAGTCCAGTCCAGTCCAGTCCAGTCCAGTCCAGTGTGTTGCACTCACCTTTCTGAAGACACTGTCCTCTCCCACCTCGGGGCTGACCAGACTGTGGACATCACTGACAGAGTGGCCCTGGGCCGTCGACACAGACACTGAGCCGCTCACACGCTCCGAGCAAGGGGACACAGGGACTTCTGAGAGAGGGGAAAGAAAAAGGAGAATAAGAGTCTGATATTGGACATGGCTCTGTAGCATAAGACTTTCAAAACTATACATCAAAAGGCTTGGATGTTTGAAAATGGGCCTTCAATCACAACGAGTGCAATCATCATCAACAACAACAACCAACTGGAACACATTTTCCAAGAAATTCGGACCAGATAGAGCATCTTCTCGCAACAACAGCTCAACACGTAACCAGGAAGTATAACCACGCAGAGACCACAGTATTGCCTTTCTGGTTGCAACCCTCTCTCAGACATCAGGATGTTGATGTCAGCCACCGAAACAGATGATGTCATTTCAGTCTGAATCTAACAGGAAAGAGGCCATTATGGAGTTGAAGTGTTTTTTTATTAGATTGGGTTGCAGCCCTGCGCCACACCACACTGTGGCCAGTATTATGTCTGGCACAGACAGAGACACCAGTAGAATCCTGGGAGAGGACAGAAAGACGTGCAAAGGAAGAAGAGAAGACCGATCACATAAATATAGAGGAGGGGGGGGGACGGGGGGGGGGGGGGGGGGTGGAGCGACTGGCAACTGATCTCAACAAAAATGTGACCAGTATAATTTAACTGACAGATCCTCAAAGATGATGAATAAACAAAGTTGAATATCAGAGGTAGTAGGGTAGCCTAGAATCATTCATACGTCGTACAGAATGTCCTGCTACTGTACACGCCTGCTAAGGCTATGGAGGGAGAGATACAGCACGATGAGGCACCGGGCGTTTACAGCCATAGAGACAGCAGGTTAAAACCATTCCCATCCCTATCCTATCAGTGACCTGACAACGTTACCGGTTAGCTTTGCTCTATTCCCTTCGTTCGTAATCCTCTCAAATCAAGTTACACACTGACCTTTCCTACTGAGGTCCTCAAATCATACTGTATCGCAAATCGTATTACCCTCTGCAACCCACAACAAGCATCCCGATCTCCATCTCCGCTCCTCTCTATCTGGTGAAACCTTCAATGATGACTGACTGGCAGGGATCAACTCAACACTGGCATGCCAGCCTGGAATTGGAAGTGATACAGATGATGATACAGCTGAAATGCTGTCTTGTAGAATGAGTTCATTTGAATATCATCTCTGTCTGTCTGTCTGTCTGTCTGTCTGTCTGTCTGTCTGTCTGTCTGTCTGTCTGTCTGTCTGTCTGTCCCCTAGTCTAATCTATGTCATCGTCGTTTGACTCAATGTCCTTACCTGTGCATTCTGGGATCGTCGTCCTCCCTTGCAGACTGGAATCTGAGCTGGAAGGGACAGGGTAGAATGTATCCTTTTCTCTGTGGATCTGGAAACACAGACATTCACAGACATCACATTTAGGATGAGACAGACTGTCTGTAGTCATTCAACTCGCATCTTTAGCCTTCAAAGGGGTATGCATAATTTAGTATTGATGCATTTTTGTGAGAGACAAAACATATTTCAGTGAGCATTTTCTTACTTTCAAATGAATCAGAGAAGTATTCATAGCATTCCCAGCCCTACTGTCTTGGCTGGTTGTTTTCACTTTAACAGTTAGTCGTGCAGTAATATTCGCCACAGAACCTTAATATTGATGGTCTCTACTCTGGACGGCCCTATTCGACCCTACCACAGAGCAAACGCTGGCATATTAAGAGAAGAAAAACATTCCTGCCATTGGCTGGATGTAGAGTTCAATCACGTGAATAAACAACCAAATATCAGACAAGAGAAAACTTTAGCGTATGAACTCTATGAACTTACTGTTTTTAACAGTTAGTATGTCAACTCCTGATATGCCAACCCCTGGTAAAATCACA
>NC_139657.1:16657200-16667200 GCF_951799395.1 Argentina silus | reverse complement strand
GGAGAAAAAGGCTTTGCTAGATCCCAACATGAAGACCAGACCTATAGAGTCCTTCCGTGGAAGTTTGGGGGGAAAATGAGCAACTCAACCCCACATCTGCTCAAGAGAACCAGCCCCCTTAGACCCACCCCTCCCTCCCTCCCTCCCTCCCTCCTTCTCTCTTCCCCTTCTCTCACAGACACACTCCTCCCTCCCTTCTCTCGCTTTGTCACTCTCTCAGCTACAGTAGCCTGTCCCTCCTTCTTCCCGCTCCTCTGCGTCCCGATGCGGCTGCTTCTCTCTTTCTCAACATGTCTTTCTCTCCCCATCTCCTATGTTTATTTCCTCTGTCCCTGTGTCTTTCTAGTGAGGAGAGTTGTGAATCTCAGCAGTGTGCTGTGATGCTGAGCAGCAGGGCGGGAGAGGGGGGGAGAGGGGGGGAGAGAGGAAGAGAGGGTGTCCTATGGAGACCGACTGATAAGGAAGCCAGACAGTCAGCCAGCCATGAGAGAAGACTCTGTGATGCCAGTATACTACACACACACACACACACACACACACACACACACACACCGCCTAACTAGAGGAGTGGGATGGTCTCATACACTGTGTCCAGAGTTGTGTGTCCTGTGCTGTAATGGGATGGGGGGAGATAGGCTTAGCCTTCCCACTGGACTAGCGTCTCAAAAACAACTGCAGCTCTACCCCACAGGATATTAAAGATGAGATCATATCTACACTTTAAAACATCATTGGATCTAAAAGCTCAAAAGTCAAATCTCAATGTATGCATAATGTATTCTAAACCTTGATCTCAAAACAGAAGAGAAAGCTGCATTATCCTCCACGACAGACCAAGCAGTCAGAGCGGCAGGAAAGGCTAGGCTCCACATCTGCAGGCAGTCATCGGTCGGTCGGACAAAACAGCTGGAGCCATGGCAACGGTAACATACTGTCCACATGACGCACGGACCGGAGGGCCTTGAGAGACCGCTGGGGCTCCTTCAGTCTAACTGACTCACAGACACACAGAGAGGAGGTCTGGGTAGGAACACTGCTCTATACAACCCCTGGTGGAAAAAGGGCCTGGGAGTCGTATACAGTACGTTCAATGACTGGTTGGAGTGGTTGGAGTGGTTGTGATGGTTGTAATGGTTGGGGTATATATACATTAAGATGACATACAGTACATTGCATGACAGGAGTAGGGGTTGGAGAAGTATACATTACAACTGGCCTATAAGGAGAGGGAATCCCAAACTAAGCCCTGGAATGTTCCCTATAGAACTCTACTCCCAACCTTTTGGAACACTGGGAACATGTACTGGGAACTGACAGATGAGGAGGGAACCCCAGACTGAGCCCGAGAATGTTCCCTGAGGCACACTTGGTGGCCTACGTCAGCTTTTGAGGGGAAAAATATGTTTTGCGATCTAGATTCGGGGCGTTTTCCAGTCATGAAATGGTCATTGGTGAGAACTATGCCAAAGCCTATCACTATGAGGAAGAGGAAGAGGAATGTTATTAATATGCAGTTTAGATTCTCGTTTTAAAGTTTTGGGCGAAGCCGGTATTTTGTGTTATGGTTGTAATACACAGAGAGCAAGCAAAGAAATGACAATGTCAGACAAGCAGAGGATACAGAAAGTGACACAGATAGATACACAGACAAAGACACAGACACAGACACACAGACACACAAACACACACATACAAACAAAGACACAGACACACACAGACACAGACACAGACACACACACACACACACACACACACACACACACAAAGCACACACAAAGCACACACACACAAACAAAGCACACACAAAGCCAAGGCTTCCTGTTTCTATAGAGGTTGATCCCAGTGGCCCGCCTCCCACCCCACCTGACCTCTATACCAGTAAACACTTCCATGTTTCCTCCGGCAGCCTCTCTACCTGCACTGCGCTAACAAACAAAATAACAACTGGCTCATACTTTACTACCACCACAAACTCAACTTTAGCCACACTACCACACCAACTGCTACTGATAACAACCCTTTCCAATCAGGTAGAGGTCTTTGAAAAAAAGCTGATGATGAAAATATCAACAGAATGAAATACAAGTAACACATTTAATTTTCTGAGCTGTCGTGGGTACAGTGTCTTTAGAACTGGTCTGACCCTCTCCGTCTCTCTGCTCACAGTGGCCCACGGTACTCTCCTGAACTTTAAAGGATCAATTGACATAAAAGGCTGAGGGTTGGGGTGGCAGCTGAAGTCGAAGGAGGTGGTAGTGGGGGCGGGGGGTCAGGTTGGGATGGGGGGGGGGGGGGGGAGAGAAGGGTCCTTTGTAAGGCCTAGGTGAATATGAACCTAGGAGGTCTCTGGGTCTCTATTAAACACACACCTCTGGAACTCTGAGCCTGGGATAAACAGTATGTGAGCGAAGGTGGTGTTGGTGGGTGGGGGGAGAGATGGAGAGAGATCGATCAAAGTGTGTGTGTGTGTGTGTGGGGGGGTCATAGCTCACTGTCACTAGTTACAGTAGGAAGAGTGGCAGACACAAAGCTTCATAACAGTCATCTTTGGGAACCTGTAGAAACTATCATCATAACTTAATAATCATAATCATTAACTTGACTGTGGGTGTCCAGTGCACCTCTGCAATGTTACAACAGGCAACATATAACCAGAACCAAGTCCCTATAAAGAAAGCGAATAGTCCATTTTGTTTTGTTTGCGTTAATTCAACATGCAGCATAGACAGAGCAGACATCTGGAGGTAGTTATACCAGAGGACAACACCAGGGGGCACCTGAGGATATGTTTGGCAACAACAACACAGTTCAGATTTTGGCATGGCAGCAACAAAACCGTCTGTCTCTGAGTCTGAAGACTTCCTCTCTTGGCTGTTCTGAAGATCTGCCTCCACACTCAATATCCTTGTGAAATATTACTCAGTAAGAAACAATCATAACAGTCATACTAACTTCTCAGAAACGGTGTCGTGTGTGAACAAGTGAATCCAAAACTAAAACAAACAAATGTTGGAACTTTTTTTTTTTTCTAACATCAGTGCTGAATGGATTTCAAGTGCATGGCATTATCTTTCTCAACCACATGGTTGTCAAATCTTTGTCACTCCACAATGCGCGTCTGTAGCCTGTATGAAACCAAAGGTGATGTTAGACTGCCCTCTGTTGGCAGTAATCATCATGTCACTCCAGCTCTCCTCCCTCCTGTCACAGCCGAGGTACTGTAGGGTTTCTGACAGGTTGTTATATTAACCACTAAGGCGGAACACATTACTTCTTTCTATCATCAGAACACATAGAACACACATCAGCGGAGCAAACTAAATTAGACAGAAAGAATCTGAAGCATGTCATCTGCTTTCACTCTACCTGGCGGGGGGGGGGGGGTGCTAGCAATGTAGCAGAGGTTGTCAGAGCTGACAGTGAGAGAGCTAAGATAGTGTGGCCTAGCCCAAGTCTACATGTTTGTTGCTCCTCCCCCGATAAGTATGAGAGCCCTACAGCCTTGTCACATTCTCCAAGGGTGAGGGGGGGGGGGGGAACAAATCACAGCTGACAAAATCCTCAGAGCTGTAAAACTCCCACTAGGACCTATTGAACCTTGTGTATCAACAGTGACGTCGATCATCCTACATGTTACTGCAGGTTACTGTACGGTTTTGTGGTGAAAATGATTCAAAGACAAGCACTTTGTGTCAGATTGTGGTGTGATTGCAACAGAGGTGCCACAACAAGTGTTAGTGGGTTAAGATATCCTGGGCTGAAGGATATGACATTGTCTCTTGTCACACAGTCCTTGTGCGGCTGACACCAAACCAAAACCACAGCAAAGCATTCAACATGAGCATCACTGACGTGGCAATGTCCATATCGACAGAACATGGTCAGACCCTCACCCATCATCAAAAAGGTACTATAGCCAAAACGTTGGCGGGGTAAAACAGTGAAATACAGTAAATCACATTGTCATACAGAGTATAGAGTGCAAGTTTCATTCGCTTTACAAAGTCCCTCATCCAAATACAGTACAATACACACCCAAATGATACATACACTGGATGATTCAATCTCAGCTGGTCAGAAACAGTGAGAGAACCGTAGAGTACAGTAGGAAACAGTACGGCTCCCTGCAGCAGGCAGACTGGTGTTTCTAGAGCTGTGAGGGCTGTGGCTCCCTGCAGCAGGCAGACTGGTGTTTCTAGAGCTGTGAGGGCCGTGGCCTGCTGATGGCCTGATGGTGAGGATGTATCCTGCTACTAATCACATACTTCCTCCCTTCACACCACTGCTGCTTCTGCTGTCAGAGAGGAGTGTTATCTTTCACTCCCTCCTATCTCCCTCTCTCTCTCTCTCTCTCTCTCTCTTTCTCTCTCTCTCTTTCTCTCTCTCTCTCTCTCTCTACTTCTCTCTCACTCGTAATAACACTCCTCTGTCAGAGGGTATCACTTTCTCTCCCCTCCTCCCTACGCCTCCTTCCTGTCTCACCCTCTCAACTCCTCCTCTCTCACCCATGATATCATCCCTCTCAGGAAAATAGAGCCTGACACTGAGGTCATCTGTTCTCTCCTAGCTGAAAAGGGCAGGGCACACACACACACACACACACACACACACACACACACACACACACACACACACACACACACACACACACACACAGAGTGAACTGCCCGGCCATAGCTTTCCCATATCTGCCCACCTGACCTCTAGAAAGCAAAGTTCAGCGCTCCAGGTCGAGACGTGCGTCATATTCACGTGGACTTTCCCAAAAGTGAAGGAAAAATAAGATGATTTATGAAAAGAGGATTTATCTAATGGGGTCAGGTGAGACCGCCAGCAAATATGACTACTTCCCAGACAGAAATCCCTCCCTGTTATGAAAAATCTTCAAATCAGTGACTAAATGTGACTTCACTGATCACCTGAGAGGTGGAGGGACTCAAGTTCTTCCACATTAAGAACCAACGTTCGGGTCGGTCTGTGACGGTGCATTGAGAAACACATGACACATGAACTCACCACTGCTGTGTCTGTGGTTCCCGTAGTCTCCTTCTGCTCCTTCTCTTCACCCTGGGCTGAACAGGTATCTGTGTCTGAGGAGGGGTAAGACACACTGGTAAGACACAGAAAGAGGACCACAGAACCTGACCAATGACCTTAAGTATTGATGTTCAGCTTTATCTAGCCAGCAGGTAAATTAATGAGAACTACTTCCCATTTACAATGTAGACCCGTTAGTACTGTGTTTATTTATGAATGTGTCCAAATGACAGTTAAACATCAAGGAGAATAACAAACATAATCCTCTCAGAAGATTAAAACTACATTAAAACTCAGATAGTTCAGTTCAAATGAATGAATGAAATCAAAAAGACACTAATACATAACGCATACACTGTAGCTCTATAAGTCATGACAACCCCTTGGACAACAATAACAACACAGCAGTCAGGAAGAGAGCTAAGTAGCGGAAAGTCAGTTCTATTGTAGAACAATGATGTGTCTGAACATGTGTCATCACTGCAGTGCTATTTCTGGGTTCGCCCCAGGATTTGTGAACAGCGTGGCGCTGGGTTGCATTATCAAAACCCGACTCGCAATGCGCAAAAAATACTGCCAAAACGCTGAATTCACTGAGGTACATCATAACACTTTCACGTTCGCTTTTGTTTTTAACAACAATGTCATCGGAGATCAAAGATAGTTACTCTATCACTAAATATATAGTTTAATTTGCCTTGAGATGTTTACATAGTGGCGTCATTCTTTGGGGAGAACCCTGTATTTATAACCATTTGTACTGTACAGTAGATGCAGAGCAACTAACTAGTCTGTTTCAGACAACCTCCATGTGGGTAGAGGCCTGGACGGGCCTGGGCATACAATATTCATGTGCTTACAGAGCGGGGCTCACCAGAGGAAGACCACCCTCCAGCCCACCTCTATTTACAGAGCCTACTGTAATGATCTGGCAATGACATAATTGCATTGCTTGGATACACTGTACATAAACATTGTCCATTCACACAGACCTCTAGACTAGATGGCTTTGCCCCCTTATCAGCTCAAATTGGGGACCTGAATATGAAGGCCAGAGTTTATAGTTATGTTTGTTGAATATAAAACAAGCATATTTTTCTTTCTAGCATAAATAGTTGAATACTGTATGTAGACAAAACATTTGTTTTTCAATCCCATTTTGATCAAATCCCGTTTGTGATGGATTGTGAAGTAGACATCCAGTCTGTCAACAGCATGGACAAAAGACTGGCACAAGGCCACAGGCCATGTATGACAGGCACTTTTAGCAGAGCAATAAAAGCTCACACATAGCTGAACTGATGGTCACATGCTCACAGTCATATGACAAAGGCCTCAGAGCAGGCTCTGGATGTCAACAGCAGTTTAGACTGAATACAGTACACTGGGCTTGGGTCTAGCAACTGTTGCTGTACCAGACAATGACATAGAGAGAGATTGATTATGCCCTTTGGCTCAAATGTTTTGAGTGTGTATTATCATTCAAATTCATCTTGGTAAGCAAATCAATAATAAAACATTACAGTATGGACATGCAGTAAAAGGCCCACATCAGCAGTTGCAAACTAGCCATTCTTTTCTGTTGGACAGTAACCTTACCTTTCACTGCCCTGTCCAATGTCGTGACAGCTTCAGTACTCTCCACTTTACAGTCCAATGTTCTCTCACAAACACTTTCTACAAGCACATTCTCCAGCGTGTTAGAGGTCTGTAGGTCCAAGGACAATCCTATGTCTACTTCCACAACAGACGTGTTCTCTCCACTCAGGGCTGTTCCACTGTCTAACTCCTGTGGGGAAGTTAGCTCTGCAGGACTCAGGGCCATATCACTGTCTGGGTGTGTGGGGGTGGTGGAGGTCGAGTCACTGGGTGTATTTGCAGGTGTGGCTGGGATAGCCATGTGATGTGTCAGCTCTGAGGATCCCTCTGGAGGGGAAGGGGAGGAGGAGGAGGAGGAGGAGGAGGAGGAAGAAATGACCTCACCACTCTGCTCCTTCTCTCTCAGGCTGTCGGTAGGTCTGTCCTCATGGTATTTCTCACACTCCTCTTTACACCCTCCCTTCTGGGTTAGACTCCCCTGGAATCCAGCCTCCATCCCATTCTCTTTCCTATCTCTGGCTTTGGATAGACCACTGCATTTGTCTTCCAGTCTAAGACGAGGGTCCTCCCCTCCCTTTGAGGGAGCGTTGTCCTTCACCTCCCCCTCTACCTGCCCAAGTGAGAGTGCAGGACCCTTCTCTGACTCAGCCTCAGTGACCTCTGTCGTGGGTACAGTGTCTCCCTCTCTGTCTCTCTGCTCACAGTGGCCCACGGTACTCTCCTGTACCTGGTTTACCCCCGGTACGGTTTTAAACCGGACGGAGAGTTCTAACTGTGCTACAGCTGACGCTATTGCTACAGTAACGACAGCTACCGCAGTGGCTGCTATCTCCTCACTACGACTCCGAGACTCTGTCTCTCTGCCTGGTGATGATGTCACACACTCCGA
Organism: Argentina silus; assembly: GCF_951799395.1. Classification (NCBI taxonomy): domain Eukaryota; kingdom Metazoa; phylum Chordata; class Actinopteri; order Argentiniformes; family Argentinidae; genus Argentina; species Argentina silus. The sequence goes on along the minus strand of NC_139657.1, from coordinate 16,659,675 downwards.
CGTCGGATGCTGGGCCTCTGATTGGACCTCTCTCTGGCTCTTTGTGGACGCCGACTGTACAGACACCATCTTCCCAGAATTCACTTCTCCTCTCCCGTCTTCAGACAGGTGTGAGAGGGTGTCTGTGGAGCTGGTTACTGGTGGGACCAGTCCCCCCTCCTCACACGAGACTATGTAGGCTGTGATATCACAGTTCCCTAGCCCCAGGGTCCCTGCGCTGCTGTTCTCTCTCTCCTCAGCTGTTCTCTTGGCTGAGTCAGACGACGGCTGTTCCTCACATTCCTGCCCGACTTTGAGGGCGCCGTCCTGCCTCGGCGAGGGGGAGACATCCCCTGTGCTCTCAGCTAACTGGTCCATAGGGCTAGGACCAGTCAGTACTGGTTCACCGGGTCCTGGTGCTGTACTGGTTCTGTGTGTGAGAGGCTCTGGGTCCATAGACTCTGTACCGTGTACATAGCTGTGGCTGCCCCTCCGCCCGTCATCGACAGCAGGACTCATGCTTTGTGTGTCAGTTCCTCCGTCGCTACTGTGTTCTGGCTCAGAGCTACCGTTGGTCTGTTGGTTGAGGTTTCCTGCTTCTGTCTCTGTCTGTGGGCTGTAGCAGGGCTGGTCTGAACCTCTCTGCTCTCTCTCTCTCTTCCTCCTCTCAGACCCCCAGCTCTGGCTCTGCTGGCAGTTATCAGCCCACTCCTCGTGCTCCTCAGAAAAACACTGCGTCACCGCCGCTGTTTCCTGTCTTTGTTCTGCGGGGTCCTGTGACTGAGCCGGCCCGGTTGGCTGTAAGAACGCTACTGCCCGAGTCTCATGGTGGCTCCCAGATCCTGTCGTCTGTAGGGTATGGTCATGGTCATGTTCGTGTTCACAGGCAGCCTCGGCGTACTCCACCTCACCGCCGTTGTGGTCACGGTCGTGGTTGTGGTCACGGTCATGGTTGTGGTCGTACTGACCGTTCTCTACGAGACCTCGAGTGACTATCTGAGACCAGGTTATGTTAGAGTCCATCTCCTGACCATTCCTCTCCCCCTCCTTATCTCTCCGAGCCCTGGCGTCCCCACCACTGGCATTTGTATTCCTCTGGCTGGCCTTCAGGGGCTCATGCCCCCCCTCTGTGTGGGGGTTTTTCTGGTCCTCCTGGGACTGAGCGTGGCCCATGGCTGGCGAGGTGCTCTCCAAAGCTGGACCTAGATTCTTATCGTCCCTCTCAGTCTCAGTCTCAGTCTGTGCTCTCCTCTCTTCCTGGTTTTGTCTATCGTGCCCGGCCAACGCTGACACTACTGCTGCTGCTGTGGCCTCTGTGCTGCCTTCGCTGGCGCAGATTTCTGCTCCTCCCTCCTCCTGCTGCTGCTGTACTCTATCTGCTTCCTCCTGCTGCTGCTGGCTTCCACATCCACAGGATGGCCCGCTGACAGACGGAGACGGAGTCTCGCAGGAGTCTCGCCACCGTAGCCGTCGTCGTTTACGTTTATCTGAAGCCTTCCCAGAAGCCTTTACTGCTGCTGCTGCTGCTGGCTCAGCAGGGCTCGCCCCCTCCCGTTCCCCTGCCTCTGGCTGGCCGTTGGGACATGGCCACGCCCCTCCTCTAGGTTGGCCGTGGATGGGCTCGGAGGAGACATGTGTTGGTGTTGGTGCGATGATTATGTCACTTGTTCCTGGTGTGGTACTCAGATCTTCTGATAAATGCTGAGACGCAAGGTCTCTCTATAGTACAAAAATAAACAAAGTGTTAGTTATTGTCTCAAAAATTGCATATTACAGGAGCAGAATATTGTATAGTGGTACAACATAGGTAAAGTTGTACCACTGTGCATGACAACACACACACACACAAGGCAACTTAATGTCAAGTGTTACTCAAACATTCCTATCCTCGTTAGGACAAACACAAACTGATAACTCACAGTGAACCTTGTTACACATTGACGTCTGTCACAATCTATCTGCTGTGAATATGGAAAACAGGAAATATCTATGTAAGTAAATCAAGCTACAAGACCCAGCAACACAAGCAAAGTACTACTGAGTAAAATGATGATGATAAACTTAACTAGAAGTAGAAACTTTGTGTGTTTACTTAGCTGGCTAAAAGTATAATGGTCGTGGAAGAAGTTAATAAAGTGAAATTAAGTGAAATAGTTTTATGATATATCTTCAAGCAAGATTAATAAGATATTGGTGACTATTGAAACCCATGTTGTACAACATTATCAATACAATTTATTCAGGCTTCTTAATTAAGTTCTCGGAACATTATGAAGTTGGTTTGGTGTTCCCAGCTTCAACAGTGTAATAGCAGTGGGGTTCTAGGAATTGCAAAGAGAAATAGTTCCGTGGAGTCTCTATTTGTAAAAGACAGAGTTAGCACTTGTGATATTATCTCTTCCAAATGGCTGTTTTTGTCAGTGAAAAAGCATTTGTAGGACAATAGGCAACATTAAGTTTAGAATTTACAAGTGACATTTTGACAACATTTGCATA
>NC_139657.1:16522200-16652200 GCF_951799395.1 Argentina silus | reverse complement strand
TCTCTCGCACCCCTCCCATCCTATTGCAGTGTGGGTAATGGAGTCTTAAGGAGCTCTTTTCCAACTCCTTCAGTATTTTACGTTCTCACTGCTAACGATACAGTTACGTATTATCGGTTGTGATTCAGGAGCGTCTGAGACTCAGAGAGCGGTTGAGGTCTGGCCAGCAGTTCCAGTAACACAGGGGTACAAACACAGTAGCAGAATTGTTCTGGAAGGTTAATAAGAGGCTGGGAAACAGACCTGCCCTGGTTTAAACACACCACTGGGAATTCAACAAGGCAATTTGGAGCCCAGAGAAAAGGTGTTGCATAAAAAGCAGTCCTACTGAAACGTAACCTGGTACGGAGGAGAGAAGATTAGGGTTCCTAGCAGGGCTGTAGGTGGTAATCTAAGACAGGGTGGTGTGACACAGTTTGGGCTACACCAGGTTAGACACCAGGGAGACTATGTTTAAATCGTAGGTTTTAATCCCTGCAGAACTATAGAGTAGTGGGTGTTTCCTCTTGTTATCCTGACAACATTTGAAATAGTCAGAGAAAAAGGGGAAGTGAAAAAGGTCTCTTTTTAGTCACACTGACTAAGATAATATCCAAATGTGTTGCTGAATGTAGGAATGGAATGAGACGTTTGCAAAAAGCAACCCCAGCCTAAATCTCTCCACACTCACAGTTCGGCCCTATCTGATATATGGAACACCAAAACTAACAACAAGCATGGGTCCTTTTAGAACTCAGTCAGAATAGACTCACCCCAGCAACTACTTACAGCAGGGCCGGGTCTGGGGGGGGACGGGGGACGGGGGGGACCCTAACAAATCAGATTTTCCACCAGCGCTACATTCTCAGGGCTTCCTCTCTCTCTCCTCTCTCCCACAACCCCTCTGTCTAATAAACTCTGGGCGACGAGCTGGAATGCCCGCAGATCCTCTGTTGGCATTTCAACCGCTGGCAGAGGATGTGACAGGGGGATAAAAAATGCCTTTAGGGGAGTTTTATTGCCATTTTCATGATATTAATGCCTCTGTGCTTCATTCCAGAGAGAGAGAGAGAACACAAGTTCTTGGCTGGGCAAGGGCACCATTGAAATATGATACCTAGAACGGACATGTCCCCTCAGAATATGGCTATTTGGCTGGTGCACTGATGGATCTCATGCATCTATAAATTCTGTTTCTACAGTATGGTGTTGCCAGGCAGGCTGGGCCGACCCAGCAGAGCAGAGTAGAGCCTCTGGGCTAGAGGCCCGTTGGTGTCTCCGGTTTCAGGGCAGGGGTATTGCCCAGCCAGGTGCCCAGGACCAGCTGCAGGAAATGCCAGGGCTGGGGAAGGCATTACACAGCTGGGCTTATACACCGGGCAGGTTACAGACAGAAAAGGAATTTCATTTTCCTAACCTGCACCATCATCATAAAAGACAGGGGGAAAAAAGAGTCTCTCTCTCTCTCTCTCTCTCTCTCTCTCTCTCTCTCTCTCTCTCTCTCTCTCTCTCTCTCTCTCTCTCTCTCTCTCTCTCTCTCTCTCTCTCTCTCTCTCTCTCTCTCTTTTTTCTCCGAAACATCAGAGAGTTGGAATCAAATATCTTTCGGAGAAGGCCCCAGGTAACATTTCAACCCTGAGTAGATGGTAGGGGTAGGCCTACAGGGGAAATAGACATGTACGCCAAAGTCATCATAAACGGCGCTGGACTTTGATCTGAGAGCACATATAAAACCCATGACAAATCGCACCGTATACACGGCCAATATGACAGGTGTTCTTAACTCTCCATACATAGTTGGCTCGTTCCATACTACATAGTTGCTGTGCAGAGGTTCCTGTCAAATACAGGGCTTTTATATGCTCCATCACTCAGAGAATGGCCCAGTGCTATAGATAATATCAACATAATATACGCATCACATAAACATAACCCATATGTTTAAACATAGTGTATCTATCACTTAAGGTGGGGAGAAAGCAAGAGAGAGAGAGACCGAAACAGAGAGAGATTGAAAGAGAGAGAGAAGGAGGGAGAAAGTAAAAGAGAGAGAGAGAGATAAAGCAGGTGATTTAAAGTGAGGGAGCAGAGGAGGCTAGAGGGAGAGATGGAGGCTCTCTTCTCAGTCTCTGTGTTGCTCTTATCTCCCACCATGCATCTGCTCACCACAACAGCATCATTGGTCCTGCCCTGCCTTGGCTGTGACGAGACTAACATCAACACACTCAACACATTCTCATAGTCTCTGTGATAACCTGCCATCAGTCTAATGAAAAATAAAACAATACCAAGGATACAAACAGAAACTGTAGTAGTTCGTTTTATTTAATACTTATTTTCTTCTTACATTTTATTAGGTGGGCTTGCTCAAGCAAGTCCAACTAATGCTCTTCGACATACTTATTATTATTATTCCAATTATTCCACCTGCTACTCTTCCTACAACTTTTAAGCTATTCACACCAATCCAACTTTAAAACGTGCAGAGAGGTCTAACTCGCGTTGCTATGAGGTCTACAGAAACCAAAAGATGCAATTTTTGAACCACTGCTGATCTTACACCTTTTAAAAACTCAGAATTATCAACTCTGATAAAAGCTTTTTACCTATTCAACTTTTTAAACTATTAAGCTTTTTGTAACTCCAAAACCTCTCATCCGGTTAACATGGTGGAATGTTGATTTAGGCCAACATTCTGTGAGCTCCTTTGTTACTGCAACTGCCATGGTACTTTCAGGACTCTTAAATAAAAACAACTGGAGGCCTGCAGAACACATTCTTAGAAGAATCAACCACTCAACCCTCTACCCACTCCACTGAACTACCCCAGGCTTATCCTATCAATCTATCTGTCTATCTATCTATGACCTTCTATCTAACCTTCTATCTTAAGACTTTGCAAGCCCACAGTTTCTTCTGGAACGTTTGTGTGAGAATAATGTAAACTAAATTAAACTATAGTCCTACTTTAACAACCATCCATTTGGTGGGCATAAAAAGATCAGTTACAGTAAATGTGCATTGCTCCATCAGACTGTGTAATGCGATTTTCCCTGTGTTCAAATGCATAAACTGCATCCGAGTACACACAGGTCTGCTGAATACAATGCCTCCGAGAAAGAAAAATGGTTGTTTAGTTAGTGCCAAATAGCCCAGCCAAAGTTTTCAATTTGACCAAGGCTCTACGACATAGTTACTGCCATAATTCCAACAGATCTTTCAAGTTCTTGAATAGTATTGTCTGTCTGCCTTTCGCAGGGTTCATGACCTCTTCCTGCAGGCTTAATTCATACAGAACTACCCAGTTTTTCCTTGGCCACCACCGTGTTCCTTCCCCCTGGTGCAGAGAGAGGAGAGCAGTAACACTACTGACATGAACAGGCTTACCAGGTCCAAACGAAACAAGCATTATTCAACTGGGACCAGCAGAGCCTGGATGTTTATCACCAATATTCCCTGGCTGCCCCAGTCCGAGCCCCAGTCCCAGTCCCAGTCCCAGTCCCAGTCCCAGTCCCAGCCCCAGTCCCAGCCCCAGTCCCAGCCTCAGCACCAGCCTCAGCACCAGCCTCAGTCCCAGCCTCAGCCTCAGTCCCAGTCTCAGCACCAGCCTCAGTCCCAGTCTCAGCACCAGCCTCAGTCCCAGTCCCAGCCTCAGCACCAGCCTCAGCCTCAGTCCCAGCCCCAGTCCCAGCCTCAGCACCAGCCTCAGCACCAGCCTCAGCACCAGCCTCAGCCCCAGTCCCAGTCTCAGCACCAGCCTCAGCACCAGCCTCAGCACCAGCCTCAGTCCCAGCCCCAGTCCCAGCCTCAGTCCCAGCCTCAGCACCAGCCTCAGCCTCAGCCCCAGCCTCAGTCCCAGGCTCTGTATAACAGGCCATATAAACACTGTGGGCTACAGCCAACCTCTTAATTGGGTGGGAATGTTTGTTTCTAGCATATCTGACATTGCATTCCTGCCTTATTATGACGACCCAGTAGAGGCAGAAAACAGAGAGGGGAAGGGGGAGGAGGGTATAATAAACGCAGTCAGCAAGTGGAGCCAAGAACATCAGCAGAGTGGAGTGGAGGTCTGGATCTATCCCAGGAGACACTGGGACATGGTGATTCTCCCTCTCTCAGCTGGAGCCCTTCCTCACTAGGGACAGACCCCTAGGTCCTACATTATAGGCTAATGTAATATGGTAATAGCTCCACCTTGCCCTCTGATAGGCTAGTTGTTGTTTTTTTCTCTATGTGGATTACACCTCTCCAATCTTCTCACAGGCCACAAGTATACAAGGATTCGTTTGGGAATAGGAGAGGCCCCCAGCTCTCCAACACCAGAAAACCTCTAACACTCACTGTTAGGAAGACCTTCTGTGTGCCAATTAACCACATTGCTACAGTTGAACTGAAATGAATCACACACTTCCAGGCCCAAAACAATATGACAGAGAACAGTGAACTCTGATTGGATATTTGCTGGACCTGTTTACCCTCCAGAGGCTGTGATTGGCTGAAGCAGCCATTAGAGCCCAGAGTCGGAGTGTCATTAGTGAACCACCTGTTGGGCATGCTTTAGAACTCTCTCGGCAGAACTGGACCTGAGCCAAATCATGTCTCAGAGAGGAGGAAAGAAATGTTCCCTTCTACTGAAGCATGAACGTAGGACATATGCCATTTACTGCACAGTGAGTGAAATTAAACAATAGTAGAGCTACAATTATAGAGCTGAAGATTAACTAAAAACATACTATTACAGTACATGAACTAGGGCTGGGCAATATGGTCAAAAATGGCGATATATTTGTTAATATTGGTTGATAACAATAATTATCACAATATACATTAAATAATGCTCTATGTAAAGTTTGAAGGGCATGTTCTGCTTAGGACTGAAGCCTAAGAAACTAAAGGGTTCAAAATGTCTCTAGGCCAGTGTTTTTCAACCTTTTTTGAGCCACGGCACATTTTTTACATTGAAAGAATCTTGCGGCACACCACCAACCAAAAATGTTACAAAATGACACTGTAGCCTGATACAATAATATCCGTAGACTCATCAAGTTGCAACGCAAATTTCCTACTGATGCGTATCTTTCCCAAAACATGACTTTCGATGTCTGTAGACATGTCATCAATACGCCTGGCAATTGTGTTATCTGAGAGCGGGACTTTAGCTATGTCTTTAACCGCGTCAGGGCCGAGCATCTCGTTGACAATGGCTTTGCAGGCAGGTAGTATTAACGTCTCTGCCACAGAGTGGGACTTTTTTGATTTAGCTACGAGTTTAGCAACTAGGTAACTAGCTTTGAGGGCTTTCTCATTTACCTTTGTGGTTTTTCCTCATAAAAGTTGCCTGTTTCTCTGTGTTTTCACGCAGGCGAACAAAATAGTCCATCGGTTTGTTTTGAAGCGACGGGTGTTTCGTTTGGAGATGGCGTTTAAGCTTGTTTGGCACCATGGCGCTGTTGGACAGCTTCTCGCCACACACCAAGCATAATGGAGTCGGTGTCGTCTCATCCCCGGTGAAAGTAAATCCGAACGAAAGATAGCTTTCGCTGTATTGCCTCGAGCTCACCGTCTTTGCTTTCTTTTTACCACCACTCATACTAGGGCCTGGTACTTCACCTGGGTCAGAATCTTGTCCAGGGCCCAGTTCGGAGTTTGCATTTTTCCTTTTTAAAAACTTCTCCATCACTGTCACCACGACCTGTCGCATGCGTCACTAATTCTCTTGTCTCTAAGAAGGAACGAGGCAATTAGCTACCTGCTGCCACCCGGACGAATATTACATTACTCTGCCAGTCACTATATTACAGCACAGACACTCAACAATGGGATATTATTTGCAGATAATAATTAATAAATGTTAATAAAAAAAAAGTGAAATTGGATAATTTCTCACGGCACACCCAACGATCTCTCACGGCACACTAGTGTGCCGCGGCACAGCGGTTGGGAAACGCTGCTCTAGGCAATACCAGACAACCAAAAATAAGCAAATACATTTTTGAGAAGCCATACATTTTTTCAAAGGCATATATTATTATATACGTTGATTAAGTGATAAAATCCAGCGAATTATTAAGAAACTGATTGTGTCAAAGCAAAATCAGCACTGGAGCTATAGAGGAGAGTAGCCACAATAGAGACAAAACTGATTTTAAAATATTTTTGTAAACGTTGGACAGTTCGGATGACAAACTGGAACCAACAAAACAGCAGAAAGGGAAAAGATAGTTTCTCCTGCGCTCCCACTGCTGCTGTGTATATAGTGTGAGTGAATAGGGGAGAGGACCGCTTGTGCTCTCAACACAGGGAGAAAATAAATCACGCTCTCTCTCTCTCTCTCTCGCTTTTCAGAGGTCCTGCCTCTATTTTATTTTGCTCTTTATACGTTTTTAACGCACAACGCAAAACAAACTTTATCACAGTACCAGCCATTACTTCTTTAAAATAAACATCCAAAAAATAATTAGATAATAATTAGATAATATTGTTTTATCGCCCAGCTCCTACATGAAGCACACACAAGTAGCAGCACAGAGACATACTGCAAACCCCATTCACAACAAACCACTCTAAGGAATGACCTGCTAAATTACCAGATAAGTCCCCTGACGTGAACAAAGCCATAAAGGGCACACATCTCAATAGAACAATAAGACTACTTAGATAGTATATATTACATTACACTATATATATATAGATATATTTGATAATCTTAATAGATATATTAGATAATCTAAATAGATATATTAAATAGATCTAATCAAAGATGCACATAGACGTACTGTACAAGCAGAAACTCCATCCCCACTGACCTATACTGCTGTTGCCCAGGTTGGTACCCGGCTCCCTGCCAGGCTGCGTGCTCACGTTGGTGCCCAGTACGCTCCATCCCTGGGGCAGTGTGAGGTGTCGGAGGGCCAACGCCAGGCTCTCGTCCAGCCTCTCACACTCCTGTAGCGGTATCTGACACTCATCCAGCAGGAGTGCCCCCTCCAGGCCGTCAGCCCTCCCTGCAGCGCTCACCAGGAACTGGGCCATGTCGAATGCCAGGTCCTGGACGAACTGGAACCTCTCCTCAGCCACGGGGTCCACAGAGCCCCCGGGCCGTGCCGAGCACAGGGTGACCTGCACCGACTCACAGCAGTCATGGGCTGGGGAGAGGGGGAGAGAGGGAGAGGGGGAGAGCGGGGTGGAGAGGGAGGGGGGGGGAGAGAGAAGGAGGAGGACGGAGTGGGGCTTAATTGGTATAACAGATATAAGATCATGATAACATGATAATATAACTGGGTTAATGAAATATAACATGATAATATAACATAATAAAACAATATGATTTAATGGTACCGCGTCAGACACTTGTAAGTGCTTAAAACAAGCTCCTGAGGGCCGCTAAAAAGTACTTTAATACAGATTCTCCTTTTTAATATGGTTTTTAGTTCAGGAATAGGCTTAATCTAGCTCTGTGAAACAATCTTTGACAGAGCATAAACTATGGTGTGTGTGTCTAGGCCTACATCTCTACATAGTCCATAAAGGGAACCTGGATAAGCAAGGTTTAGGCCTCCAAAGCTAGCTTTGAGACCTCTCTGGCCTCTCTGGTTGCTAAGATGCAGAGGGTCCAAACATGAAACATTCTTCTGTCAGTGAACAGTTTAAAAAACAACCACCAAGTAATGAAAAGGAAACATTGGCTGTTTTAAGTCTCTTGTCAGCTGCGTGGGTTAGTGTGACAGACTAACAGCCTTATAACGCAACCTGACCAGAGACTTGGCAGGTGTCAGAGACTTTAAGAGTGGACAAACAACCATTAACCCGCTTCAGCTCATACAATCCCAGCGCTGCTTGAAACCATAGAACTAAATTATATGTATATCCTTTAAATAGACCACATCACAACAACATAGATGGCTTCATCATGAAGAGGATTGTAAACAAATGATGCACATTTGAAATGTGATTTAAATAGAATTTGACATAACTTAGGCCTACAAATGCTATTCTCACATAAGTACAACCATTGCAGGTATCACAGAGGGGGAAACATTACCATGGAAACCTATGAGAATCTATGACTAAGACTAAGAATCTATGATTATCTAAGAGTTCAACACATGGCCTAGATGCGGCTGGATACACCATGTCCCTCTCTCTCCCCTGAGAATGTGTGGAGCAGCAGAAGGCCATGTGAGAGCTGTATGTTTCTGACAGCTCATGTTACCCATGACACAGAGAGAGAGGGGGGCAGAGGACAGCACAGTACGCTACCATCCAGACCAGGAGGCCTAAATCCTCCTATTCATGGCTCTGCTGACATCCTCCATACACACACACACACACACACACACACACACACACTCACACACTCACACACTCACACACACACACACACACACACACACACACACACACACAAATACAGCACAGCACCAACATAAATCCGTCCCTGGACAGCCATAGTGTCATCAATAAGCCACATGTCAGCCATGTTTTTACATGCAGGGCATTAGGCATTTCACGCTACACTGGGCTCCTCGTGATAACTGGAGCTGGGCTACAGGCTCTGCAAAACATATTGTTCTGCTACTTCTCGTACATCTAGACATAAACACCCATGGATGAAAAACATGGTTATTGCCAAAAACCAGGCTGAGACAGATAATTATTGTTCACATTATAATAATTTATTTCCATGGCAGGGGGGCGGAAACAGTAAAAAAAAATATGGAGATGGCATACAGTACATCTAGACACCCACTCATAAACAACCATGGCTTTTTCGTCCCATTTCACTGGGACCATAAAGCAACACATCATTTTCTGTAAATCCATGTACAATGTGTCTCTGTGCTCACAAAGAGTGGTGTGTGTGTGTGTGTGTGTGTGTGTGTGTGTGTGTGTGTGTGTGTGTGTGTGTGTGTGTGTGTGTGTGTGTGTGTGTGTGTGTGTGTGTCTGTGTCTGTGTCTGTGTCTTTGTGTGTGTCTGTGTCCAGCGCCAGCCTGTTGTTAGAAACCGATCTCTCCTCTCTATCCCACAGTGGGGTAAAAATGGCAATGTTTAATTCCTGTTGATAAAGCCATCCTAGCAACTGGTGGGTTGGCTATAACAAGCACTGGGACCTCCAGGGCTGCGCTACTCTGAGGGGGAGACAGGCGTGTACCTGAGGGAGATGACAAAGCCTTCTGAAGCTCTTCACGACGTCCATTTGGAGGTCTTAATGCACGGGCAAAAAGCCGCTAAGTGTTCCCACAGAGGGAGTGATTACACAGACCATGCCAAGGGGCTCTGTGCTCCGCGCCACATAGTGACGTGTTCCAGAACCGTTCTATCAGAATCTACTGGCCTGTGCTCCATGCTGCTCAGCCCCCCTCTGCCAATGAGCTCTTCTCTGGCATGAACACAACCCCCATTTATTTCACTTTAACACCGTGTCTTCCTGAATAGTCTGGCACGCAGCTGAGACGTTTAGCCTTGTGCCTGTATCCATGAGTCAAATATATGTCTGTGCTGCTCTCTTAAGTATGAGCGAATGCATCATTGCTACGTTGTGAGGTAATTATATTATGTAAATGACCTGCTCATAAAGTCACTCAGGCATATAGAGGACATGTTTTATAGTCCTTGCTGTATATCTCAAGTTCGAGATACCTGAATAATACATCAGCAGGCACTTATGATATCATGTGGGTAATATGTCTTAAAGGTACATTCTGAAAGTGTTGTTGCTAAATGCTTCAGCTTTTGCTCATGAGACTGAAGGGGTATGTCCCAGCATTTCAGGGACTCTTTTTCACTCAAAGGTGCCGCTCTAGGCAGATGCTATAGGGTGCATCTTTAACTAGCTTTCCCAGTGGAACACACAGAGCTTACTGATAGCATGGCTATAACAGCTGTACTAGGACATGGAGTATCTACTATTGTGAAAGGATCCCACATCGACTAAGGTTGAGTAACACTACTTAGTTCACAACAAGGCAATGTCCTTACACAGGTAGTAAATAGATACAGTAAGCTAGACATGCACGCACGCACCCACCCACACATGCACAGGACACAGACTCTCAATCACACAAACACACACACACACACACACACACACACACACACACACACTCTTGGGGCAAGGCTTTCAGGAGCTGAACCTATGTTTACGTCTCCAAAGGCTTGTCAGGGTTTTCCTCCTCGGTCGACATCCGTTACATTAAGCAAGAATGTTTCAGAACATCAAGAGCAATTAGCGGTTCTGCTCTGCAGCCATAAGTGCACAGTGTGTATGTCTGTCTGCCAGTGAATTATTAGGCCCTGTTTAAATTTGGAACAACTGCTTTCTCCTCCACTGAATGTGCTTGGTTGGCTGGGTCCTAAGACGATAGTGCTAAGGGGTTATGGAGCTACAGTAGTAGCCTGCAGTACATGATTGGGCTGGGGTGTTGGGGCCTGTATTAGCTTGAATAGCACTGGGTGTGGTCGGTGTACAGTTTGGCAATGTTGTGAGGACAGACTACAAGCCTACTTTCAGACAGTTTGGCAGCAATGATGTTCCTCATCACAAAGGTGGTACAGCCCATGATCTGGCAAGCGAGACTAACCTCAGGGCACCCGTTTGTTGCTCACAAGCAGCCTAGAGGAGATTTGTTCAGGAGTACAGCTTTAACTGAGATTTAATTAATGGAGTCTTCTGTCCAGGGATGTTGTGGCTCTGATTATGGTACTGACCTGGGCAGACAGCCTGCAAGGTGACATGGCTGATCCTCAAGGTGCTGGTCAGGTGTCTCTGGGTGGTGCCAGCAAACAGCAGGTAGAACTCCACATCCTCCTCCTCCTCAAAACACTCTTCATCGCCAAGCTGTACCGTCAGAAGACACTCACCCTGAGATGGAAATCACAAGCAGAAAATCATATAATTTATCTCTTCACACTAGTGTGGCGAAAGAACAGTTTCAGAGCTAGCAGATGTGCAAACAGCAACATCTCCTCTCAAAAACAGGAGATCCCCAGGAGATCCCAAGACAGATATATCAGCACAAACAGAGGAGATACCAAGGCTAAAATATAAGCGAACATAGAGAGCAAGGACAGGTATCAACACTTATCTATTAGCCAGAGGCTAGGTTCTATTATACCTCTCTATAAACCCATAACGTAGGGCGGCATACTGTATACATAAAAACATACTCTAGTAAAACAATAATTACCCCTCCTTTTCTAATTACAGTGTATTATATGTGTGTGTGTGTGTGTGTGTGTGTGTGTGTGTGTGTGTGCGTGCGGTGCGTGTGTGTATGCGTGCCTGCGTGCATGCTTGCGTGTGTGCCTGTGCTTGTGCGTGTGCATGTGCACGTGTTGCTGTGAACAAAGTTATGGGACCTACATTATGCCTGAGCTCATGTTCTACAACCAGCCTACGTGCAGTTATCAAGAGACATCCGCTATATTTTAGGCCACAGTGTAAACGCGGAGCTACCTGCCGTTCCAATTGAACTGACTGATTTATACAAGGGGTTTCAGGACACTGCGTGGCTACGGTGTGATTCAGTATGACAGTCACACATACTGCAGGCTGAGAGGAAGGAGATAAGGCCTGGAGGACGGCTGCGTTTCCTGGCCTTATTTATGGGTTATCTGTGGGACAGCTCAGAAATGGCCTTGTTCATAGGTTATCTGTGGGACAGCTCAAACTTCGCTAGCACTGCTAGTCTGGCCCTTGGTTGTTTCCTCACAGCTCCATAAAACTGCCACCTTATCACATGGAGCAGTAGGGTGTGTATGTGTGTGTATGTGTGTGTGTGTGTGTGTGTGTCTGGAGGGGGGGGGGGGATGGGGGTCAGAGGCACTGACTGACAATAACCCAATTTTACACAAACAAGACTTCAAAATCAAGTGTAAAATACAAATTCAATATGTAAAAGAAACTTGGCGTGAACTCAATGCACACAGACACACTACTATCCCAAATACCCAGAGCATGAAGTCGTTTACAGCCACTAAATCTGACACGCAACGCATTGCAACAGACAGTCTTCAGGAGGGAGTGAAGACATAATAATATAAAACATGTTGAGCCGCTGTACCACTTGTAATGTTTGTTGCAGTCAGCTCTCTGTCTTGGGCCTTACAGTCAAGTATTGTTTACTTTGGACAGACTGTTAAAGCCACATCCCTCAACACTAAACGCCAGTCAGCTGTTCTCTCTAGCTGAAGACAGGCTCTCTTAGCATAGACCTAATATGACTAGCATAACAATGGATGCTAGCTGTATAAGAGTTCCATTTAACCTTGCTGGAATGTACATACAGCACTGGTTAGAACAAACAATAGAGCCTGTTCAAACTATAGAGCCTGTTCAAATTATAGAGCCTGTTCAAATTATAGAGCCTGTTCAAATTATAGAGCCGAGGGACAGAGCACCCTCCAGCCTTCCTGTAGTTTATCTTGTAGCTTGTATATGCATGTGCACAACCCGGAGACAATACATCTTCAACATTTTGCTGTCATGGCTGAGTAGCTGTCACTGAGTAGCTGTCACTTCTACAGTGACAGGTGAACAAGGTTATCTCTCTCATGCTCACAGCAGCTATTTCCTACATAAATGTCCCCAGGGCAACATAAAAGAGCTGGGAGGACTGCAGAACCAGGCTCTGATTGATGGAGAGGCGGACACACACTTGCACATGCACGCATGTGTACGCACACAAACACCTCCGCCACATTTTGAGGTGCAGGGCTGAGGTTGTCGCCCCCGGGTGGGGAGGACAGAGGGAGGACTGAGCTGGGGTGAGCCAAAGGAGGTTAAAGGAAGTGAATCACAGAGGAGGGGTCGAGAACTGGCTTTGGTTTACAGCTGCTGGAGTTTATTAAAGACAGAAGAGAAGCAGACAAGATTTTCATTTTCTCTTCTTTCATATCAAAAACCTATTTTTTTTCCATGACCAAAATTGGGCAGGGAAGCAGACAGGTTTTCAGAGTGGGGTCAGATGACAGAACGCTATGAGAAAAATAAGTTATTAAATCCTTTAAGCAGCCAGAAGGACATGTTTCCACAGGGTTTCAAGTCACGCGTCTGCAATATAATGACAATCTGAGAGCATCTGAGGACAAACCTGAAGACAAGGCCTCCTGATTTTCTCTCAAGTCATTGGACATACAGAAAATCATGGCTCTGGACAAAATACACAAGTAATACACTCAAACTATCACAAAACGTTTAAGATAATACAGAGAGTAACCTCAGAAGAGTGAAACCCCACAAATCTTCTAGCTATAGTATAAAGCAATGCTGTGATGTCAAAGAGTGTGAGGGAGCATGTTAATGCTAAACTGGGCCATGGGCCACATTTAGACTCTAAAAGACCAATATGGACAACAGGTGTTGAAGCAGAGAGAGAGAGAGAGAGAGAGAGAGAGAGAGAGAGAGAGAGAGAGAGAGAGAGAGAGAGAGAGAGCTGGAGGGGTTGGGAGGAAAGAGTATAAACAAATGATGAGAGAGACCACCCTGACCACCCTGCAGAGGTTTCCAAGTGAAACATACTTTTGACTTACTTTACAACATGATTAGGCCCTATTTGTTCTGAATGATGTGTTTATGATAGCTATAAAACTCAAGATAGGTATGTAAGTGAGATATCTAATACTCTCTCATATTGTCTAATATACAATCACATGGTAGATCAAACTGGGACCCTGAGGAACCCCAGACCTTGGGAATACTTTTGAGAAATACTATTACTATACTAAATAATATTGTATGTGTAAACATACATATGTATAATACACATGTAATTTCAAAGCATCTCAGTGGAAGGGGACATGGCTAGAAATGAGGTGCATCTGCTCCTGTAGTTCCTTAGTGCGTTGCCTTCAGTATGTTCTTAGGCATTCTTGGCTTGTTTCTGATGCTGTTCCAGAGATCTACATCAGAGGTAAATGCTCTCTCGCCCGACTTGCAACCCAACGTCACTGGTTCAAATCGCGTTTGGGGACACTTTTGGTTCTAATTCTTGCTAATTCTTGTTGCTTATGCTAATGTTTGCTAATCCCTTCCTCTGACAACTTACCCTTACCTTAACCACTCAACTGCCACGCAAGGTGTAATTCATGTAACTCTCAGTAGGGTGTCTTGTAATTGTAACTCTCACACAACATATCTTCAGTTTTTGATCTACAGTATCTTACAGCACCACACCTGGTCGACACTGGTATAGCTAGATAACATGTGCACACAGAACGCATTCTTTGGTCTGCAGAAGCAATCCCCCAGAGGGTATTTTGTTGCTCTAATGACAGTCTATGACTTTGACACTGCTGTGTGTGTGTGTGTGTGTGTGTGTGTGTGTGTGTGTGTGTGTGTGTGTGTGTGTGTGTGTGTGTGTAAGAGAGAGAGAGAGAAAGACAGAGAGAAAATGTTATGACTCCTAGGGAACTCATCAAGGGCATACAGAAGTAGTCGCACTTCACACACCTCTAGGTCAAACATTTTACCCAAGGAGTACCCTGTATTCCTACATGTGCTCTCAGTCTGGCTGCCACAGCCACACAGAATCAATTAGGAGCAGTACATCTGTTCCAGCAGTCTGAATTAGCGACACACTGCTCAACTGTTCTGCCCCATTTAGCTCCTAAACAACCAAGCCAATGACAAGAGCTAATACCTGCTGGCGGATTCCTTCAGAGACCAGTTCAAACACACTTATCAGCTCTTGCATGTGCAGGGTGACTTGCGGTAATGGGTCTGCAATGGGTCAGACTACACCAGTATGTACCAGTTCCAGCCCGACGAGTGAACTGTGGGAATGAGTCACTGTCACGAGTGGCTGATAGGCTCGGGTTTGCCCGGCCGTGTCACATTCCTGACCACTCTACTCACACCCTACACCCTACTACACCCTACACCAGAGGACCAGGGAGAGGATCTACCCACACTCAATGACAGGGGACCAGTATGTTCACTGGAGTGCTCACTCTGTGCTCTCCATCTTAAGTAGGGAGGGATGACGACAGAATCAGAAAAAAAGGAACCGATATTTTCGTGTGCAGTAACCAAATTCCCTCCCCCTGCGAGCCTTGAGGTGAAAGAGTGGTTGGTGGAGCGTCAGAGCAAACGCAGCTGTGTGTTCTCAATCTTATCAACTGTTCCCACAGCACAGCACATAACATTTGTCTACAGTGTGTGTTGTGTTGTGTTGTGTTGTGTTGTGTTGTGTTGTGTTGTGGTGTTGTGTGGTGTTGTAAGACACTGCATTTGAGTGCATTTGATGTCTGATCTACTGAAGGTGGGTCTGGGACTAGAAAGCCAAAACCAACATTGCACAGAAACGTCACGTAATACACAGGAAAGTATACATCCGCCAAGAGGAAGAGGTAAGCATCGGTGACCACAAACGCCAGCACCGTAGCACTATGCAGCAGCAGCTGCAGGCTGCTGAGAAAGATAGTACGGCCACCTACAGAAGATATCTAATAACATCTGAGACGGTGGGAGATTATACCATACCTCAACTCATACGTTTTTACTGTAATGACAGCATAGTTATAAGAGAAGCTCACAGGTTACACTGATATAGTACTCTATTCTACCCTACTCCTGGTCGTATTGTTCTCGATAACACTGTTTCACTGCTTGTCAGCAATTCTAACATCAGTTAATTATCTCAGAGGAGTTTGAATGGTTGTACTGTACTGCAAAGTGAGCTAACACATCTGGCTGTAGATTTGAAGGCTAGCTGAGTACGACTTCATTAGATCAGTTTTCGATTGGGTCTGCTTGTGTCTGAGAGCAGCATATCTGTGGTGGAGGGCTGAGAGTCGAACACTGATCAAGTTTGTTTACTTTCTTCCATGTTAATAAGCATGTGTCAGCACATTTAGCCACATGTGAGGCGCTGATTGAACAAGGCTGCTGCCAACCAAATTAAAAGCCTGGCTGTCGGAGAGACACACATACACACACACACACACACACACACACACACACACACACACACACACACAGATAGAACACACAGACACACACACACACACACACACACACACACAAATAGAACATACACACACACAGATAGAACACACAGACACACACACACACACACACACACACACACCTCCCCCTCTCCTCCTTCCGCCTCACAGGCCCTGCTCAGGGATCCAATGGCGAGTCCCATACGACACACTGACTAACAATAGGCCACAGAGATGTTTCAGATATCTCTCGCTCACGCAAGGCGAGCCATTCCCAACACACATATTGTATCTCAGATCCTCACACAGATCGTTCCCATTGGCCTCATTCCCTCCACTTCATCCTAGCTTCACAGAGACATTTTCAGAGTCAGACGACCATATCAACTCATATTTCTCCCTCATTTGACACAGATGTTTTTGAGAGCGAGATAGTCGCTTACTGTTCTCAAAGCAAACCTTTTAACTTATTATCCCCCTCACATGCTCTGCTGTAAGGTATGAGCTGAAGGAGAGTCCAGTTTGTCTCTTACCAGGAGAGACTTGGTATGACTTTGTGTGCTTTGCTATCTGTTCCTCCATGATTGCATTTGTTTGTCTGTGTTCTTCTATCGGCACTATGTTTGCTTTGATCATTCTGTATAACATCAAAACACATTCCGAACAACTATGTTAACATATAATTATGTTATATGGCTATAAAGTTATTAACCAGCAGAGCAGAGACATATGTTGCATTGTAAAGCCAGATGACCCTATCTGCGCAGACATCTGACCAGCTCTCCTGAGGTTGTGTGGCCTGTTTTAACAGAGTAGAACAGGCTTCCTTGTTAATCTAATAACTCTGTTATGGCTTGAGTAGCACCACCCTTCTGACACGTGGGCGCCTCATGCCCCTGTGCAAATCTAATTAAACATCCTCAAACCCAAACAAAGGAGCAACATGCAATTACCAAGCCCTCCCCCCCCTCACACACACATGCGCATACACGCACACGCACACGCACACACACACACACACACACACACACACACACACACACACACACACACACACACACACACACACACACACACAGGCCCCAACAGAGAACAGACCAGCTCTATTCCTCACTCACTCAACCAGATATTGTGTATACATACAGTCATGAGAAAAAGTTAGGACACCCCCCAAAATATTAAGTTATTCTCTTAACAATATGGACATATCAATATGTTATCTTCTTTCTAACAATGTCTATAGATAAAGGGGATGTAATTGAACAAAAAACTATGAAAATGTAACTTTGTAATCATTTATTTAACGAAAAATTAACAATAATGCCAATTCCTACTGAGGAAAAAGTTAGGACACCCTATGCCCTAATAGCTAGTATTGCCCCCCTTGGCTGAAATAACCTCAATTAGACGTTTCTTATAACTGTCTACAGGTCTCTGACATCAATTGGGAGAAAGTTTTTCCCACTCCTCCTTGCAGAATTCTTTCAGCTGTGTGATGTTCAAGGGGTGTCTTGCATGCACAGCCAGTTTCAAATCAATCCACAGCATCTCAATAAGATTAAGATCCGGGCTTTGACTTGACCATTCCAGAACTCTCAATTTATTTTTCTTGAGCCATTCCTTGGTAGATTTACTGAAATGTTTTGGGTCATTGTCATGTTGCATGGTCCACATCTGCTTCAGCTTCAACTTTCGAACAGATGGTCTCACATTTTCCTCAAGCACCCTCTGATACAATACAAAATTCATAGTGGATTCTATGATGGTGAGCTGACCAGGCCCTGCTGCAGAAAAGCAGCCCCAAACCATGACATTTCCACCCCCATGCTTCACAGTTGGTATGAGGTTCTTGTTCTCAAATGCTGTCTTGGTTTTGCACCAAACATGTCTACTCTTACTGTGCCCAAATAGTTCAACTTTGGATTCATCTGTCCAAAGCACATTGTTCCAGAAGTTCTGGTCTTTCTCTAGGTGTTCTCTGGCAAACTTTAGTCTTGCCCTGATGTTTTTTTTTGACAGCAGGGGTTTCCTCCTTGCACACCTCCCATGTAATGCAAACTTGTTCAGTCTCTTTCTTATGGTGGATGCATGTACTTTGACATCAATTGTGGCAAGAGATACCTGTAGGTCTCGTGATGACATTCTGGGATTGTTGGAGACTTCTTTAAGCATCTTTCGGTCAGCTCTTATGCTGAACTTGCTTGGGCGGCCTGACCTGGCCATGTTGGTGGTGGTTTTAAATGTTCTCCACTTGTAAATTATTTTCCGGACAGTGGAATGGCCAATTTCGAATAGTTTGGAGATCTTTTTATATCCCTTCCCAGACTCATATGCATCTACAATTTTTCTTCTGAAGGCCTCAGAGAGCTCTTTTGATCTCGCCATGGTGATGCAACTCACTTCAACAATCAAGAGCAAACCAAACTAAATATCTGAGGCTTAAATAGGACAGGCTCCTCCAAAATCCTCTGTAACGATGTTCTAATCATTTGCACCTGATGTGGTGCTCTTTATTATAATTTTAGGCATTTTAAGTGGAACTAAATGTGGGGGTGTCCTAACTTTTTCCTCACAAGAAGATTGCATTTCTATTAATTACATTTTACCAATCATTTTTTAAATAATTTGTTTCAGTTGTATTTGTTTAGTTATATTACCTCAATTTTTCAATATTGTTCAAATGAATATCAAATGTCCATATGTTTGAATATGTTGAAGAAGACAAAGGTTTTCATAGGGTGTCCTAATTTTTTCTCATGACTGTATGTCCCATGTACTGTCTATATTGTGAATACATGTCTGTCTGTTCTCAGTAAAGTTCCTTCATCAAAACATTTCAACAATACTATGCAATTTCCGTGTCAGCACAACAAGATTTTGATTTGAGTAAAAATTAACCAAAATATGTTTTGATGGTTGAAACACATTTTCTAGTTGCACAATCAAACAGACAAATATAGATGAAACTGGAATACTTACATATAGCGGAGCTTGCTGTGGATTTAGTTTCATGACACTGGAAACTGCAAAAAGAGAGAAACTGTGTTAATGCAGCAAAGACAGACCAAGAAGGCATTGGCAGTAAGCAGTCATGGCACACATTCTAACTCTCTAGATGTGTTCTCATTCTCTACCCTTTTTCAACAAAGTGTGCACTTGTTCACCCCCTCCATCATGGATTTCAATAGCACTGGAATGGTGTAAACATGAGCGACAGAGAGAGTTCCCACCATATTTCTTACACCAGTCCATTCTTTTTACATCCATGAGGGGGAGTGAGTGAACAAGTGCACACTTGTAGGAAAAGGGTAAATAATCAAGAGTGAATGAGTGCAGGGGAGAAGGGTAGAGAATTGGTCCGCAGTCTCAGTCCCCCATCTTGCCCCCACAAAACAGAATCTCATAGAATAGCCTGACCACAGAGAGCCGCTTGGACTGCAGCACGAGGCTTGAGTTCAAACAAGGCTTTTACCAGAGAACAGCAGCCTAATAACCATCATTATGAACACATTACAGTGACTTAGCTCTTAGCTGGCCCTTATAATGCCTGTTCCTGTGTCTTGCTATGTTCCCTCTCCCCAGGCCCACACGAAGGAGTCTACATCCTTTGTCTGTGTACAGCACTGCCGGCTCAACCACCATTCCTGAGGTTTTGGGGTCTTTTGTTGCCGATAATTAGCTCTAAAATGCCTAAAACAGTTTTGGAAACCTCAATCTTCAGACAAAAAGTGAAGTAAAGGACTATGACTCCTTTACATAAGTTGAAATGTCTGCAGTACAGTACTAGTTTTGTACTGTATCTATTTCAGCATATGCAAAGGAGTAACTGACGACATTGCCTCTCGTCCACGGACTATGAAATGAGATGAGAAGTATGTGTCAGGCTCTCACTACAAATCGTGTAAGCCCTTTGCATTATAATTAGACTGAAATGCAGATTAGATGATCCAGGGTCAGAGCGACCACGCTCATCTCTGTGATGTGGCTCCTTTCAACGCCCAAACAGGAAGTTGTCCACATTGACAAGTGAACAGAGAAGCCAAACAGGCTGCGTTGGCACGAGCCCTGCCATTCATCTGGGACATGTCACTTTGCATGGCAAGTAGAGGCAGATGGGTGGGAGTCTGAGCACAACAGACAATGAGCATTGAGCAACGCTCACTTTTTAAAGCCATATTATGAACTTTTTCAATCGCAATACTTGCTTGCTATGTAAAATCATTGCATCATCTACCACATTCTCATTTTGCACTTGCGTCAACAGTTACCATATTGTCTCCAGGACACTCTTGGGTGTGTATGCGTGCGCGCGCATGTGTGTGTGTGTGTGTGTGTGTGTGTGTGTGTGTGTGTGTGTGTGTGTGTGTGTGTGTGTGTGGTGTGTGTGTGTGTGTGCGTGCGTGCCACAATGTGGAATCTCAGCAGAGCATGATACCAACCTGTAACAGGGCGTTTTGCTATCTAAACCAGTGGGCATGAAAAACATCTATCTCCCACAGACTATGACTAACTCATTCTACAACAACAACAACACCCTTTTTATCTGATGTTTCTTGAGCATGTTATTGAACTCTGAACCAACCAACACTCAATGAGAGCTGAGTAAATGGAAAAGATTGCTTCCTTATTATCTCCTGGTCCTTCTGTCTGGTTACAGTAAGATGATAATCCAACCCCCTACTACTGTTCAGCAATCAGCCTCCAGTCACATTCTACACAGGGGGGAGTTTAAAAGGAGGCAATCAGATTATTGAGCTCAAATCACCGAGTGTAGGCCTGAGCAACAAAACGGACTACCAGTTTGTGTAGAGAACAGCATATTATACTGTAGCTGTGCAAGTGTGATGTCAAGTCAAGAGGTTATGTTGTTTTGTGTTTTAACCACTGTACACAATTCTGGTACTGCAGACACAACAATGTACAGTCGATAAATCAAGTACCCTGTGCAGCTCTCCAGTTTGAAAATCGATACAGTCCTGAGAGAGCCAAATATAGTTATATATTATATATATAATATATTACAATGCCTATTGAAACTTGAAACGTGATTTTACACAGGGCTGCAGTGCTGTAGGTGCTATAATCACTCACATACTGTAGAGGGGCACGCTAATCCTACATTGTGATGTCAAACTCACAGTTATAATTCCCCTTAACACCCCGACCAGCAGCACAACTGCACAGACCGTAGCCCATCCCCCACGTAGCCCATCCCCCACCCTAAGCCACTGTTGTAGCCCTAGCCCCTGCTCCAGTCTGCCTCTTGTCCCAATCAAAGCCTCCTGTTCCAGTCCAAGCTTAAACCACCAGAGCCCCAGTTCCCAGCCCCCATAGCCATGCCCACCCGGCTCATGTCTCTGCCCGAGACAGACCCCAATCCAAGCCCCCAACTCCAGCCCCAGGCCAACCCCCAGTCCCAGCCCCCAGCTCCCAGCCCCCACTCCAGCCCCAGGCCAACCCCCAGCTCCAGCCCCTGCCCTCAGTCTCAGCTCCAGACCAACCCCCAGCCTCCAACCCCAAGCCTCCAACCCCCTGCCCCAGCCTCCAGACAGGGCCCAGACACAGCCTACTGCTGCTGGCCTCTCCACTCAGAAACAGGTGCTGATTTAACATGGAACCCAGTCCAAAAACATCATCAGCCGCTCCACATTCTCTGCAGTGCACCGATCACCACCACCACCAGTGAGAAACAGCTCTATCTCTGCCAGGACGAGCCAGGACAGGACATTCTATCAGTCTGTGGGGGTGGGGGGGGGGGGGGGGTAGTGAGCCCTGACAATGTGCTGAACATGGCTACTGAGAGAGGAGGGGAGAGAATGACGAAGGAAAAGAAACCACAAAGAAGAGAGTCAGTCGGTAGCTCGCTAAAGAAGAAAAAAATAAAACTCTAGGCTCTAGGATGGGCCAGGGGAGTTGCTCTAGCTAGCGACTGTAGCAGCGCTGCAGCGTACTGCAGCATCAGCAGGCCTGCGGTTTTCCACAACATATCCATGTCTAAAGGCATTCACAAAAAAGAGAGGGGGGGGTGTGTGGGGGGTGGAGGGGGGGGGGGGGTTAGCTGTTGTTTGTGTGCCTTGGCTAGCTTGCTGGCACCGCTGAAACTCGACCCATACATTTGGTCTGCTTCAGAAACCCATAAACCCCCACAAAAAGCCCACTATTCCAGAGGAGAGGGGGGGGGGGCACAGGAAGTAGGGGATCAAAATATGGGGGGGGGTGGGGGGGGCAACTCTGTCTCTGTCCCATGAATAAGTCAGGAGTACAAGGGGGGTGGGTGGGTGCAGGGGGCATCACAGGGCAGGTCATGCTCTCTCTCTCTCTGTCTCTATTCCTGGGACAGATTTCTGGTTCTTTCTGTGAGTGGATGTTAAATGGGCTACTGTTGGAGTCAGACAGGATGGAGTAGAGAGGGATAATCAGCTGGCTCTAATTATACACACTGATCTCATCCTGACGCCCTTAAGCCCTCACAGACAGACACACAGACAGAGACATATAGTCGACAGACTCAGCCCTACAGACATACAGATGTACAGACAGACAGACATAGTCCTACAGACAGACTCAATCCTACAGATACACAGACAGCCCTACAGACAGACAGTCAGACGGACGGACGGACGGACGGACAGACGGACAGACAGACAGACAGACAGACAGACAGACAGACAGACAGACAGACAGACAGACAGACAGACAGACAGACCATGAGACAGAGGAGAGCAGCCTTGACATCTGACCAGGAAAGCATGAGAACAGCCCCTGAGTTGTCCAGTGAACAGTGAACATTTGGACCATTTGTTTGTCATTAATCAGGTATGTCCCAGCAGGGCTACTGTAGTTTCCCTGATATTAAACCGATAACAATAGAGCATTTCTATGGAGCATGACAGAACTTTCATCATTCCATACATGAACAGAATACCCTTTAACCCTCCATCTTCAAAGGTAGAGAGGGAAGCAGAAGGAGGGGAGAAGTTCTGAAGTTGCACAATAGAGCAGACTACAGCACACAGGCAAACCAATACTGTTCTTAATAAAACAAATTCTCCAGTTATGCAAGCAATGTTTTTGTAAACATAACAATTATGCTTGTATTTTGGGTTCTGCTTTTCTTCCCAAAAATTAGCAACAGCATGAAACAAGAACCAGTAACACGCTATGCAAGGAACAAAACCCTGGAAATGCTCCAAATTCCCCAAATCATGTCAAACATACACAACATACTACCCTGTCTTCCTGTACATTTTTGAGGTGATGACTGCCTGTTTTTTTCCCCAGTCTCTGTGGCAGAGAGGAGGAGAAGAGGAGAGGAGTGTGGAGTTGATTTGCACTGCAACCACAGCCTCAGGGCCTTCATAAGGACTAGGGTTTTATGACCTGCGGTAACCTAGATGGGTAACCAGTAAACAGAGGAATTGAGGCACACATACCTCAGTGTGGTAGAAAAGAAACGTTTTTCCGCAACGAGAACAAGGCCATAGAGAGAGTGCAAGTTGAAGCTGAAGTTAAAAATGCAGAGAAGCAACCCAGAGTGTGAGGGAAGGATGGCTGCAAAATCATTCAGGTTAAACACCAGGATGTATAGTGTCCCCATAGACAAAAAAGAGACAATTGGTCAACATCGACAAAACAAAGGATGTAGAGTCATTGCGATGACATCAGAGGATATGAATGAGACAGTTGAATATGAATACAAGAACACTGCTAAACGGTCACTGAATAGTCCCTGTATGGACTTCCTGATTCTATTTGAGTCATCAAAACATCCACTTCCTCCCACCTGACACGACTGCTGTTCAGATCTGATCAAATTTAGACATTTTGGCAGGATAAAAACAGGTGGACTGAAACCTCTGCACAAGTGGATAGAGATGGGATCATGTTATATCCCAAACTACTGTATTTTAATCACTAGAAACCCTGTTTTCTATCACGAGAAACCCTACCTCCCAAGACATTCCTAACATGAGGTGAAAACTATGTATGAAGGTCTGTCATCCAATGCTGGAACTCTGGCCAGACACCTGTTCAAAGTGGATAAATACATCAGGCTAGTGGGGGTCTTCAGCACTGCCTCTGGTCTCTGTTAGGGTTAGGGTTAGGGTTAGGGTTAGGGTTAGGGTTAACCCTTCTCTTAATAAAATCATAATCATGAATTTAGTACACAATTAACATAAGTAACACGAAGAAGAGAGAGTCTGTAATTAGTCTTACTTCAGCATGGAAGTAGGCCTATAAGATGTATGCTTCTTCAAAGACAGGGTAAGCCAATTTACTGTCACACTACACAATTACGACAGACTTTATTCTATGGATGCAGCTGAGATTGCAGCGTGAATGAGATGAAGCTTGAAATAGGATTAGGTGATTATGGATTAGTTTAGCTGGCTAGCCCATTCATTACACTGGGTGGCTAGCCTTGTAACCCTCAATCATCTGCATCTCTACAGGGAAGAAGATAACAACATGGGCGGACAGGATGCAATTTGCCCTACACACACATACTCAAATTATATCAAATATATGGAACTTTACTCTACTAGATGATATCCAAGTTATGCAACTATAAGCAACTAAGTCACGTTAGAGAAGCAAATTTCTCTGCACACATATTTACAATTAAGCAAATTATATCAAAGATATGTTACTATATTCAACTAAACTATGATGTAGCTATGAGGTTTGATATTATCGGAGCATGGCTGGGCCAATGGCATGCCAGAGTGTCTCACGCTGTTAAATGTGCATGCCTGGGTCATGGTGGAGGAATGTGTGAACAATCTGAGCAACAGGGGCTTGTGTTCATTCACAAGAGCCTGCTGAAATAGTTTGAATGTCTGTGTCCTGCATATGTCCCCCCCCTCCTCACGAATGCAAGGCTGCTGTTTGTAGTCACAGAGCTGACTCAAAGGGTGGAGGGTGAGCGGTGTGTGTGTGTATGTATGTGTGTGTGTGTGTGTGTGTGTGTGTGTGTGTGGGGTACGGGTCAGCACACACATCCCCATGTGTGACATCAACAGGATGTAGTGTGTGTCACTCTCTAAGGGACTTCCCAGTGGAACATGGGAAAACCTTTGTACTCCTGGCCAGCCAGGCCCTCTGAGAGGTCAAGGGTCATGAACAGCTAAGGTCATCTCCTGAAGGCAGATACCATTACATTACTATATATGCAGATCTAATGGCCATATGCAGGACAACCAAGGCGTTATATGGCATATAATCTATCATAGTCTATAAATGTCATAATACAACATCTACATATTGCTGTATCAATCTAAATTTTTCCTTCATTAACACCAGGTTTTCTAAATATGTCCAAACAATCATGTGGTGGGAAGTGGAATAAACTATTCCATTGGCATTGGGGGTATGCATACCTCGCTAAGGAAACATTCAATCTGCCTTCAAAGCTTCCCAGCCTCCTAGCTTACCCTTCTCTAATGTACCACCACAGAGGTGTGGAATTCTGCCACATAACTTCTGGTTGAATCGTTTGAATTCAATCGATTTCTTATGTCACACATGTTTGAGGGGTCGACATTGGCTTATCTTGCCAAAGGTTGTCGCCTAAAACTATGAATTGTGTAGTTTATAATGAGGTAAGAAACTGGTGGAAATTACATGGTAGGATTTGATAACCATACAGTCAACACTCAAGCAAAACATGGAGGTAAACAATTTGCAATTAAACTTCCATAGTGTAATACACATAAATAAAAAGAGGAAACAACATTAAAAACTATCAATAAAACAAAACCTTCACAAAAATGTGTTTCAGTACTTAATGTGGGTCTGCAAACACCGGCGAAAGAAAGGTTTTGAATGTTTTAAATTGGTGGCAGCTCAGTTGCCACCAGTTTTTGGGTTTCACAACACTTTTAACAGTGTAGCTACAAAGGGGTGGAAACCCGTTTGAAATGAGTGACGCCTTGCCACACATCAAACCAATCCAATACCTAATGCCTTCATCGACAAGATTTTGTGTATAGAGCACACTTCTGGCAAAACAAAATTGCATTTTTGATGACACACATAACAACAAGCAATCATCTACAGGCATGTGAGGGAGGGTTCTTGAATGTAACATCCAATGAAATTGCAAGCTCGTTCTCATAAAGCACCTGGTTCAATCCAAGCCAGATCGGCTAATTAAAATTCTCCAGACCTCCAAAAGAGGTGTGAGAACAACGTGATTTGAAGGTATTGCTCCGCGAGACTATGGACAAGGTAACAACATGGTAATAAAAAACAACACACAGTTATAATACACAAAAAGAGAGATAGAGAGAAAGGGGGGGGGGGGAGAGAGAGAGAGTGAGAAAAAGAGAGAGGCTTAGACAGAGAGACAGTTGGAACCTTGGCCCATGATTTTGTTGGTAAGGAGTATGATAAGATGAAATACTGTATCTGTCTAATTCATTTCACTTCAGTCACAGTCAGTGGTTCTAGCTATCGCACCTCCTGGAGCCCGACCAATCAGCTGTCTCACAGTGTCCGTCTCCATGTCGACAGACAAACAAAAACAGCTCCGACTGTGGAACTGTTAGGAGATCCTCAGTCAGAGTCAATCCCTGGGATTTCTAATTGGAAAGCGAGCCGGGTTAGGGAACTACTGGCAAGCCAAAGGGGGATTAATACAGTATATAATGACTACAGCTGTGAGAAGGCATACAGGCAAATAGTGGTTTAGAATACATTTGAAGCTGCTAATACTTATGAAATTAAAAAAAAATAAAAAAAAGGAAGAAAAGGAGAAAAAAACATATAAAATGAAAGTCTCAATGTCTGAATAATTACATTATTTGAAAAACCATCAATGAAAAGGTATAATGTCCCAAAGGAATAGGCTGACAGGAGCCTGAACAGTCAATAACAACTGAGATAGGAGTCAAACAGAAATAGCACTAAGGCCATGTTTCTAAATCTAGCTAGGGTGTGTTATAAAAACAGGGGGCCGTAAACAAGTTCTCAGATGTGTGTGTGTGTGTGTGTGCGTGTGTGTGTGTGTGTGTGTGTGTGTTTGTGTTTGTGTGTGCGTGTACAGTGCGCGTGTGTTTGTGTGTATGTGTGTTGTGTCTGAGGATGGGGGGTTTGATGGAGTTGAACTTTAACCAGAGATTTAACGATCCCCCTCCATGGGTCAGTGCAGGATCAACTGGCCTCCCACGAAACCATGAGCCCTCCTCCAGAGCATAAACAAGGACACCATGTGGAAAACCTTGACCATGTTTTGATTGACAGACATTCAGTGTGAAAGGAAAAACAAACTGGAATTCTGTTCATCCCATGTGGTAAAAATGGAAACATCTTCCAAGTAAACATGGGTCTTAAAAAGGTTTGGCATTTGAGGGCTTGAACCAGTCAAGAAAGTATACTGGTGGAATGGAATGCATACAAAGGATGGAGAGCAGACTGAGACTAGAGTGCATCTAGAGGGGGCTTGGCACTACAGATGGCGGTGCCCAAATACAGAGAGAGAGATAAGCCAGCTAGCTAAGAGCCTGTTGAGAGGTTCTCCTAAGAGAGCTGGGAACTGGGGGTACAGAGGAAGGCGAGGCCCTTGAGATAGGGGAGGGGGAGAGCATAGGACTAAGAGACAAGGATCAGCTCCTCAAAGACCTCTACCGTTAAAACAATCCAAATCTAGAATGCTGGGAGAAAGAAATTGGTTACTTCTGTCATTAAAATTCAGTGGTTTTCCTCAAGGCAGGGGAGAGGAACGATCAAGACCTCCAATTGGCTTAGAGGCTCAGTCTGAACCCCGCTATGATAGATATCAGGATATGCACCACAAATGACCTTGCGTCCACACAGCTGTGACTAGCAGAGCCAGTTCAGCGCTCACAGACCCTGAGGGGGGTCTAAAGTGTGTGTGTGTGTGTGTGTGTGTGTGTGTGTGTGTGTGTGTGTGTGTGTGTGTGTGTGTGTGTGTGTGTGCGTGCGGGTGCGTGCGTGCGTGCTGCGTGCATGTGTCTGTGTGTGTGTGTGTGTGTGTGTGTGTGCGTGTGTGTGTGTGTGTGTGTTAGGAGAGGAGGGTAGGTTTCCAGGACTTGTTTTAATTAGCAGTTACATAAAGCTGACATAGCCTTTCTCTGCAGTCTGCACAGAAACCAACCAAAAAAACTGAACTCCGCAGGAAATCAAAAATGTGTGGCATTGAGAGAATTTAGGCCGTGGGGAGAGGGATATTTTTCCTCAAACTTAAAGTCCAGGCTTTAACTTGAGCTAAGCAACCATTCTTCTGTGGTCAACCCTGGGAGGAGGAACCCTGCAAGTCATCTCAGCCATCGAGGCTAGCTGGCCCTAGCAGATTAGTCTATTGTAAATAAGTGAACTTGACGGGTGGACAGGGTACAACCATGCTGTGGGAAAACAAAAACAAAAATCAATGCTCTGGGTTTTAATGATATACAGTCGTTGTTTAAAAAGTGAAATGTAACTTCATCCCTGCCGGCGTCTACAGCAGAGACAACACCACTCCGCTCTTATCAGCGTGTGTAAATAGAATCACTGTTGCTGACGCATAAAACAGCACGACCGCGGCACAACAAGGGAAATCAGTGACCAATTAAAAGCTACTAAATGTGACAAGCCAGAGTGTGAATGGTGTGGGTTATAGAGACGGGGCTTAGTGGACTATTGTCTACATAACAAACACAGTCTGATAGTACATTGACTCTGCCACTGGGTCCCAGGGTGGATGCAGCTCTATAGGCAACACACTGGTGCGGAGCTGCAGTCCATTGGGTCACACACTATCAACACATATCCTATAGAGGCTTAATGCTGCCTTTACAACCCTTTTAGAAGGGTACTATTAGATTCTTCACAAATCATCGAAGCAAAATCTATACCATACATACTGTACGACGATGGGAAACATGATGGGTATCTATGTATCTACAGTATGTTAGCCTCATAAAGGGTTTATAACAGCTTCATGGAGACAGTGCAGAGAGATGCAGAGAACAAATATCATTGATATGAAGTGAAACCAAAAGATGTCTCAAAATAAAACACATCCACACCATGCTACAGGTGTGTAAGCCGGGCACGAATTGGTGACCAAATGGTGACCCTGCACGTCTGCTTAATATGGCTTAATGTGATTGGTGATCGGATGGAGGGAGGGAGGGAGGGAGGGAGGGAGGGAACTAGGCTAAAGAGGAGTAGTGTGACCGTCCAGATATGTATTTACTTTAAGTCCGTGGACTGCCCAGGAAGCCGTCCTGTTATGATGCAATGTTCTATTATAGTTCTTAATAGACCACAATAGTGTAGAAAATGTGATCATATCCACCCTGTTTGATCATCATTGCATTGGCTACCAGTAAAACAGTGTACTGACAAGGTCTTGCTTTTAACATAGAAAGTGCTAACTGGTCTTGCACCAGACTATTTAGCAGATTTGATCAACTCCTACCAACCCACTCACACCCTCAGATCTTAAGATGCTGGATTGCTTGTCATCCCCCGCCTCAAAAAGAAAACAGCTGGAGGCAGGGCTTTTTCTTATTATGCATCACTTCTGTGGAATAGCCTACCTGCTCTTTTAGGGGGTCAGAGGATGCTACCTCTTTTAAATCTAACCTCAAAAACCACCTTTTTTAGATCTGCATACGACTGTCTGTCGCAACTCCCCCTCCCTACTGTCGTTTCCCATGTTGATATTTCTGTGTACCCCATGTATATGCTTTTATTTATGTAATGGGTTTTGTTAGTCTGTTTTGTTTTTATATGATGTATAGTGTGTTGAGACCCTGGAGATAATGCACTGTAAAACTAAATAAACTTGAAACTTGAAACTTGGACGGATGTACTGTAGGCCTGGAGTGCTGTCCAGATCTGGGTCGAAATAGAACTTCTGTCTAGAGTAGTTTGCACTTTTGGGACTATTCCATTGCACCAGACAAACTCAACCAAGTGCAGATAGGTATTTGAAATGATTTCAAATACTATTGTACCCAGGTCTGCTCCAGTGGTGTCTAACATTGTTAAAGAGGTGCAGGAGAAAAGGATATTGTTATGATTTGTTGCTTGGTCTTATCTCCACAGACTATCAACCCTCTGAAAGGATCTATTGTTATAGCATTCAGCAACTGTATGGACACTCGTTGTTCAATACCAGTTAACAAGAACTGTTGTTTTACAGCAGTCTACTTTTCAGTAGATAAATACACACTGCACAGGAAGCACAGAGGTCATGTGGATGAATGACTTCTCTTCCCAGAGGTACATGACTAAACACTGAACACTCCTGATAGGGGAAAAGTGGACCGTGAAATAGTCCTCATTAGAAGTAATTATTACCAACACATATCCAGTTCCTGAGAGGGCAATAATCTGATAAGACTCCAACCCAGCCCATGTACACTGTACACACCCTAATGCTAAATATGGCAAAATATGTGTTCTAAGGGAGTTTACAGACCAGAAGGGAAAAACAGTAACACATCAAAAAAAGAGTAAGTAAGACAATGTGTGGTTTTCCAAGAGAGTAAGACAATGTGTGGTTGATTAAGTTGCAGAATGGGTGCAGTCAATCCCTACAAGACCAACAAAAAATAGTAAACAGTAATAATACAAACTGGTCTCATTGCCTTAACCTTTGAGAGAGAACAGAAACATGAAACATTGTTGCTGATGACACAGTGCTGTTATCAGTAACAATGTTTACACGCTGTTTACACTGCACTTCACACTGGCTACAAATGAGATTCTGTTACTCTGACTGCAACTCTAACAACCACATCACTCAGGCATGACTCTATCTATCATGGCCTTTGCAAGAATCACTTCTTGCAGTAATCAAGTAGTAATCAAGGTCTGATTACTAGGCGAGGAGTCGAATCTTATTTTGAGATCTGCACATGTATGTCAACTTTCACATGAAACATGCGTTGATGTCATAGTCGTCTCCAAATCACATTGTTCTCATACCTCCTTTGGCCGTCTGGAGAATTTTAGATTAGCCGATCTGGCTTGGATTGAACTGGACAGAACGATGGGAGAATGTGCTCACAATTTCATTGGATGTTACATTCCAAAAACCCTCCCCCCACATGCCCGTAGAATGGTAGCTTATGTGCGTCGTCATCTTTCCCGACCAAGTATGAGTATTTTGAAGAGAGTTGTTGCCTATGCTAGCTTGCAATATTGAAGAAAATTCAGTTTCAATTCAGTTTTTTTGGAGCTCCGCCCAAGCAAGGTATTTGATTGGTTTATCATGTTGCGAGGCGTCACTCATTTCAAACGGGTTTCCACCTCTTTGTAGCTACTTTCTGAAAAGGATTTCCCCAGGCCTTCCGAACTTTAGAAAAGCCTGGTCTCAACAAAGTTAATGTCATAGAATATATGCACATAAATTCAAGTTACAGCATGCGCAAATCTCAAGTTAGGATTCGGCCTAGGGGCTAGCTACAGATATTAGCTTGGCAGGCTACAGATATCAGCTCAGTGCATGACAAGGATAGGAAGGGTAGAGAGTAGGAACAGATGGACCTGAACAGTACAGCTACAGCAACAGAGGAGGAGGAGGAGGAGGTGGAGGATAGGCCTGTCGTAGGATAGGCCCATTGAACTGCTAGCTCACAGGAAGCTGTCCAGACAC
This sequence comes from Argentina silus, assembly GCF_951799395.1. Classification (NCBI taxonomy): domain Eukaryota; kingdom Metazoa; phylum Chordata; class Actinopteri; order Argentiniformes; family Argentinidae; genus Argentina; species Argentina silus. The sequence continues at coordinate 16,620,662 of NC_139657.1, read as the reverse complement.
ACATCATCATTAAAACTGCAGATGTGGCCAGGGACAAAAGGAGGACAAGTTAGAGAGAATTAAGGGCCTTTTCCTCTCCGGGGTTATTGCAGGTCACCAGAGTTCATGGCTACAGTCAGCTGTGACAGTATCTGACTGTGCTCTTGTTAACTGCTTAGCAGAAGTCTCTAGTAGAGACAGACAGCCATTTAAGGTTTAAGTGAAGAGGACACTGACCAATGATGTGTATTGTGTGTGTCTGTGCACTGACCTCGACGGAAATATAGTATTTATTGTACTGACATTCACCGGTAATCAAAATGACCATAGCGAAATGGATTGGATTCTTATAGCACACAGTAAGGTCACATGACATTGACACATGACATTGCACTATACCTCTGTGCTAACCCAACTCTGAAATGACTCTAGTGACAACATAACATGCTGTTACATAGTACATGTATCGCTATTTAATTGCATAATAACGGTATCAGGGGGGAACTTATCTCCTCCACATTCACCTAACTAAACAAGTAAACAAAAGACTGAAGCCAGTACAGAGCAGGCGGTGGCAGTGGGTCCAGACTTGAGCCTGTGTGCTAGGCTTGGACACAGTGCACTCTGATTACTGCAGAGCTATATATGGTTATGGTGCTTTGTGATAGATAAAGGCTGTGATGTCAGAGGGGAGTGGGCTGAAGGGGGGAGGTTGGGGGCAGAGGATGGAGAGAGGGGCAGAGGAGGGAGAGGTGGAAGAGGAGGAAGAGGGGGAGAGGAAGAGAAAGGGGGACGAAGGGGAGAGTGTGATAGAGGGAGGGTGAGGGGGTGAGAGGGGAAAGAGGGGGAAAAGGGCCACAGGCAGGTGTGTGTCAACAACAGTGGAGTGTCTGGGACATGTGCTACCCGAGCGGTCAAGTGGTCACCCTCTCTCTCTGACACACACACACTCTGGTTGTTCAACACATGCTTCCCTCTGAACAGTTGAGAGCAGCTCTGTAAACCCAGCTGTATTTATACTTACAGTATAGAAATAACTGATTCTTACAGAGCATCTGTATGAAAATGTTTGTATTTATTAAAATGTTATTTTTCGTGGTCATGAGATTCCACCTGGGTCCATCCAGGAAAGACAAAGTTTCATTATTTGATGTGGTAAAATAGTTCGTTGGAAATTATATTCAGTTTGTATTCATATCCTACACTAGAACCCATGGTAACAAGTGTGGCAGTGTGACTCAACAGAAAGACAGCCTCAGCTTTGGTTGGCTGAGCTCCGTACTTCTAGCTACCGTAACTATGAATAGAAGTGTTCCTGAGAACTAGCACCATGTTTTCAACATAGTCTACTCCGCTCCCCAGCCTCTATCTGATATACAGCTCTCTATTGTCCTGTCCTTTGTGTGAGGAAATGTGTGCTCTGTCGTCTACAATTGAGAACTGGACCACAGCTCTGTCTGCAACCTTTCATTAAGAGGGCTAGGGCTGTGAGACAGGCATGCTTCCTATGACACAGCCAGACAGACAGACAGACAGACAGACAGACAGACAGACAGACAGACAGACAGAGAGACTGTTACTGGAACTGGAAAACCACTTCTCAAGACGGAGAGGAGAGCAGCAGCTTAAAACCGGAAAAGCAGGAATGATTGGAATTGTGACCATGCTTACCAATCAGCAAAACCACAGTCATATAAGGGTAGTGCAGAGAAAACAAAGGGAAGACGGGAGGGAAGACATACTGTAGACATACATAGACATACGTACAGTGAGCTCAGCCTCTCTCACACACATATGAGGAGCACCCACATCACTCACCAAGTCTACCTGTCATCCTAGAATGCCTAGAAGAGCAGAGATAAGATGAGTGGGGATAGCAGTAAAACCAAAAGAACAATCCATTGCACTTCAAGAATGGCCCCAATTCTGCTGTGGCTACATATCCAGTTCGTTCCTTCATCCATGTACCTTACTTATATATGCCGTTCAGCTGACGCTTTTATCCAAAGCGACTTAGATTACAGTGAGTGCATACATTTTTCAGTATATATGGTCCCAGCGGGAATCAAACCCACAACCTAAGCGTTGTTCACACCATGCTCTACCAACTGAGCCACAGAGGACAACAAGAACCACGGGGCTATAAAATATACCTGCTAATCTTTTCACAAGGACCAGTGGGGCAAATTATGTTCATACTACAGGGTCCCTATGTTGTCAGACTTAGCCAGGGAGCAAACTTGACCAGTGAGTGTTTTCAGTGATTATCCATTAGGCTATAGTACGTGTATAAACCTCCCATCGTTTTCTATGCTAGGTCCCTCTGACCTCAATGTCCTATGTCCTCTTGCCAGTCTGAGAGCTCTGTGCAGCTTGATATCTTGGCAGCATATCGACTGTCCAGAATATTACTGACAAGATGCCAGCATGACATTCCCTTTAACACCTCCATCATTAAAGTCACACTTCGATGAGGAAAAAAAAAAAGAAGATAAACATTTTGATCAGCGTGTTATGAAATGGGCGAGAGAAGCTGCAGAGAGAATTTCCGAAAGTGCTCAGGCAGCATAATTATGACCAAACACTCAAATGCTGAAACCCATGCAGCGAAAATGTGAAAGCACTTAGTTTCAGTCCGTCTGTCTCTACAGGACTGTGGTCTATGAGGAACCACTCTGAGAGGAACCTGAAACTCTAACCCATAAGCACTGAGAAGTAGATGGATGGACGGACGGACACTCTTGAGTTTCAGTAGAGAAACAATTCCAAGGAATGTTAGCCACCACCACTTTCTCCCGTTTGACAGTTCTGTTCCCAGTTCTATTCCCAGTTGGGAGATGGGGAGGAAATGTGCACTGGCACGTCTTTCTGGTCCCACTTGACAGTAAGTGCCCTGAAACCAATGAATTTACATGGCACGAACATGGGTTACACTACAGTATGCCTAACTGCACAGTGTACAGTGTAGGCACAAATTGTGACATCTTCCTTACAAATATCCTCATATTGATGTTTCTTATGGGTTTAGGGCCCATTATCAAACTAATACTAAACTAACTGTTGTGACAAAGACCAATACCCAAACATATCAAAGAAATAAACACATGTATGTGGGATCTAAGTGAGTGATGATTTGAAGATATCTTAAGCCCTTGCTTAGAACAAGGCCTAGTGAAAAAGGAAGATTTAGAGCCTTGAGGGTGGAAAGAGAAATATGCAGTAAAACTGTGTGTGTGTGTGTGTGTGTGTGTGTGTGTGTGTGTGTGTGTGTGTGTCTGAGTGTGTGTGTGTGTGTGTGTGTGTGTGTGTGTGTGTGTGTCTGAGTGTGTGTGTGTGTGTGTGTGTGTGTGTGTGTGTGTGTGTGTGTGTGTGTGTGTGTGTGTGTGTGTGTGTGTGCAGTGGGAAAAAGAGACCCAACAGCCAGCATACCTTGGGAATCCAACTGCTCCCAGTGTTAACAACAACAAACTCAAGGCTATGTAATCAGAAGGAGGGTATACCAAAAAATAATAATCAGAAACATTAACTCACTCAAGACAGGAAATCTATGTACCTCCATTAACATGTAGGCCTACTTCATGTCCCAGGCTATGGCATTTACCAAGCTTTCAAAGAGTCATACATTGACTGATCGCTGCATGGAATAAACAGCAACATATAGTAAGTATAGTAAGTAAGGTAAACCTAAGCCTGTACAGTATGTGACTCTACAACAAACACATTGTGCACACACCTGATGCATAACGTTTAACAAATGTGTTATTACAGTAATAATTGAAAGTACCCTACTAAGAACAGCTGATTCAATATGCCTATTCCGTTTGGAATTAGTTAGGCCTACTTAGCCTACTGCATAATGTGTTCATGATTACACTTGATTTTTAAACATTTGACTCCATAGTGGAAAATGCAACTCAATGCATCAACAATACATAGGGAATAAAGTTATCTGAATTGCATTGACTTCAATTCGATCTGGTGAAAATATGTCGCTTTGCACAGCATAGTGGCTCCAATATCCTTTAAGTGGCCACTGAAATAATCCGATCCCAATTTTGGATGGGGTCGTCTGGTAGGGACGGGTAACCCACTGAACCGGGTGTGCCACCGTGAAAAAAAATCACGGAGGCTTGATTCTTTGAAATCTTACCAAGGCCACCGTGTCTCACTACATAAACCTAGTTGTTTGCCTCTGAATGTGCTGGCTACAGCGGCATTCTCTTTTTTTCGAACAAACCACACGCAAAAAAATGGGAAGAGAAATGATGAAACGTGGTTGTGAAAGTCGGGAATTGATTTTGAACATTTCCAATGTGACAGCTCTTTGCAACATTGTGCAACCTCTATCTAATAAGTAGAATACATTATAACAAGTCTATACATTGTAGCGAGGGGCCAAGAGAACAGTTTCAAATCAGTTTCCAAAGAGGGAACTAACCGGAGATAGAAATGCAACCGACTCCAAAACGCCGCTTGTTACACTGGCAGCTCGTGCTGTAAAAAAATTACTCTCTTACCTCGAACTTTGGGGACTTTAATGCGTGCGTTCCTCTTTCCGAAGCATTCCCCTCTCCGGTCTCACAAGTTATCACAAGGACATACACCACAAATGTTTCTTGCCATCTATTCTCATTGATCTGCAGAGAGAGACAGGAGACCACACGACTCGATCATCTATTCTTCATGTAGCATAGGTCCTCTCCTCGTCGCAATGAATGGCCGCTGCGAAAATACAGTAGGCCTACTAGATAGTTCGGAGCGCCCACTTGTTACACACGCCAACCACTCTCCATTCTTCTGACTCAGTCCACGAAGCATGCCACAGAGGGCGGGCTATACGGTCTCTCGGGAGACGTGGTGGGGAACTATGTTCTATTGTCTCTCATCGGTCCAAGAAGTTGTCAATTACCACTATCACATTGTTATGCCTTGATGGTGTGTTTTGGTCGTTGTTGTTTTTTTAAAGAAAGCGTGGGTTCGGAGAGTATCCACTGATGTTCATGCAATCTGTAATTACTTTTCTGCATTTTACATGCAGATATTCACAGGAGAGACAACTTTGCAGTAATCAGCAGGTGGGCCTATGCACAACTGCATATTTTGGTACGCATAGAGTGTTGAGACGTGAGGTAAGAATACATACACATATCTAGACTAATAAAAGCAAATAGACAATGAAAAAGTGATTTTAATGTGGGTAAGGTGGACCTCTAGTGGTTGTGGCAAGTGACATGGAGGGGTGGTATAATCGTTTTCTTACTCGTTTATAGACTGTTATTAGTTGACAAATCATTAACAACAGTTACGGGGCCTAAATTGCATTACCTTTGCTTGCCAAACAGTGACTGTGTAGTCAGTCTGTAGTAGTAGGCTACTGTCCTGGCTTAACTATTGATCATAAATTCCCATTCAGCTACATTCCATATTGCTGCATGTATAGAATAGGCCCTTTAAAGCATCACACCATGTGCACGATGACTCAATAGCACTTTGATTCTGATTCCTGGAAGTAGAGGCCAAACAGAGGCTTATCTGCCTCCAAGCTGAAACAACACACATGCACACACACACACACACACACACACACACACACACACACACACACACACACACACACACAGTCCATTGAGTTCTGTCCACTTCACAGACCATTCCATTTTGTGACACACTTCATTCACCCCAGTGTGATTCAGAGGCGTGAGTGTTTTGTGGCCATGCTGAGAATACGCCACAGTTTTATGTCCACAGGAAATAAGGCAGTCAGTCAGGAAACACGCGAATGAGGCCACTCTCCAGGAACACTGGGACCCTCTATTTGGTCACCTCTCTGAGATTGAGATAGCTGTTCATATGACCCTCCCTTAGCCCTCCTGCCCATATAAACATCTCAAACACAGGGATGCTATCAGACATAGCCATAACCATATTATAACCATAAGGTATATGTTTAGCTTTTGTGAGTTAGATGTCTTTCAGCAGAAATCAGAGTCCATGTGTTCATCATACCACCGAGGACCACCTGGCTGGAAAAGGATCATGCATCCTCAGTGGTTTAACAGATAATAAATACTGCCCTGAGTGAAACCATGTGTGGGCCTGTGTGCAGTGCAGTCAGCACATGTGTCTGTGACTGTCTGTGACTGCTGCCTCGGGGGGTTACAGTAGAGTTGATATGAACTAACTTTAGCACTGGGGAATAACACTGAGGAGTAACATGCAAGTGTGTGTGTGTGTGTGTGTGTGTGTGTGTGTGTGTGTGTGTGTGTGTGTGTGCGTGCGCCCGCACGTGTGTGTGTGCACAGCGTGCATGTGGATGAACTGAGTCTGCCTCTAAGTCCTCTTCCTCCTATTCCTTCCCCTCGTTCCCTTCCTTTCCTGCCCGCCCTCCCTCCTTTCCTTGGTCCTCCTCTCCCCCACCATTCTCTGGGGCCCCTAGAGTCCACTCTGGTTCCATCACTACCACGTGTCAGTTGGCTTTGAAGAACTGTCATGTTTTTCTAGGCTGAGAATTCGCCGTTCTTCCCCCCCTCCCCCTCTCCTCCCAACCCCAACCCCTGTTTCTTCTGTGACTGTGAGCAACTCAGAGGTTAGATAAATAGGAGTGCGCAAGGACATGCGGCAGCTCGGGTTTCTTACACGCTGGGCTGCTTTTAAACACATTTGTCCAGGGCTGCACCAGGTCTGCTGCTCTCTGGGTGGAGCGTGGAGGGAATCACAACATCAATGCTGTGGCGTAGTGCTACTGTACTGTAGTAGGCAAGGCTCTAGGCTGTGAGACTGAAAGACTGTGGCCCGATGCTTCTGTAGGCTCGCTGCTGCTGTAGGGTTAGGGCTAGAGTTAAGGTTAGGGTTAGGGCCTATCTGGCCTATCATCTCGTCAAGTCATAACATGATGCTGACCTTCACACAGGGAATGCCATGCAGTGATATGTATTACAATGTCCTTCCAAAAGCAATAGGCAGACATAATGACTGTGGTTGGGAGAATTAATAACCCTAAGTCTATATTTACCCAGAGACTGGTTCCTCTAACCCAGCAGGAGTTCTCTTGTGGCTCATAACATGCTGACTTAGGCTTAAACAACATTGAGAAAGCAGAGAGTGAAGTTAGATTCATTTGAATGAGTCCCTTTAGCATTACATTGACCACACTTGATCAACGGCTAAGTGATCAATGACTCAGTATTTCTGAGCAATAAAAAACCATTATACTAGTAAGAATTCTGTCACGTATTCCATTTAAACCAGTTTGTTTATTCAAAAGGCGGTGCTAACAGTGAAAGGAGAGCTTGTGTGTGATTCATACGGCAAGTAGAGGGCACTGTTGTCATAGTAATTTTTACTCATTCACCATAAAAATGGTCATTTACTTTATCTTTAATCTTCAGATTGAATGTCTTATTGAAAAAAGGGAACATTCAAAACCAACACAATACACTTTCAATTTCTTTTCACACCACCAATACATTTCATGTCCATCTCTTATTATGCAAAACAAGAATCGGTATGAAACATTCAGAGAGGGTGTGCCACAGATGTCTCCAAATACAGTATCCTATCAATTCTTTAGTATTGTGGGGATGTGTGGGGGGAAACTACACCCCCCCACCTCCCACTCCAGCCCTCCCCAATGCTGCATAAGATATGACCAATGACTGCTGAAGGCTGTGCTGCTGCAATAATGTATGACAGAGAGTCTTGGAGGAGCCTCTGTGTAATGTCACGTCGATATTGGTAAATTATTTAGCCATGAATTGCAGAGTAGGAGGAGAACTCATTTCTGGAGGTGGTGAATCTGGCAATACTACAAACGAAAACATGCTTGTATGGGCTCTGAATGACCCTGCATGTCGACGGTTATCTAGAAATGATACAGATGTTTTCTTTATTATGCACCTCATTTTGATCTCAGATCTGTTGAGTCTGCACACTGTGTGTATTCTGCTCAGTCTGTATTCGGTAATTAGATGCTACTATTGGTTTTTCATGAAGTAGAGTTTTCCCATGAATGATACCCTGCTTGACTACCTGTGGTCATGGTACAGGCAGCAGCGAAACCCCTCTATACAGCATGAACTGTCCTGTCAGTCAGGAGTGAGTGAGAGGCTGGCTGGTCTGTGGTCATATCCAGCTTGTGGATACTGCTGACTGGGCTGAATCCTGGCTGCTGAAGCTGGGTGTGTGGGTGAGTGGGTGTGGGTGTTGCAGGGGGGCCTGACAAGATATATGTAGGGAGGGAGAGAGGGAGGGAGTCTGCGCTCTGCTCAGCTCTACTCAGGGGGAAAGGAAAGGCCCTCCACTAGCTGATTAGCATTCAGCTCTTGCCCAGACTGCATCAAGAAACTCCGCTACACACTAACTCCCCCCTCCCACTCTGCCCCCTCCCGTCTCTCTCTTCTCTCTCTCCTTCCATCTCTCTCTCTCTAGCTCGCTCTCTCTCTCTCTCTAGCTCGCTCTCTCTCTCTCTCTCTAGCTCTCTCTCTCTCTCTCTCTCTCTCTCTAATTCCCCCTTCAATCCCCCCCCCTTCTCTCTCTGCATCATTCTTCCTCAGCAGGACCCTCTGGTACAAACAGAATGCTGTGCAGGGGTCTTCCTATCACTGGGATGAAGGTAAACAAGATTTTATCTTTCTTTCTTCGACAATGGCAACATTGTTCAACTTGTCTTAACTGAGATTATTTTGGGGGTTTTCCTCATCACTAATTCAAAACTGCATAATTTGGTCTTCAAAGAATGTTCTCTTTACAAAAAGATGGTTTATAAACCAATAAAGAAACACATGAAAGAAAGTGCTGTTACAATTGCCTGTGAGATGAGTAATACTCTGTCCCATATTGGAGATGCACCTGTAGCATAAGGTAACACTATTCATTGCTTTGCTTTGATGCATACTCACCTAGGATACCTGAATATTCAGATTTTGTATCATGAACTTCAGTTCTCTTCAGTCTTGCAGAGATTGTTGTTTAGTGTGCTCTGATCTGATGCAGTGGGTTTGGGATATGGGATTGCAGTAGTTAATGAATCGTGATCGTTTTTTATTGTTCATTTCCACATCATTGCATCATCATCCACTGACTCTAAAAATGGTTTAATTGAAATCACATTATGAATTTGCCTTATGGCGATCTGAAAATGATAAGAAGATAATATCTGGGAAGAATAGGTGATATTGAGAGAATACTGTATATGGTATTTGGAGAGTAGATAGCATTGGCAGAATAAATAAAAAATAAAAAAGAGTAAATATATTATATGAAAGAATATATTGTGAGAGAGTAGATCATATTTAAAGAGTAGATAGTATTGAGACTGTGTAGCAATTATGTTTGTAATCCTAACAACATTTTGAAATAGAAAATACAATGATGGTAGAGGCTGAATTTCTCTTAAGCCCATTGTTCGTTTGTCTCCAGTTAATTGGAGGGGAAAAAGTGGACAAATTCCAGGTGCTATAAGAAAAACAAACATCCGATCAGTGACCAGACAGCTCATGTTGACTCTCTCTCTCTCTCTCTCTCTCTCTCTCTCTCTCTCTCTCTCTCTCTCTCTCTCTCTCTCTCTCTCTCTCTCTCTCTCTCTCTGTAATGGATGGGGAGGGGGGGGCGGTATAGGGGTGAGGACGGCCCATCCAGGATTGTGTGATCTGATTACAGAACATTTGATGAGTTCTGTCCTTTGGCGTAGTCCAGGTCAGAATATGATGTCATCATTACCCATAAAGCCATGGTCAGTGTGACAGGTGGAAAGTGAGATGCCTAGTAATGGGAGTCAGACAGACAGCTTTGTGTCTGTACAGTACATCAAATTAGCCATGTTGGGTAGAATTAAATGAATGAATGAAAGCCTTTAATGCACCGAAGGAAATTTGCTTTGCATTGGGACGAGCTTCAACAATCATCATTACAAATACGATACAAACGATGACAATGACATCAAACAACAAAATAACAATATAACAATCACATATATTTTTAAAAAATGTAAGAAGATCATTGCTGTACAGTGAGATAAAAGCATTCATGTTGACGTCTGCCACGACTCTGCCACGATTATACAGTATGTCCTGTTTCAAACTGTCACACCCTCTACTCTACAACCAGCTAATGAATCCCAGTAATGAGCCCCACCTCTAGGACAGAGACACAGAGTCCATTGACTTTACGGTCTAGCCTGATTCTGAGAATAACCACTCCATCATTCCCTTACCTTTCATTTACCTCACACACTCTACGGTATCACCAGGGATGTGTCCTTATTTAATTACAGGGATTAACTAGCAAGAAGAGGTCAGGAGCTTGGCGGGTAGGTTACTCTTTCTAGTCTCTACAGCCCATTAGTGATAAGGGGTTACGCTCTCTCTCAGGGTGGGCACTCAGCAAGGTGAATACATCAGAATGTCGTACCATAACAAGCCAGTAGTGGTACAGTACTAATATGACTTAAGGGTTTCAAGTCATTTTAAGTGAGATGGAATAAAATACCTGGGAGAGTTTTTTGTTTTGTTTGTCTTTTTACAGCTCTAAGGCCTATTATACCTTACTATATTATAAGAAGAGGTGAAGCGACTCAGTGATGTCATTCACCTGTCCTGGTGTATGTCAGCTGTGTAAAGAGCAGGAGAATAGATAACCCACCCCCACAGTTACCACACACACACACACACACACACACACACACACAGACACACACACACACACACACACACATACTCACACTCACGCACACACAACAAACACACACACACACACACACACATGCACCTACTCACACACACACTCGCACACACACACCAACACCTGGCCTTTCTCACAGTTGCCAGGTAGCCCTCTGTGTCCTTTGTTCTCCTGTAGGCATTGTAAGCATCTCTCTCTACTTCCTAGGCTAGATTAAAGTGAGGCTCTGGTATTGCAGTCCCTAATGAGATTTATGTACATAGACAGGGTCATAAACCAGGAAAGTTAATAAGAGTTGTAATTGTGTTAGAGCACTGGCCAAACTCATCCGTTGTATCTATTAATTAGAGATTGAGCCAATGGTTTCTCTATGGGAGTCGTCTGTTGAGGGTCTGTCCGTGTCCGGTTCATATGTTTTGTCCGTTTTTTACAGACACAAAAAGTTAAAAGGAGTTGAACTTTTCATAGTCCGTTTTGTCCGTTTAGCCATTTAGTCTCATATTGAGTTGCTAGGTTGCATTGTTCAGTTGCTAGGTTGTTTCAAACATTACGCCCGACTCCCACGGATCAAATCGGATAGTGATTTCATACGTACATGTTTGTATATGTTCTAAAGGACTAGTGAGACCATAACAGATGAACACTATCGATAGGTTCAAGAGGGTATGTACTGTCATTAGGTTGGCCAGTAGGAGGTATAGTAGACTGTGCTAGGATGTAGACTTTAACAGTGGTCATCTTTAGCGCTGGATATGAACCTGTGTTCTGTAATAAATACATTTTGTTTGTTAATTACTCTGGGTTGAAGGGGTGGATGAATGGCAAATGAGCTTGTGTTGTCTTGTTGGTGCCATCTGTTAGCTGGTAATGATCAGATGTTATGAGGTAGCGTGGCCTGATTATATGTTAGTGTGTGTTAGTGTGTTCCACAGCCTCGGATACAGCTGACATACAGTATATTATCCCTGTTTAAACAGGGCTGATCCTGGAGACGTGACAGCCGCCACAGAAGGATGGAGAGAGAAAGGCTCCTCTGGGTCCTTGCTGATTTATGATAGAAGAGGGAGGGAGGGAGGGAGGGAGGGAGGGAGGGAGGGAGGGAGGGAGGGAAGCAGGGAGAGGGAGAAAGGGAGGGTGGGAGGGAAGCAGGGAGACAGGGAGAGGGAGGATGGAGGGGAGGGACAGAGGAAGGGAGGGAGAGACAGGGGAGAAGAGAGAAAGGGAGGGAGGAGTAGAGAGAAACATGTGTGCGGGTGAGAAAGCAAGAGGAGGAAAGAGAGAACTCTGCTTGTATTTTAATGATGATGTGTGTCAGAGTCTGTGGAGTGGCAGGCTGTAGAGGCCTCCTGGTGATTGATGCTGAGGTCTGCCCAATCTGTTGAGAGGGATTTAATGGGTCTGGAGTGGTTTTAAACAAGCCAGCCCGCCCATCGGATTCCTCCTGGACCCACCCCTATCACTGAGAGGGTGGGAGGAGTGTGTGACTGTGTATCTCTCTCTCTCTCTCTCTCTCTCTCTCTCTCTCTCTCTCTCTCTCTCTCTCTCTCTCTTGCTCGCACTCTTCCTCTCCATCTAACCACAGAAAAGGGGTAGAAGCAGTGATTGAGTGCTAACCAATCACGGAAGAAGGGAAATGTAAAGTATCATTACTCAAAGCAATGCAGTCTTTTCTCAATCTGCATATCAAACACATTGGGAAACCACTCCATAGTGTAATATCTCTGGGCGGCGGGGCAGGTATAGCTAGCTATCCATATAAGGTCTAGATGCAGCAGGGCTGATATAATTAAATGAGATATGCAAACACACAATGATGGACGACCACCAGAGAAATAACCCAGGCAGGGCTTATGAATTTTACTCTGCTTTATTGTACTTTATATGCCACCAGGGTGTAATCCCTTTTTTCCTATAACCACTCCAGAGAGCACACACATGTACACACACACACACACACACACACACACACACACACACACACACACACACACACACACACACACATGAATCAGTTGGAATGGAATCAAAGCTTATTGATCCGGTTTGGAAGGCTACAACAAAGAGGTGTGTTGGTTGTACATACTAATGTGTAACCCCAGGCCTGGGAAGTATAAGGTGGTTGAGGGTGTACCTGTAGTACAGTAAATGGGTCTGGGGGTTCTTGGTAGACGAAGTTGAGTTTCGGCTTTGTGACAGATCAGCTCCAATGGAAGGCTATGGGCTGTAAAGATGAACGAGCTGGAGCCGGGCATTGCGTAGTAATAGTAGTAATGGTGGGTGATGAGGACTGTGGTTTATACAGTATCTAATTGATGGTTGGCGTGGTTCTGCGTGACTGACTGGCTGATTTACTGTGGTCCGGACTAATCCTCTGTCCAGCAGCAGAATTATATGGCATCAGGATTAGGAATCTGAGATATGTTCCCCCTGCCATCTAATCTGCTTAGTGATGGCCTAACGGCGAATGAACCAACTGGTGCTCCCCCAGGGGTAGGCTTGGGCCAAACCAACTGCCGTTGCCCTAGGGGTGGGCGTGGGTCATACCAATAATGGTCTTCTCTAGGGGTGAACCTGGACCAAACCAATTGGTCTTCTCCAGCACCACAGGGAGGGGTTTAAGCGGGGAATCACCCACATCTGTTAAGTTAGAACACACCTCCATATTAGGACTGGCGGACCTCCTACTACAACACATTAATGGGAACAATGTTATTACAAATTGGCACGGTGAACTTTTTAGACTATACCTTTCATCTTCAGATCCAAACTATTTACACTCAATATACAGTAAAGTCAAGTCATTAAGCAACCATATTATATTAACAACGTTTTGTGAAGAGAAATACCTTTTGAGCACACTGAAGTAGATCCCCAGGCAGAGTAAACAAGAGATATAGCATCTGTCTGTGAGAGTCTCCCCCTGTGCCATGGTTTTTAATGAGCACACAATAGGTGCTGCTCCATATGCTCTGCCCTGGGTACTTTACTCATGCATGCATGCATGCACGCACACACACACACACACACACACACACACACACACACACACACACACACACACACACACAAACACACACAATGAGGTAGAGGTAAGAGTGAGATAAGATAGCAGGTTATTATAATGACAGGTTATTTATTGCTGAACAATTCTTTCTCAGGTACTGCCAGCAATTACGATGATATATTGTGGTAATTTGACATTATAGCTTCACTTATTGTATCTATGATGCTATTTTAAGAAAAAAAATTGTGTTGTGAAATCAACTGTAAAACTTTTTTCAACTGTAAAATATTCTGCATACTTTACTACAGCAGCAGCATCTCACCTGTGTGACACAGAGCACCTATCGTCCTGATAGGCCATCTATAAGTGTCAATCAAACAGCAGCTCCTCCCTCTGAGGTGAGCTGTCCCCTGTCCTGCTCTCTTTTGTACGAGTACGGCGACAGCTCCAGCATCCATTTCCACATTAACCTAAGTCAACACATCTGTCATCTGATGGAACCCACCCCCACCCTCACCCCCTCCCTCCCTCACCACCCACACCAGCCACCCATCTGCCAAGCTCAATCCTTCCTCATCTCTGCTCTCCTCTCATTTTCACTCTCACACACTCACTCACCCTGGCACGTACACAGGCACACAGGCACACATTCACACACACACTCAGCGCAGCCTCTCTCCCCGCACTCTCTGCCCCCCCCCCCCCCCCCCCCCCCCCCCCCCTGCTGTGGAAGTGGTGGGAGCTTGTTGTTGCAGATAGGCAGGGTGGACCGTACCATTGTAAGAGTGATGGGATGGGCGTGCTCAGGGAGCTCCTCCCTTGATGAGTGAATGGGTGGATTGCAGAGCTGCAGGAGCAGAGCGGAGCCCTAAACTGATCTATAGCTGAAGATGATGGTGGAGGGGATCCTCTGACTGAGATCGTAGGCCTCTCTCTCTCTCTCTCTCTCTCTCTTTATTTCTCTTCTCCTGGATTTGAAACCTTTTTATTGGATATTTAGACAAAATAAGGATTTATTGATTGGATGCCCACTCTGTAATTTCTGGTAAGAGAAGTGTTTTTTTTTTGTTTTTTTGTTTTGTTTGTTTGTGAATATTCTTTCATTTTCAAATGCCTGCTTATCTCTTAATAGTAATTTAGATATAATAATGTATTTCTTTATGAATACAGTAATTCTCACAAAGTTGTTTGTGGTCTTTCTACACAAAAGTCTAAAGGCTGCTGACGATTCTATTTCAAACAGGCCGCCACCTTTCAGAGTAAACTTTTTGTAAATACTTTTGCAAACTTACAAATACTCAAAATCAGTGAATATTGACACAGAAAACAAATCCTGAAATGACAGAGGATCCTTAAATATCCTTAAATATCATCCTTAAATATCATATGCGAGCATGAAACTCCAATTTCAGCATGGATAGATTGCAGACAGTATTACATAATCGATAGACATGTTTCAGATACATTTTGCACTGAGATGCACTGACTATGACCAGAATAGGTCTGAAGGATTGAAATACAATGTCTAAAAGGGATTGAAATGGATCTATTTGTGTTGAATGTGTTTCCCATGATAATATCCCAAAAATATGTATTTAAGATGGATTACCTTCGATTCCAGCATGATTCATTTTTGCTGTAATGTGTATTACTGCAAAGGTTGCACAGGAGATATTGTATTTGGTGATATAATGAAAGATTTTACTGTTTGCTGTTTTATTTATTCAGATATACAGTATTCTATGATTAAAACATCACAGTTCTGATTTGATGATGCTGCTAAACTAGTGCAGGTCCCTTGGCTCTACTTTGCAGGGTTGTACTGAGGAAGTGTGTGTGTGTGTGTGTGTGTGTGTGTGTGTGTGTGTGTGTGTGTGTGTGTGTGTGTGTGTGTGTGTGTGTTTGCGTGCGTGCGTGCGTGCGTGCGTGCATGCGTGCGTGCATGCATGCGTGTGTGCTTGCGTGAGTGCATCTGTGTGTGTGCAGGGGAGGGGACTTTTTCCTGCAGTGGAAAGGAACATATGCATTATTTATCCATATTAAATGGCTGGCCTATGCCAAAAGCACAGCACATTGCTGCCTTTAGATCCCTTCACAATGGCTGGCCTTGTCTCATTATCAGGATGACGCGTAAACAGACAGAGATTCCTCTTCCTCTCTCTTTTATCCTGATGTCTTAAGTAGGACAGATGGCAGGAGCAAGAGTGGACATCAAACAAAAGTGCCCTTTATTTTCAAGGAGGATTTTTCATTTGCTGAAATGGAATTTCAATAGATTTGACCCCAACCCTGTTGGGACTTCATTGAGGACCCTCCGTACCAGATCAAAGAGACCAGAGACTTCAGAGTGGTCCCAGTATGTTCACATTAATTTAACAATAAACATCTTCTACTGTATGTCTCTATTTCCAGTTTCATTGATCAGACAGCACATAGTGCATTTGTAAGATTCAAATCAAATCATCTAGTGCTGCGTTGCTCCGTTCTTAAGTGGTTGACAGGATCTCTTACATTATTAGATCTCTGAGTTGCTATGTGTGCTTTGAGATATCACTGATACAGTTTGTACCACTAAAGTGGAAACTTGTGTTTGATCAAGAGGGGCAGATTTGGAGGAGACACAGTATTAAACAATAAGTGGAAACATCACTGCATTGCTAGCACAGGTTCAGAACATACAGAGATGTCCCAGGGTCTGTTTTTGTTTTGACAGTGAAGACCACAACAATGAAGAGAATATGCTGTTCACAAATCATTTAATCAGTTTGTGGATGCCTTATGATATTATTCAGGGACTATTTGGGAGCTAAATCCATTATATACATGAATTTAAAACACTATGTTTCGCATAGACAGTATACAGTAACTGTACCATAGCTGTAGCATAGCTGTGTGGTGTGGTAACCACAAAAGAAGACCAAGCCATGTTCAATTGATCTTGACATATTATAAACTGAGACCCTTTCAGAAAACATAAGGGATGATTCTTGTAGAAGGGATACTAGAAGCTGTATACAGTGAAAACTGTTGAGAGTGTTCCAATGCTAATTGATTAAGAGTCTATTGACGGTATTTAGTTGTACAGCTGAGGGCTTTGGAGGCTGAAAATACTGTGGTACAGCCTGTCCCTGACGATGAATCTTTAATATGCTGCTGCACTTTAAAGCATCTCTCTCTCTCTCTCTCTCTCTCTCTCTCTCTCTCTCTCTCTCTCTCTCTCTCCTCTACCCCCCCCCCCCTCTTTGAGTTTCTCTCCTTCTATCTACAATACCTTAATGAAGCAAAGAGAGTGGGATTGGTACATACATTTATTGACTTTTAAATGAATGATATATAGCCATTGATTCTTGAAAAACATTACTTATATTATCCCCTTGTGGAGGGTTCTTCATGAGAGAACCTCTTCTGCGTAGAACCCCTTTGTAAACAATGTAATTGTAAACAAACACTATAACTTCAAAACATGGTTAAAACTATCGTTTGTATCTCATGGATAGTCAGTCCTTGCATCCATAGCTCTGTCTATGAATTTGAGAGTGGTTACATTTCTCCAGCCCCATCCCTCAGTTGTTTATCAAAGAAATTGCCAGGGAGACCACTTTGTTGTTGTTTGAATCCCAGATTGCTCCTTTAAGATACATACAAAGCGTTGTTGCTGTTTTATCAGCTAACATGATTCAAACATTCTGTACAATTCTGTACATCTTTCCCCTTAATTTTGATGCCATTTCCCTCTGCAGACCACAGTTACACAATGGTGATTCAGAATGATTTCAATATGTGTGTACATACTGTATATACGTATGCATAGACATATAATATAAAGACCATAGTGTCGTCCCAAACCCATGAGGAAGTGTGCTGCCTGACTTAGTCTCAAACAGAGTGTCTCTGGTATGTTGGACATAGTAAATGAAATGCGGTGATGCCAGTGGGTCCTTTAATAATTAACCACCATTAGTTACAGCAGCACAGAGCAGAAGCACAGCAGCGCAGCAGCAGTTCTCCTAATGACACGTCCTATACTCTCCTTCATCTTCAACCTGCTGCAGCAGGCCTCTGCTCTGCTCTGCTCTGCTCTGCTCTGCTCTGCTCTCCTCTCTGCTGCTCTCTTCAGCAGGTCAAAGGTGATATTCCATCAGATTCCTAATAGAAGCTCAGAATGAATTTCAACTGAATTGAGCAGTGGCAATGGCAAAGGCAATTCCTTTTAAATACCCTTTAAGTCGTCACCTTTAAATGAATGATTCTCATGGAGGAGGTGGTGGAATGTTGTGGGGAATGTTTTCTTGGCACACTTTGGGCCCGTTAATACCAATCAATCATCGCTTGAATGCCACAGCCTGTTTGAGTATAGTTGCTGACCATGTGCATCCCTTCATGGCCACAATTTACCCATCTTCGAACGGCTACTTCCAGCAGGATAATGCACCATGTCACAAAGCAAAAGTCGTCTCAAACTGGTTTCATGAACATGACAATGAGTTCAGTGTTCTTCAGTGGCCTTCCCAGTCACCGGATCTAATGAATCCATAAGAACACCTTTGGGATGTGGTAGAATGGGAGATTCACAGCTTGAAAGTGCACCTGAAAAATCTGCAGGAATTGCGTGGTGCAATCATGTCATCATGGACCAGAATCTCAAAGGAATGTTTCCAACATGTGAAATCAATGCCACGAAGAATTGAGGCTGTTTTGAGAGCAAAGGGAGGCCCTAGTATTAGTATAGTGTTCCTAATAAAGTCCTCAGTGTTTATAGCCATTGACTCTTGAAGAATATAACTTAGTAATGCCTCATGAGCTTAGTTCAACTGTCTTTCCCCATCAGTACCCAAAACACGGTTCAAACTATGATTCTGATCTCATGGATGGTCAGTCCTGGCATCCATAGCTCTGTTTATGAAATTGAGAGTTGCTAGGGAGCCCTGCTTTGTTGTTGTTTGAATTACATGCACCTTTGACACAATTCATAGTACCTCTGTAATATTCATGCAGGTATAGGGTTTTGTGAATAGCGTATGTGCCCTCAATTACCCCTTTGGGTATGAGGACTATTGATATACTATGGTTTACCTCTGACAATAGCCAATGCAGCCAACTCCTCATACTAAGGCCACATCAGAACTCTCACCAGGGGACTTGTTGAATAGGAACAGCATGAGGCTGATCAGAAACGAACTGGGTACAATTAACAGCAGCCTGTGAGAGTTCTACAGTAAACTCCATTTCATCCCACAGCAATCTCCCTGCCCACTGATGCAGTTTTATTATGCCTCCTCCATTCAAAGTGCAGGGGCAGAGATTGAATCGATAACAATAAATTCTTGAAAGTAATGTGTTTGCTGAACTTGCTCGGCTTGACTCGACTCGTCATGTGCCTTGAAGCATAGCGCTACACACTGCAAGGCCAAGTGTACGATGGGGTACGATGTACGACAGCCCCCCCCTCTCTGAATTTAATGGACCTCTCACTTTTATTTATCCTTCTCTATTTGCTGGGTAGATGACAGCACACAGGCAAGGCACCAGCTGCACAGACATACCTATGGCCATACCATATTGGTATGTCATTTATTCAGATTTACATAATTTATCGTATGCACTGCATGCATACTGCTATCCATAACCCTAACCCTATTGTAATTAATATCCTTATGTTGGTTCAATATTATTAATAATGTGGAAATTACATTTCCTGCACATGTGGGCTATTTGTATGTAACATGTGCTGTGTCTGTACTCTACTGTCCTATTTTAGAACAGTGCAGTGTGTTTCATCAATGAAAGGTTTGGGCGTGATGTATGTTTTGGAATAAACTGCGGTATCATTGCCTTGATGCGCTACAGCAAAAAGCTCCAGTGAACTTTAATGATGTAACAGCCAGCACCAGGAACACCGGTTCACTCAAGCGTCAGATGCCAATATAATACACCAGCTGTCTGAAACCAACCTCTTTTGTTATAGCACTAATTAAGATAGAAATCTAGAAGTATAACACTCTCATTCAGGTGTGAATAAACCCCCAGTGGAAGGCTCACATCACATCACACGTCGTAGGCACAGTCAGACATCAATTAGTGGCGAGGAGGTCAGGAGAATGACAGTGTGGATGTTCTGGCTACCATCTCATCTGAGAACTGGTTTAACTCATACAGGTGAGCAAAATAACAAGGTGTTACTAACACTTATTCAAGGTATATCCAATCGTGAACTTGCAAAATTGTTTCCAACCCAATGAACTTCACAGTATTATAGTCAATGCAATACACAATATATATATATATATTATAAGTTGTTTTTTCTTGTCTTCGTTATTCTATGGCCTTGAAGATGTGTGTGATATATGGTAGATATGAGGTGGAAACACTCTATCGAGGTGTTTATGTAATGGTGTTATGTAATGACAGACCAGCTGGGTACAGTATGACGTCAGCACATAGTACCATAGCAGGGCGGGGCGGAGCAGTGACCTGAAAAACTGAGGAACACTTTCTATGAAGTTGCTCTACACCATATACCTAAATAACACTGTTATTACACAATTTATTACTATTACTTACTATACACTTAAAAAGCAATAAAAACTATATGAAAGGCATCCTCATGTGAAACAAGGTTGTGTTTGTGTTTGTGTTTGTGTTTGTGTTTGCAGAGGGACAGTGAAAACAGATTTAAATTTAGAGAGACGAGGTATGAGTGACCTCCTGTGTCTCCCCTCAGTGGAGGCTTTCATATCCACATCTTGCTGGCTACATTCCCTCCGTGTTCTGAATGACTATTGCTCAGATTAGATTTGTTCACAGAGCAGAATGGTCAACATGGTCTCAATAACAGCCGGTCTGCTCATGCGGCACTAGACAAACCAATGAAAGGGAGTGTTCCCTCATCGGTCCAGACATTCATTTCCTCCTGATAGGCACCAATGAAAGCCTGGGCTCGATCCTGCCACCCCCTCACGACTGACTTTATCGCTGTCCTACTGTCTGACACAGCCTGCCACAGTCACAGGCACAGAAATACAATAACAGGACATATGGCTTTGGTAGAAATGTCGGATCATACAGTAGATATTCTCGATGGGTAGAATGGAGATGGTAGAACAAATGCTAAAATGGACCTGGTACTGTAGGTAGAATGGAGAATGGTACCATGGAGTGGTGGATATTTCACACGTTGCCATCTTTTTCTCTCTCTCTCTCTGCTGCTGAAACAGTAATCTAAAGCTTTTGGAGACAGAGTGGACAGAATGAAATTTCTGCAGTCTTAAGCAGGATTAAATTGCAGCTTGCATCTGTCATGACGGCATTCGATCTCAATGGCTGATTTCTCTCTTTATTTTTATCAGCAGACTCTTCCTCAATCTCCAGTTCTCTCTCTCTCTCTCTCTGTCTCTCTCTCCCTCTCTCTCTCTCCCTCTCTCTACTCCCTGCATCAGTGTTAGGGTGTGGGCCTCCCCTGATGTTAACACTGAGAGCGATGGGGAGGTTATTTAGTCCTGGGTCATGTTCATGTTCAAAAGATTTAGTATATCCATTAAGGAAACAGATTTTAATTTTATTTGCCCACTGAACACGACTCAGTCAAAGAGAGAGAGAGAGAGAGGGAGAGAGAGAGAGAGAGAGAGAGAGAGAGAGGGGTGGATGGAGGGAAGAGAGAGACAGAGAGAGAGAGAGAGGAATACAGAGAAAGAGAAAGAGAAAGAGAGAAAGAGAGGTGGGGACTATGGAGGTGATGTTGCCCAGTCTAACCAAGCAGATGAGGTTGTGGTTGAGTGATCAGTCAGAGAGAGCCCTAAAACGACAGTCTCCCCTAAGGGTGGCCAGAGGTTTAATCCCAGCGCAGAGGGATTACAGATTGAGCAGCAACGTGTTTGAACACAGTACACTACAGTACGTGTCATGTACACACATGTGTGAAAAGGCTTGTTCTTCTGACCATGTAATCTCATGGGTCAACATGCATGTACAGTGTAATTACTCAAGCAGAAACCTTTTTGCTGTTGATGGAAGTGTACAGTAGGCTCTGGAATGATTACCATCCATATAAGACAAAGACACAACAAGAAAAATAACCAACACTATTATCTATGTTGCTAATGAACACCTCACCAATCAATCATACATTCTCACCATCAAAACACAGCACCAATAAAGAAAGAGAACTCTGGACACTGACCGGGAGCTGACTTCCTCTCTTTATATAAAGAAGGTGAATGCCTTAAGGAGGAATGAGCTGACTATGATACAGAGACCATGCATACTGGAGCAGGTTGACCCAGATTCATACCTGCAAACCTGTCTTCCTCAGATATGTATACCAAGGGACAGGGCCGTCCATAGCCCAGATACATCTGTTGGAGCTGTGGAGAAGCCAGCCTCTTTTACATAGAGAAGAAAGGTACATTGCAATTGATGTATGGCTAATGGAATCAATGCATCAAAGCCACTACATGATTAATTAACAAGAGTGCAGAATTGTTAATTAAAAAGACAATTAGAGAAATGTCCTCAGCATATCAAATCACTCCCTAAACAACTAATGACATATCTAAACATGTCTTTATTATAACCAGCTTGGCCAGTTCCGTTGCTAAAAGAGGGTAAAATAAAATGTAAATATAAATGACTGTCACACCTTTGCTATCATAATAGTTTATTGTTATCCAAACAGAAGCATATGCCTCACAAAGACAATGAGCATCGGAGGTTTCTTTCTGTTTCATCACTGGAAAAAAAAAAAAATGCCTTAAGCCCAACCTGCCCCACAGCCCCTCCTACTCAGCCCGTTGTCGTGATGCTCCAAGCGCAGAGTCAGGAAACAGAGAGTCGGCCCTCTGAGGAGACGACACAGGGGCCTGGCACACGACACACACTCAGCTTTAGATAGCCCAACCCTGAGTGAGAATAAGATGGTGGAGCTGGCATCACTGTGGTAATGATGATCAGGTCTAGTTCAGGTTCTACCGGGAGATCTGTCTTCATACTACCTGATGGAGCTAGAGGAGGCTGCATCAATCTACAGTCCAACTATAAAACCTCTATATGTGAATAGCATGGTGTGTTTTCACTGAGAGGGAGCAGGCACACATATATGAGCAGTTTTACAGCCCTGGGAGAGCCTGGCTGCCTCACTCTTCAGTCAGTAGACATCATATCGATGTATAATCACCCTTGTATTTCACTCTTGAATTTCGACTCTGGGAAGCCTGAAGTCATATGGATGAGCGTACCTCCTAAAAGCCAAGATGAAAGGACGCTCTCCTATAATTCAGACACAAACACACACCCACAACACACACACACACACACACACACACACACACACACACACACACACACACACACACACCACACACACACACACACCAGACATCTATTCAGAGCAGTGCTTGCGTCAATGAACCAGAACCAGACACCCAATACCACAGTAATCATCACCAAGGTCATCAGTAACAGCCTTTTTATTTACCAAACTCACTTCTTCAGACACTATTATTACTATCATGCTGCCATTGGTATCCCTCAGCCACAGATGACATTTTCCACCACTTCGGGAAGGACGCCTAGTGTGCGTGAAATGATGTCTGTATAAAGAGGCTGCTGCTCTTTGCGTCATGCTCCATTCAAAATAATGAGGTTTGGATGTGTTGAAAGCAAACAGTAGAGACAGAGAGAGAGAAAGAGAGAGAGAGAGAGAGAGAGAGAGAGAGAGAGAGTGAGTGGGAGTGAGAGAGAGAGAGAGAGAGAGAGAGTGTGAGTGAGAGTGAGTGGGAGTGGGAGTGAGAGAGAGAGAGCTCTGTGTGAGATACTGCCTTTCAACTAAATACCACGACGCAGGATGGGCTCAATGCTCCTCAGCACATAACCTTTATTGCGATCTATTTCAGCTGCTGTCAGAGAAAGACAAGCGTGAAGAGAAGTTGATCACACAACATCGAATCATTCTCTCCATATATTCAAAAGGCATGAGAGCAATTGATTCTAATCATCCACTTTGCAGCAAGAAGGAGATAAGACATGCAAATAGAGTTGGAATGATAGGGGTATAACAACATTATGTAAGCTACAGTACTTGTCTGACACAATTCAAACTGCAGATAAAAGCTCTTTATCTATATACCTATTCAGAGCTGACAGGCGAAAACTGCAGGCAAGGCAATTGCTCCAAATACTCCAGTGAACCATAACTCAAATTACCATGATGTGCTTCCTGAAACATCTCCCTGGTGGTAACCCCATCTTTGTAAAAGAGTATAGATTTTGTTACAGCGTCTTTATGCCTCAAAGCTACAGCCTCCAGTAGGGGTTCAGTGATGGGTCAATGGAAGGCAGCGATAGGATCAGAGTGGTGGTTGCTCAGTACCTGTAAAATATTCTCTGCAATTTGCCTCTCAATAAAAATAAAATCTGTAGATAGTGTTCTGCATTACAAGAGTTTTGAAATGATTGCTGCCCCCACATTTACGGAAAAAGAACAATTGCTATTGAATGTATCTCTATGCGAGCTGCACTATGTCGTGCCTAGAACAATCAGCCACTCTGAATTTTCAGCTTCTATTGGTTCCCCATACCTTCCATTTGCTCCTATTGGTTCCTCAAACATTCTATTTGGTACCCCTCTGTTGGTGATATCACCTCTTTTCTGCTGGTGTTTAAGAGAGCCTCTCCTCTTCTCCAACTGTCGTCATTTTAATATTAGAACAGAGAGCTCATTAAGCTTTAATGTAGCTCTGTTGTATAAGGTTGCTGAAAGATGGGCGTTTAAGTTGTATTTGTTAGTAGTTCCATGCATCCAACTAAAACAGAAGAGAGAAATATCTCAACAAAACAAGACAGGATCAGGGCCTAAAGTGCTTTACCCTCCAAAAATTCCACAAACTGTATCCGAAAAGCATGATCAAATCAAAGTCTTTTGTCCATGCTTAAAAAATGTCATGGTTGATAGATGAAACTCCTTTGTGAATACATAACAGTGTATTCAGACTGCATGGAAACAAAGATTGATATTTAATATGCAGAGTATAGGACACATTTACCGTGCACTCTTTGTGCAGTAGTCAGATCAACCATTACTCATCAGTAAACCGTATGTAGTTGTACACCAGAGTATAGGTTACTTTTACTTACAGCGCTGCTCTCTGATTCATTTCTCTCTTTCTCGCCCCCACATTATTTCGTATCAGTGCGGAGCCGATTGTCTCTGTGGGCGGCCAGAGAACAAGGTATCATGTGTACCTGGCAGCCATGCTGAAAGTGATTCCCACCCTAAGTCCATATGGAGACTATGACCTTCACTTGTCTGAGTCAACCAACAAGGAAGAGATGTTGCAGGTGCAGCAGGAAAGAGGGAGAGAGAGAGGTGCAAGGATTTCAGCATTGAAGTGTTGCATTCACACTTTATAAAAGGAAATAGATGACTGCAGTTTCAATGCCCTACATTCTCAAGCTTTTATAAACACATGCATTTCTAAGTATTACAAAGTAGGATTTAGAACCATTCATAAATCATGTATAAGCTTGTATTATTATTTAGATTATCAATGAAAGTTACAGTTATTGTTGTAGATTCTGAACAATATGCAGACCACAGAGAATTGCCAGAACCGGAGTCTTTACATAAAACCCAGATAGATAAAATATATACATCCGAGCCATAGAATTAAAGAGGAGGCAACAGCTGCTGTGAAATTGACTCCAAATTGATTTTACTCAGACAAACTATCTTCTTCTGGATTTACTGGGAGCAACATGCCTTGGGGGGGTTGGAGTGGTTCAGCCTGTGCATTGCTAATGACCCTAGCCAACCTCATCATAATGACTTATGCACAGTCTTCTGCTAGAGCCCTCTTCATGTTGAGTGTGCCATCAATGACAACCCTGCAATCTATCACAGGTATTGGTTTACAACCCCTCTGCAACGATGCCTGTTCTCATTCAATTTGCCATCCATTTCCTCTTTGTATTGCAGCAGGGCTAGCCAGGGCCCATGTCTGTATGGGATTTAGCCAAGTCCTCCAACAACGGTCTATGGGCTTAGGCTTAGACGAGTCAATTTCAGCTGTAATACAAGTCTAATTTCAGTTAGTCAGTTGCATAAACATTAAGACTGAGTTAACTTTTGTCCAAAAAGTTAGACTAACCTAACCCCAGGCTATATTTGGTCTAAGACCTATTTTGCCATGCTAACAGCTGACTAGTAATTCAAAAATAAACATTCATATTTGCTTTAGATTGAAATTTAGTTGGGTATGTAAGGGACATAAACAAAAGACAAAATTAAATATATCCATGAAAATATGCTTAGTTTGATTATTGGCAACCTTGGAAGCTAGATTAGCTAGATAGGGCACAAATAGCTGGCAAGCTAGCAAATTTGCCTGATTGGCTAGTATGTTTGCCTTTCTAAATCTAAATCTGAGGCTCATTTCGTCATTTCATTTCGGAAAACAATAGCTAGCTAACCTAATATGTTACATCTTTCGTTGTAGTTGCATAATTACAAAACGTTTAATTGCTAACACTAATTCACTTATCGGCGGTCATGTTTATTTTTTCTCTTCAGTGTCTTACTTTTCCGAGGTAAGTAGTACTTCAGAACAAGTGAAGTGAAGTCTAGGTCTATGTTTATGCAATTGGCCCTGATCTGGGGCCAGGCTTAGGGAGGGTGTGGTCTCTGCGAGTCCTTGTTTACGCTGCTATAATGAGGACTTTGTTGGAGTTGCTGTAGTAAATTAGGGTTTTGTTTTTGTAGAATCCTTGATTGGGTTGCTGTTGTGAGGATGGGTTATGTTCTTGGCTGGGTTGGATTGGGTTGGACTGCTGTAGTTCTATGGAGGAGTCTGTCTGTATCACTGGGTGTGAATGAGGATGGTGTTTAATGCTTGGTTGGGCTACTGTAGCAAGGGTTTCAACAATGTGTGCTTAGTCGGCTACTGTAATTCTGTGGAGGAGTCTGCTGGGGCCTGGCTAAAGGCTGGGTGTGAATAAGGATGAGGCTGTGGAAGTGGAGTGTTAATGAGATGTCAGAGAAGAAGACAAAGATCAATCACAGTCATCACAGGAGAGTTACATAGGAACCTGCTGCATGGTTCTCAAGCTCATTATTCATTGTTATTAATCCAGGAGCAAGGTTCTTTACCTGGCAGTGTCCCTTGGGAAAGAGTCATTAAAATGAAGATATTCACAAGGTTAGCACGTCTTCTACAATCATGTTTCCACAAAGGAGACAAATCTCATTTGCAGCATTACCAGACTCTTGGTATGTGCGTGCGTGCGTGCGTGCGTGCGGGCGGGCGGGCGGGCGGGCGGGTGTGCGGGCGTGAGTGTGTGCGTGTGTGTGTTACATCTTGAAGATGGAAAGAACACTATTATCTGATGGATTAGTGAGCGGAATTGTTCTGCTCCTCCTGATCTCATTATACCACTTGTCAAAGACATAAAACTGCTTAATCTCAAATGTAATAAAAGAGAATTATCATTCACACAATACACTCGACAAACAGTGACTTCAAAATGACAGCAGAATAATCTATATGAATACAAAGGCTTAAGTTTTCACCCATTTAAAGCATATGAATAATTTATAAAGCAACTGCAAGAATACATAAGTGATTAATTTCCTAGACAGAAATAAGAGTGATATATAAGCCTCACTAGTACACTATACCATAAGACTGTTGTAATCTCCATGCCATACAAGTGAGTTGTGAATCCAATGGTCACGGAGTTTATGACTCCATACATCAATCCTTTAGCCTAAGGCTAGTACCAATCATAAGAAGCCTGGATGACATCACTAATAGATCTTTCTGTTTCAGGTTCAGCATGAGGCCTTGTGAAGGATTGACCAGGGAGAGATAGTCTACTGTCAGCAGCCAACCAGTCTCATAACTCAGCCCAGGTACTGTGGAGAAGAGAACCTGACCAGCAGCTTCTTTGCACAACTGCAAGAACAGACAGCTACTGCACAACATAGCACCTGGAGCACCAGAACACACATACACAGCAGAGCGGAGCACCAGACCCAGGGGTCCAGGATTATGCCGATCTAGTCAGCTACAGCTCTAGGATATACACAACTGCTACACTGCTTCATTGGCTTTAGCACACGAGAGAAAGATGGCTGACCCGTACCAAAACAACATGTACCACCAAGGAGGGGGGGACAGCTACGGCACCTACGGAGAGGGCGAGGGCCAGGACGGGTACGGTTACCAGGGCGATTACCCACCCCAGGAGGAGGACGCGGCCAGCGATGCCACGGAGGGCCATGATGTCGAGGACCAGATGTACGAGGGGGAGTACCAGGGCATCCCCCACCCTGACGAGGTGAAGGCTGCCCAACGGGCAGCGCGGGCCAAGACTAGGGCGGCACAGGGAGCAGCGTCAGAGCTGGAGGAGCTGGCGGAGCAGTACGAGGACATCATGGAGGACTGTGGGCACGGAAGGTTCCAGTGGAACTTGTTCATAGTGCTGGGGCTGGCGCTGATGGCAGATGGGGTGGAGTGTTTCGTCGTAGGGTTCGTCCTGCCCAGCGCAGAAAAGGACATGTGCTTGTCCCACGCTGAGAAAGGCACTCTGGGTAAGTCAGAACTGATCAATCAATCAATCAATCAATAAATCATGTCACAAATAGTTTAAAGGCCTTGCTCCATCCCAGGTAGATAATAAACATGTTGATTCTAAAGGATGGTTGAACTGAAACACTTAATACCCCATAATCAAACAAATCTATAGGCTGATATAAATCAACAGCAGTTAATTGCCTCTGTAGAGACAAACTGTGGATGGTTGTATAGCTGGATGTATGATGAGTTGGGGTCAATACTAGCCTGCAGGTGCTTACTGTAAGAGCATTGCCTTGTAAATGAGAAATGTTCTCAAATTAGCTAATGGCACAGTCGATACCCAGATGAATGTGGTTGCTTTTCATGCCCTACTTTACGTCAATATATTTCTGCTTAGTGAAGCAGGTGGGAAATTGATGACTGGATTTTCCCTCTTAGGGAATATAACACATGAGTTTTGGCACCAGTTGCAGGTCTGCGGCATGAGACCAATCACACTGATTGAGACCATGCAGTACTCTGTGGCTCCCAGACAGCCTGGCCACATCTCACCCTAGGTCTACAATATGCTCACCAGCACTTTCCATCCTCAAACCATAATGTCATAATAACTCAGTTCCACAAGCAACAACACACCGCTACGTATGCATATCTTCTGAACAGTGAGAGAAGTTCTCAAAATAAATGAACTGTTCCTCTCTCAGCTTTAATATAGAATGACACTGCACAAACTTCAAAATGTTCAGACGCTTGAAAAAGATTCACTTACACCTATGAGTAAACTGACAGTGATTAATCAAACTTGAGAGAAGGAGGTTTTACGTCTTTGAGGAGTGAAACACTTTGTTGTGATATTCGAGGGTAGGCATAACTCAGTGTCAGACACTGCAAGTCCTTCACTCTTGAGTCTGTGGGAGGAGGCTGTCCAGGAGAATATCTCAGATGAGAGGGCACTTTTTCACTCTCCCCTGCCTCCCCCTTTCCCTCTCCCTCTGGCCACCTCCCCCGTGCATCCCTCACTCCCCCTCTCCTTGCCTCCCTCTGCTTCACCTTCTCCCTCTGCCTCTCCCCCCAGAAAAAAATATCTGAGATGAGAGGGCACTTTTTCTCTCTCCCCCTCTGCCACACCCCCTGCCTCCCCCTCCCTCCCCCACCCTCCCCCACCCTCCCCCACCCACCAGTCTGTATGAACTGTTCTGAGTCAGCAGCTGACTGCCTGGCTGTGAAGGAGATCAATAGTCTCTGTACTGACCTTGCCTACAGGATACAGCAGCAGCCTGCTGCCCTGCTGTTGTTTAACTTCCCCTCCTTTGGCCCTGCATGCCTAACCCTGACACAGCCTTCAGTAGCAACTTGTTCACTATAATCCCTCTAGCTAGGTAGGTTGTGGTCAAGGAACTAATAGGCAGCCACTCCGCATCTCCTGCAAAAGGACATGGCATTAGTATTTTCTCAGATTTACAGTATACACATTGGTCTCTCTCAAGAGAGTATGAGTTGTCTTTCTAACAATAGTCATGACACTTAACTCCCAATGAGCCTCTAATCCAGAACTGCCCTGCCTTTGATTCACACTGTGTCTAAACTGTGATCACGACTTCGCGGCAATCTAACTCAATGGATTTGAGCCGTCCAATCTGAAAGCAGAGTGTCGTCAGTGCCACTCTCCTATGGGGTGGGTGGAAGTGTGAGTGTGAGTGTGAGTGTGTGTGTGTGTGTGTGAGTGTGTGTGTGTGTGTGTGTGAGTGTGTGTGTGTGTGTGTGTGTGTGTGTGTGTGTGTGTGTGTGTGT
Source organism: Argentina silus (assembly GCF_951799395.1). Taxonomy (NCBI): domain Eukaryota; kingdom Metazoa; phylum Chordata; class Actinopteri; order Argentiniformes; family Argentinidae; genus Argentina; species Argentina silus. The sequence goes on along the minus strand of NC_139657.1, from coordinate 16,590,644 downwards.
GTGTGCGCGCGTGTGTGTGTGTGCGCGCGTGTGTGTGTGTGTTTCCTCATCTCCATATGCTTAGACATCCACGGGATGTCCGCCCCTTTCCAAATTCACACCAGTTAGCACCCAGACCCCCTGTGGCAGCGCCATCTGCAGTGCCATCATGCACCAGAGAGGGACACCAGCCCTCAGCATTAAGCGCAGGCTGCTGGCAATAGATTCACCTATTTACAGAAGATTCCCCTATTTTAAGATTCACCTATTTAAGAATGTTTACATTGTGGTATTAGCTCTGGTGTTGGGTTGTTAGACTGCAAGAGGGCTGAGAGAGGCTTCATGTACATAGTGTATATAAAAGTGCTTCAAAGAAGAAACCTCATCTGCAGACATACAGGTTGTTCATGCAGTATGTGAATCATACCTTATCTGAGTAGAGTCCCACAAATGAATAGGCTTTATCCAAACATAATCATAACAACACACATATCTACTGTAACTGTCTCTGTAAATCTCATTGGTGGCTAACTATGGGGAAGAGCGACCCCTATTTATCTTCCTCAGGTCAAATGCTTCATTTTACACTATCAGCCCAATGTGAACCTGTCAGGACAAAGATCCTACTACCCTAACATGCTGTACTTTCTGGGAGTTATAGGATTCTGTTGAGTTCCAGCCATTTTCTTGAACAAAAAGATTATACCCTACATGTATTCATTATGGTCTATAAATAAATATGTTCTTGCTGAGCTATGAGAGGTAGACAAAGGTTGACGCTCATTCTTGTTCTTGGAAGAAACCCCACTGCCAGGTAAAAGCACTAAAAGCATTATGACATAATGACACAAAAGCCCATTCAAGGCTATTAGAGATAACAGCTTGGGGCAAAACTTGACTTTAGAAACTTATATCCCATTATGATGATCAGAGCATAAACACTGAGGTATTTATCAATGGTGTCCTTATGACATCTCTCAACTGACTGTCTCTTTAGGATAGATGGGCAAGTGTACCCCCTGGTGGAGATCTTTAAAACTCCCAATATGTCAAGGTTCATGTTCTGCCACTGAGGTTCTTGTTGCAATGAATCAAGCTGAAATGTAAGAAGAACACTATCTGTGTTACGTCATTGAAAGATGGAGGGTATATTCCCTCCTAAAGCACAACACACAAACATTTGGTCTCTGATCCACATATTCACACCTTGTTACCCAGACATACGTGTTTGTGGAATATGTCTTTCTCTTCATTCATTTATTCACACTCTCCAAAGCCATAGAGAAATCATCAAATCATTTCTGCCAGTGAATAATCTCTGTGCAGGCCTCTGACTGTGTCTTCCCTCTCTTTCTCTCCTGCAGGTTTGATAGTGTTCCTGGGGATGATGGTTGGGGCGTTCCTATGGGGAGGCATGGCAGACAAGGTGGGCCGCAGGAAGGTTCTGATCATCGCCCTCGCCATCAACTGTGTGTTCGCCTTCCTCTCCTCCTTCGCACAGGGATATGGATTCTTCCTCTTCTTCAGGCTCTTCTCTGGCATAGGGTAAGGGAGAGGGTACACACGCACACACACACACACACACACACACAAATACACATACAGTTTACACAGACACACACACACACACACACACACACACACACACACACACACACACACACACACACACACACCAAGAGTGAATTGACAAAAAGGGATGAAAAGCAACTTGAGAAATGTTGCATAGAAGTAGTTACTGAAGGAAGATAGCACTGATAGCTTCTCATTCCACTCAGGTCAGCACATTCACTGCTGCTTTCTTCCTACAACACAGTATTGTATTCTCTAAGAATAGCATAGGTCCACAGGGATGGAAGCAGTACTGTACTGTATGCATCCTGACTTGAGAACGAGGTCAAAACTACTGTTGCAACAGTATACCCCCAGTCTACTGTACAGGCTGCGTTTGTGGAAGCAAAAAAATATATCCAAAATATAACCACCTCAGATTATTATGAGAATTCAGGTACTTGCTTTCTACTGTGTATCATCGATATTTCGGTAAAACTCTGGGTATTTTAATCAGTAAATAGTAACAGTTTTTCCCTCAGAATTGTATGTTCTGTCCCTTACATTTACTTTTCCATCCTGTCCTGTTTGTCCCTCAGAATCAGGCTCTTTACCAATTGTCTGTACTTTGTACTAATTCTTCTCAGAGATGTGTTATCTGTAACCCGCTGTATCTCTCTCCCTCAGGATCGGAGGCTCCGTCCCCATTGTGTACTCCTACTTCTCAGAGTTCCTCCAGATGGACAAGAGAGGGGAGCACCTCAGTTGGCTGTGTATGTTCTGGATGGTGGGAGGAATCTACGCCTCCTTCACTGCCTGGGGCATCATCCCACGCTACGGTATGCCTACCTACAGAGAACACAGGGGGAAACCCTGACTCTTGGGTCCTATAATCAATATCATGATTCATTTTCTTGCTGACATAAGCAATGTGCTACCACAGTGCAGCAGTCCTTGTATTGGTTGTTCTGTAACTATACTGAGTATATCTTAATGAATTAACTAATACACTATTGATTGGAGATACGATTCAGTATAATAAAGGTTCAAAATAAGAAGTAATCTCTGCTGTGGCTGTGTATCCTTATAAAGTTAATAATATCTCTGTTATGGTTGTGTATTCTAGGCTGGGGCTTCAGTATGGGCACAGAGTTCCAGTTCCACAGCTGGAGGGTGTTTGTGCTGGTCTGTGCCATGCCTGCCATCGCCTCCCTGGTGGGCCTCATGTTCATGCCTGAGAGTCCACGCTTCCTCCTGGAGGTAAGAACTGGTTACTGCTGGTGAAGAGGGTTAACTGCTGAACAGTTGAACCACTTTAAAGGCTTTGTGGGTTGAGAGCATTGTGTGGATCAGGTGTTAATAAACACACAATATTTTCATTTAAATCCAGACTGGTTTCGGTGATGTATTTTCTGTTGTTCAAAGGACAGTAGATCCATATCCGTACACAAGGAGAAATCCAAGACAGTGTTGAGGTTGTGGCATACTGTATGTGTGTATCTCTGTCAGAATGCCAAGCATGACGAGGCGTGGATGATCCTGAAGCAGGTCCATGACACTAACTGGAGGGCCAAGGGTCAGCCGGAGAAAGTCTTTACCGTGAGTAGATAAAATACACAGGAGACAATTAAATGTTGAAGCAATACAGAAATCATCAGTGTGATATCATCTCCCTCATCACATAGCTTTATATGTATTTCAAATGAAATCATTCACCCACTCATTCACTCACTCACTCAATTAATTAATTAATTAATCAATCAGCGAATATGAAATTGTTTCCATCTTCTCAGGTCACCCACATCAAGGCACCAAAGACCCAGGAGGACGAGTTCATAGAGATACAGAGCTCCACGGGCACAGCTGTCCAACGATGGGCTGTCCGCACCGTCACTCTGATCAAGCTGGTAGGACATTAACCCTCCTTAAACAAACATAGTACATGTAGGGCTAGGAGATTTTTCTTATCACAGGACCTAGCCAGGAAAAACTCTAGAAAGAAACTAACAAAAACACTAACATGCTCTTCATTGCAGATTCTGAAGAATGTTGCCTCCCTCTTTGGTGCTGAGCTGAGACTGAGCACTCTGTTCATGGCTATCATCTGGTTCACGATGGCCTTCAGGTAAATATACATTATGACTGAAATGAAGAAGAAGAAGAAGACTCTTTATTTGGCCATGCAATCAACTCTCATCTATTGTAGGAATTTGACATGTGCACACCCCTCCCAAGACAACACACACCACACCCCTAAGGGAGAACAGAGCTCTGGGCATAGGGCAGCCGTATTCAGCACCACTGGAGCAGTTAGGGGTTAAGTGCCTTGCTCAAGGGCACAACGGCAGTGGTAGGAGCCTTAGATATGACACCAGTAACCTTCCAGTTGCCAGCTCACATCCAGCTCCCTCCTAGGGTGGGGATCAAACCAGCAACCTCCCGATTGTGTTCTGTTATTACCACCGTGTGTATCAGTCAGCCAGGCTGAGGCTGGTCCTCTGATAGGAGATATTCAGCCCTCTGATTGGCTGTAATATCTAGCCCTCTGATTGGCTGTGATATCCAGTCCTCTGATTGGCTGTAATATCCAGCCCTCTGATTGGCTGTAAAATTGAACCCCCTGATTGGCTGTAATGTCGAGCCCTCTGATCGAGCTGTTTGATTGGCTGTAATATCCATTTAGGCATTATAGATAATCTAGGACTACCAACTCTCATCCAAATCTTGCAAGATCCCTTATTCCATTAGCTAACATTTGCCATATGAGTCTATATGACGCTGATATTTAGCTAGTTAAGATAGCAAGCTTGCTAGACTAGCCAGAGTCAAACATATGGCTACCGGATAGCTATGAAACATCTACTGTACTGCAGCTAGCTAGCAAACAAACTCACTGTGATATGTGTTCTTAAGTTTGTTTTCCACGTCTTTGCTGTGGAAAGTGTATTAACTTGGTTAGTTTCATAAATGTGCTTAAGTATGGCCACAGTGTTTCTGTGACATTTTGGTCCTGGTCCAACAGTTTGTGTTACAGAAGAAGGCGCACAACTGAGTTAAATCACAAGACTATTCGGTCAGGAGAGAGAGTGAGGTGCAACCAAGTGGAAACATGGGGGTGGTCGGGTATTTTGAAGTCCTAGGGCTGGAATAATAATGAAATTCCTTTTTATTTTCCATGTGACTCTTTTTTTTTGGTGATTAGTGACAGTAGTTAGCTACAACGCTACATGGCAAAAAAGCAATTAAAGAAACAAAGACACACATATAAGGTCCTGACTAGCAGAGAAGTCTAAAGTCTCTCATTGCAGAGTGCCAGCTGTAATGCATTGTCTGTGAATGTTCTCTTTCCAGAAGTCACTTACTCTGTTGATGTTCTATTCCAGTTACTACGGCCTGTCTGTGTGGTTCCCTGACATGATCAAGCACCTGCAGTACGAGGAGTATGAGTCAAAGGTCAAGGTTTTCCACAGAGAGAAAGTCGAACGGTTCCACTTCAACTTCTCTCTGGAGAACCAAATTCACAGGGAGGGAGAGTACATAAATGACAAGTAGGTCAAACATCATTCATCATCTGTTATGACCAGTTGTACGTAATATTAGTTTGTAGCAATATTAGCTGCAGTACAACAATCATTTCATTTTCATTTGTGTTGATATCTCACTCAGTCAATCAATCAATCAATCAATCAATCAAACTTTATCTACATTCAGTTCAATGCACTTTACAGTACACATCTCACTTTGTACATTTAAGCATATCATTCTACAGTATACAAGTATGACATATATTTGTTTATTTCAAAATAATACAGACCATTGTGGAAATCGACAGCACTGGCTGTTGCTATGGCATGACCTTAAGATATGTGCAGTAATGGGTTAATTACTAGTTACCTGATGACTAGCTGTGCCAGTTACAGTAGGTGAGACATCAGGAATCATACCTTTTGTGTTCCATTCCCAGGTTCATCAAGATAGAGATGAAGTCAGTAAAGTTTGAGGATTCACTATTTGAAGGTTGTTACTTTGAGGACATCAGGTCCACAGAAACAATCTTTGAGAACTGCACCATCCGATCCACCGTCTTCTATAACACAGGTGGGGAAGCCATTTGAGCCGCCAGGTCCAATGCATCACATTCTTACACACGTTTACCCTTCTTCCTTTGGAAACCCTCCAAAAACAAGTGGTTAAACAGAAAGGGACATTTTTGCAATGCCCGGGTCCTGCTCAATATGAATGAAACATAATGAAAAATCTAAAATGGATTATTCACATCATCAATGGCTATGTTTCACTGTAAACAGTAGTGCATATTGACCAGTGACTAAATTGCAAATTCATAAATGATATTACTGTAACTATAAACCAGTGTTTCCCAATTCGATCCTCTGGTACCCACAGCCTTTGTACTGTGTTTTTCTCTTTGTTTGCTCTTTCCCCCTAACTCACCTGATTCAACTAACCAAAGGCTTGATGATAAATTGACATTGATATGAATCTGATGTGCTATAGCTGGAATTGAGCTAGAAGTGTTTGGAACACACTTCACCAGATGTATGTATATCATGTCTATTGTGACATCCAGACCTATGGGAGGAGAAGTTCATTGACTGTAGGATGGAGAACACCTCGTTTATCCAGAACAAGAAAGGCTGCCACCTGGACCTTGACGACGAGAACGACGTGCTCATTTACCTCGTCAGCTTCCTGGGCAGTCTGGCCGTCTTACCGGGGAACATCATATCTGCTCTGTTCATGGAGAAGATAGGCAGGGTCAGAATTATAGGTGAGTAATAGCCACATTTGGACTGTGGGAGGGAATGGAAGTATGTAGGACTGACTGTGTGAAAATCCACTACTGTATGTGCAATTGATTGAACACTAGCCTCCTAGCGAATTCAATGAATTAATCCTATAATCTAAAAGCTCCATCTCATTATGACATGCTGTGCAAAACAAAAATATAAATCCAGTATCATGGTCCTCTGTGGCTCAGTTGGTAGAGCATGGCGGTAACAATGCTTAGGTTGTGGGTTTGATTCCTGCTGGGACCATATATACTGAAATGTATGCACTCACTGCAGTTGAGTTGCTTTGGATAAAAGTGTCAGCTAAATGGCATATATATTATATTATCTGTAAATTGATTGAACTCTACCTGCTATAATTTCACTGCTCCATCTCACTCAGTACATTCTGGATGTACCAGGTGCCTCACATCACTTCCCATCTCAATCTATACACTCTGACAAGATAAGCCTTTCCCACTGTGAATCCAATCTGGTCCTCCTGTGTGTGTGTGTGTGTGTGTGTGTGTGTGTGTGTGTGTGTGTGTGTGTGTGTGTGTGTGTGTGTGTGTGTGTGTGTGTGTGTGTGTGTGTGTGTGTGTGTGTGTGTGTGTGTGTGTGTGTGTGTGTGTGCGCGCAGGTGGCTCCATGCTCATCTCAGCTGGCTGCACCTTCTTCCTGTTCCTGTCCTTCAGTCAGGCGGCCATCATCGCCTGGCAATGCCTCTTCTGTGGTGTCAGTGTTGCTGCATGGAACGGCATTGAGGTCATCACGGTGGAACTCTACCCTGCCTCCAAAAGGTAGCCTACACACAGTCATCAAGCTCAGAGTCAGACAATCTTTACTTGACCCAGTGTTCACTCTGGAATGTGGAAATCAGACATAAATTGTTGAATTTATGAGATTTTGACTGTTGGAAAAGATTATTGATATGGTGGTTACTACAAGACAATGTCAGCCCATTATCATGATATATCATTGTCCTATTATCAGTAGTACAAGCAATTTGACAGTAATAGTCTTAGCCACTTAATGAAGCATCTGTTATTCACTACATTAAACTGACTTTAACTATATTAACTATTAACTATATAACTATTAACTATATAAATGTGTGTTCCTTACCACCTACTGCACTCTTGAAGAGAAAAATAAATTAATTTAATGCATAATCAGCATACTCATTGTCATTTGGATTAACCCTGGGCTATAAAGCACCCAAAGACACTTAAATTAAACCTGAGTCTTTTCCTTATTTCTATTTCTTACCACCTCCTGCCATAGAGCCACAGCATTTGGAGTCCCTCTATTTCAGTAGTAAACACACATACTGTAGTTCAAGAGTCAAGATTGTTCTCAGTGGTGTGTTTAACTAGTATGTTTCCTATCTCCTTCCATAGAGCGACAGCGTTTGGAGTCTTGAATGCCCTCTGTAAGCTGGCGGCTGTTCTGGGCAGCTCCATCTTCGCCTCCTTCGTTGGCATCACCAAAGTCGTCCCAATCCTCCTCGCCTTCGTAGCACTGCTGTGCGGAGGCCTGCTGGCCCTCAAACTGCCCGAGACCCGAGAGAAGGTCCTTCTGTGAGGAAGGTCAAAGGCCAAAGGTGAAAGGTCACAGCCAGGAGCGACCTTTAGCGTGGTGTTTCTCTGAGAGAGACAGGTACAGGCGTTATGCAAAGATGTAAGGCTGTAAACCAACAGGAGTTGACAGGAGGTTGTTCTACAAACATGATTAGAGAACCTAAATATTCTGCTAATCTACTCTATATCTAAATTACCCTGGGCGCCCAACAGGGAATATTCTCTGATTCAGTCATTCACTAATCTGAATGCAATAATTAAATGCTCCTTATTGGTGTACTGAGCATCCCTGTGCTGAATTGTTCACACTAAATCATACTCTGGCACTCAGACACAGAATATCTGAGAAACAAATGAGAGGTACAAATATATTTTGGATTCATTGCTCTCCATCAATTTAATAATCAATTTGAACAAAACATAACAGGTTAACCCCATTCAGATTTTGGTCACCAGAAACTGCTTTATGGTCTTTCTCTCCAGTGCTCCAGTTTATGGTCAATCAAAATATATTTTGTGGAATTCAGGTACTGTTGTTATATTGTTTTGCTGTTTCTTGGCCCTGCCTCAATTCATGCCAGACCTCTCATGTAGTCTTGTCTTGTGCTACAGTCAACCAACAGTATTTAAAGTAAGTAGAAAGGACAAGTCTTTGTTCCCTCTGTACTGTATCTATGAGTTTAGATCACACCACCACCCCTATCCTAACCTTTAGTACCTTTCATTTTAGATGGAGGGTCACATGATGTAATACAGTTACTGTACCAGTGGTCTATTCAGTAGGGTGTAACATAGAAATGCAATTGACAGAACCAACCCTGTTTTGTATCCAGTTGGGAGAGATCTGGGTCTATTCCGTAATAATCTATCTTTCTGAAAAGCTCTGAGTATAACCCTGCTGAAATTGCCTCTGGGATCAAACCAATGCCACATCTCTTGGTACAGTACTTTCCAATCTTTGCCTCCCAACTTCATACTCTGTGATTGTGACTTAATTCAGCAAATTGGTCCCACAGTGTGTTTGTGTGAGTGTCATTGTTTTCAGTTTCAGCCTCCATGTTTTGTTCCCCAGCACAAAACACAGTACTGTACTTTCTGAATATGTGGTCTATTTGCTAATTTTAACTTTACAACAAACATATTTAGTTATATTTTTCTGTTTAAAAGGTACAGTGCCACATAAAAAAAAATCGGTTTAGAAACGTATGGGGGAAATGTAATGGTGAAATGCTCTTATGGCATTGAGGTTGGGAGAGGTACAGAGTGCTGTAACTAGCTGTTGACTGAGCTGCATGTGTGTGTTATCTACCAGGTAATGTTTCTGTGTCTTTTTCATGTGTTGTTCAAAAAGCAAAATAGTCTGAATGATGTTTACTGTATGTGTCACTGTAAATAAATGACTGGATCATAGCCTTGGATGGCTTGAATTAACAATCACATTTAGTTCATTTCGATTCATTCATAAGCTGTTTCTTCAAATGTATTGAGGAGCCAATCACATTTGCAAAACAATTTATCGCCAATTGTTTATGTTATACTAACTATCAAACAGCCACACAGACTGAGGCTTTGCTGTTGAAAACACTATTTTGCATTTGACTATCCCTATTGTAACTACACAACTGTATATCCACAGAATAACATAGAATATTACTTAAGAATAGATAGAATTCCAAGGATAGATTGTGACATTCAATTGTCATTTTTTTCAGTGCAGGTTTTCTTTAGTTTATTAGAGCACCTTGTACCATAACCAGAGGTAGGCATAACCACATTATTGCCAAGATACTGTATTGTGTCCTACCTTTTATACCTCTAAACAAACATATCTGTTATCAATTGAGTCGCAGGAAAGTTCTTAGCCTTACCTGAATGCAAGGATTCTGACTGGCAGTACGGTATGGTGTTTTCAATCAAAACGTGTCTCTTTCTGTCTTATCTGTTTGAACTGCACCAACGTTATTAAGGAATTGGCTTGTGAATACAGCTTTTGGGTGTTTTTCTTTATGAGTTAGTTTGTGTCTGCGTCATCATTCTAAAGAAGAAGCCATAATTTGTTCTTTGTTTTTATATTTCTATATCTCAAAATATTGTTCATCGTCGTGGAGAAGGAGATTTTATTTTGCGTACTGGTCATGTTCTGTTTTTGTTTTTGATTTGTGACTGTGAAGACAAAAAATAAACAAATAAAATGAATATATCAGTGTACTGTTAGGCATGTTGGTTTGTTCATGTGACGTGTTGCTACTTGGCAGTAGTGCTATATTGTGTGGGCTACTCAGGTTGTGTTCCAATGTCCACACAAGCATACCATTTGGAATGCCTGGTCAATACACTGCTTCAGTCTGTGCTAGTGTGGATATTGGAACATGCATACATGCATACATGTTGGACAGACATCTGGATTAGTCAGGTTTCTACAATGATATGATATGATATGACATGATAGAGGCACATGGGGAACAGCACAGAATTCATAACTCTTTACAGTGTGTTGGAAACCTACTCTCTTGCGCTTGGTTGAGATGTTTTGAGTCAGACATAGAATCCATTCATGGTTTCCCGTCAGTTCACCTGTTTTTGAGTGGGGGAACACGGCGGGGGGCGGGATGACCCTTCCAACACAGGCCATTGGAGAGAGAGAGAGAAGGGGGGGGGGGGGGATTTGTGGGTGGTGTTGTTTATTCTACTGGAGGTGTGAAGAGACTCACTTCAGCAGGAGTAACCTACGTCCAAGAGCAGAGTCACAATGGGAGATTTCGGTTATTTATAGATAGAGTAAAATGTGTGTTTTCACCTGACCTCACGAATAACTATTCTAAAGTTTCTGAATCGAGTGAATTCCCTACTATATTATACAAAACATCAAAGAAAACAAAATCAACACAAAACACAAACACACACACAAGTTTGCACTCATTTACTTTGGCCACACAAAACTGTATTCAAGTTATTGAATCTAGTGACTCAGCACCCCTATTGCATTGGCCATGTCAGGTCGAGGGCTCTGGGGGCGTGGAGCGGTGAGGACATGTGCCAGCTTTCTCTCTAGCTGTCACTCTGAGGTGCCAAAGGCCACCACAGGCCCTCTGGCCTCCCCACTAGCCCCCTGGTCTCACCCTGGCCTCACCCTGGTTTCACCCTGAACCCCCCCCCCCCACACACACACACACACACACCAGGATGAGTTCAGGGTCACACAGAGCCAGTTGGAAAGGGAAACTAAGGATTTCATTGTCTAAAGCATTGATATCAATAACACGTAATATGAAGGTAATAATGACTCCACTGTGACAATAACTTCGATTTTAATGTCTGACGATAGCTCAATTCTCAGATGCATAAAATGGCTACATTTTATTTGTTGTTTTAAAATTTACAGTCACATAAAGAAGGTTTTATGTGCACGGCCTGTATTTTTAATCTTAAAAGCCAGATATTATATACAAGTGCAGTTCAATTGATATCTCTTAGAGATGGAATTTCAGTGATCTTGAACTATACACCAGAGGGTCAATATGGATCCTGATCCCTGCACTGTTTCCCTGGAGATGTTCACAAGTTAACGCGGCCAGGGTTCAGTATAAACAGAGACGTGTCAGGAGAACTCTCATGGACCTCCCCACAGTACCACTGCAGGTGAACAACTCATCTACTCCTGGGGTTACTGGTGGCAGTACACAATCCAACTATCAATATAACTAAAATCACATTCTCTGTTGTATTGCCTCACATATCTCACTAGACATATTCTAAGTATCTGTGTGCTGAGAGGGGGGTTCAGATCAGAACATCCACATAATTGAATAACATGGCCAAAATATAAAGATCGTTGGGAAACACAATTTCAACAAATTAATTTACATTTTCTAAGGAGGGCAGGGCATGATCCTCAAGCTCATCATACTACAGTAAATTAGTCTTAATGATGTTTGACCATCTCTATTATGGCAGTGGCACGTTTGGTGTGAAATTCCCTGATTGGTTCACACACAGCAGAGACCAGCGGCTATGTCTCTAGGCTGTAGTCATCAGAGGTGCCATGTGACACCTTGGCTGTGAGAGAGTACACCCCTACCTCTTCTCTGACCCTCACTGACCCTCCAACATGTCAACCACTATCCACAACATGACCTACTGACCTGTTATTTAGGGTTGATATCAAAGAGAAATAAGGATGGAACCATATACTGTATACAAAAAATGTATGCACTGATTGTATATAAGTCACTTTGGATAAAAGTGACAGCTAAATGGCATATATTATTATATTAAGGATATGTGTTGGCACAGTAGGTCTATCAAGCTGTAGAATGAAGGAATGCTCAACTCCTGTCTCAATCCAACATCTGTATATTATTAGAGAGATAGTATTAGATGTCCCAAAACACATGTATTTTAAGTAGCTTCAAGTCCAATTGGAATGATGATCCCACTGAATTTTGTTCCTGAAATACACAGTAAAACTTAATCCTCTTTTGGTCTGATTTTGAATAGTAGTTCTGTTTATCTAGTATTTTTCAATCATATTGCTACATACAGTGCAGCTTGAAAGTAAGTGAACCCCTTGTGCAATTATAGATGTTTTTTTGTTTTTACCATGAAATCTTTATTTAATCAGAATTTTATCTGACATAACAGGTTTATATTTACTAATTCCATATGTTGGTTTAGAGGAAATCATGCGTGTAGTAGAAAAAACTAAATTATAAAGAAATTAGTGCAGGTGCAAAAATAAGTGAACCCCAAGTTGCATTGGTTAAATCAAGTAAGTAAGTAGAATCAGGTGGGTAAATAATTGGGTACCAAATGAACCAATCAAAGGAGAGATCTTTAGGAAAGAGTTTGGGCAGGACTCTTATAGAGATAAGAAACCTGGTCAGTTTTGTGTTACCCATACAGGTGAATGCAAAACAAACCATGCCAAGAGGAAAGGGGATCTCAGAGAACATCAGGAAGAGGGTAGTGAGAGCACAACAGTCTGGGGAAGGCTATAAAATCATCTCAAAAGATTTGAGCTCCATCAGTCACTCCATCAGTCACTGTAAGGCAAATAATTTACAAATGGAGAGCATTTAACATGACAGCAACTCGGCCTAGAAGTGGACTCCCTTCCAAAATATCCCACAAGAGCCACAAGACCAAGCCATAATAAATCAGGTAAAAGCCAACCCAAACATAACATCTAGAAATTTGCAGACCTCCCTTGCTGCATCTCAGTTAGCTGTGCATGCTTCAACAATAAGAAGAACACTGAATCGAAATGGCATTCATGGGAGGGTTGCTAGGAAGAAGCCTCTGCTGTCAAAAAAGAACCAAACTGCCCGTCTTAACTTTGCTAGAGACCACCTGGACAAGCCCGAATGTTTCTGGAAGTCCATTTTCTGGACAGATGAGTAAAAAATTGACCTTTTGGTCACAATCAAAACCACTATGTTTGGCAAAAACCCAACACTGCCTACCACCAAAAGAATATTATCCCAACAGTCAAGCATGGTGGTGGGAATGTCAAGATCTGGGACTGCTTCTCCTCCTCTGGACCTGGACAACTCCACATCATTAAGGGAACCATGAATTCTGAGGGATACCGGGAGATTCTTGAACAGAACGTCAAGCCATCAGTCAAGGAGCCAAAGCTGGGCTGAAAATGGGTCTTCCAACAAGACAACGACCCAAAGCATTCAAGCAAATCTACCAAAGAATGGCTCAGGAGAAATAATAATTGTGTTTTGGATTGGTCAAGTCAAAGTTCTGACCTAAATCCAATTGAGATACTGTGGCAGGACCAGAAGCGGGCAGTTCATGCCAGACACCCCTCAAACCTCATTCAATAGGCTGAGTTCTGTAAGGAGGAGTGGGCAAAAATCCCTCAAAACAGATGTCAGTGACTGATTAGTGGCTAGTTTTTGTTAAATAAACCACTTTTGTTAAATAAACAATGAAAATATATCATATTTTTTTGTTTGTGTCCTTTATTTGGAATGTCTTTATTATGAATTGGGGTTTAGATAAAGATTTTATAAGTTCATTTTAATATTTTATACAAAAATAATGACCATCCCTGTAGGGTTCACAAACTTTCAAGCAGCACTGTACATATTTCTACATTCATATATCAGAGTATACATGTAAGCAATAACTTGTATCTCCTACAAAGCAACAGTTTGGGATGAACATTTCCTCCCACTCAATGTAACAATCAAACTGCAAAAAATCTATGCAACATCTAAACCACTAAGGCTTGATTAAGCAAAGATAAAGTGGTTTTATACACAGCAAATCAATAGCTGACTAAACTCATGAGGGATACTGTATTGCTAAAACAGATGAGTTTGGAGGCCACAATAGCAAAAACATTATGAGAGAGGGAAGATGTTTATTGTTTTGGCCAGGGGTAAAAATTCACACGCCTCTCTGAGCCCTGAGTAGAACTGGGTTTCCCAGCAGAGGGCTGACTGGTAGCGCCTCTCTCTGTGACCAGTAGGGCTGAGGTCTGGGAGCTCTCTGGGAGGCTACAGGAGGCCATGATGGCCTGAGAGGGCCTGCAGAGGTGTCACTTCACACCTCCACAGCCCCTCAGCCCCTGCATAAAACCCAGGAGCCCTCCAACCAGCTCTCATCCTCTCCAACCTTCTCAGTCCTAACACTGAACTCACAGGACACTGCAGCAGCAGCAGCAGCATGGACATCTCTGCTCCTCTCCACAGCTATGGTCTGGGTGTACAGCAGTACCACTGGAGTTGTCCCAGCTCAGACTCCGAGTTCTGCAACATCTCTTCTCCAGAGACCGTCTCCCCGTCTTACTCCTGCATGGACTTCTCTCCCTCTTCCTCCTCTCTGCCTCGGAGCTCCTCCTCGACAGGACCACGGTCATCTACACACACGGGGGGAACCAAGGCCTCCGTGTCTCCATCCTCCAGTGATGAGGGTGGTCGTGCTGGTTCTGGAGTGAGGCCCGTCAGGAAGAGCAGGTCCAAGAACCCCAGCAAGCAGCGTGAGAGCGCCAGCGAGAAGGAGAAGTTAAGGATGAGGGACCTGACCAAAGCCCTTCACCACCTCAGGACCTACCTGCCCCCCTCGGTGGCTCCAGCCGGACAGACCCTGACCAAGATCGAGACCCTGCGCCTCACCATCCGCTACATCTCCCACCTGTCGGCCCAGCTGGGCCTCAGCAAAGACAACACGTTGTGTCAGAAGAGAGAGATAGACATTAGCAACGTCTCTGAACACCAGGCCTCATCTCAGGGCTCTCCTTGCCAGTTGAATATGTCCTCAGGGTGTTGGAGAGACGTGGTAGGGGTAGGGGTAGGGGTAGGGGCAGAGATACGTGCAGGACAGCAGCAGACTCTACACCGCCACACACCCACATACCCACTCCAGAATGCTAGGATGGATAGCTACCCACTCAGCTGTGAGATGGAGGTGTGTGCGTACGACGACTCCTTCAACTCAAGTATGGAGTCACTGTTGGAATCTCCAGAGTACTCAGCAGAGGCATGCCAGGTATGTTGTATTACATTGTTTATCTACTTCACTTTTAACTCACAGATTGAATACTTGTGTACTGTAACTCAATGTTCATCAAATTGTCCATATGTATAGCAAATCCTGTCTTATTTGACCTACTTACAGTGATTATAAACTATGGTGTTGGTCATTAATTTTGGTATTACATACTCAAGGGTATCAGACAATCAGTTTGAACTAGTCAACTAATTCCTGCTCTTTTCCCCTTTAGGTGTACAACCACAAAAATGTCCATTATCAGAACATGACTCAAGAGTTCTAGATTTAAGGAAACTCCTCCATCAAGATTCTGCGCTGTCCAGTCAATAAATGTTTACTTCAAGCAAACAGAGTATTTATATGTAATATAACTGTTCCTTTTACTTTCAAAGTCTATATTTTATACAATAACCATTGTAAATATGAAACATATTTTAATATTTATAATAAAATATTATCTAACTATATGTGTCTTTGATTATTCCTGAATACCAGTGTGCTGTAAGTAAGGCGAAATGGGATTATTCAGGTTTACACTTATTCACAGGTTTACACAATATCAACACAGCAACGTTATTTAGTGTAATGTAGGAGAGCCCTCTGTTGGTCAAAAAAATATCCTGTACCACTGACGCTTCAACATAAAGTCTGGTCTGCCACAGCAGCAAACATTCACACAACCAAGCAACACAGGACACAAATGCACAAAACCTTTATTAAATGTATCTACATGACTTTATTATCTTACATAAAAACAGAAGCAAATATACACCAAAACAATTCCATTGCACATAACACATACAGTACAGTATACCATCTCAAACCTTTTTTGAGATGACAGTTTAATGTCCACAGAGGGTATGATAAGCCAGGAACCACCCTCCTCCTTGACATTACCATTTTAATGAGGTGTCTTATCCCAGTGCTGATAACAAGCTTAGCACGCCAATGCTAATACAAGCTTCACACTGCTATGCTAATACAGAGATGAAACGTTGCTGCCTAGAGCCCTGCTGAGCAGTAAATAAGGGTTTGTTTACCTTGGAATCAGAAATCAGATGAATAAAGGAATGACTCATAAATGTGAGTCATACAGTCACAATTTGAGAGTGAGTCAAAGTTGAATCCTTAACTTGTTTATAGAGTTGGCAATATTGCAGCAGAATAATGCAACGTTCACTTTAAAAAGAGGGATAGGCCTAGGGTGCTGATAGCCATAAAGTCAGTGTATGAGTCACAAATACAACCTCCTCCCTGGTCTGCCACACACATGCCACAGTATCAGCTTGGTATCAAAACCCCAGAGAGGCAAACATATCCTCCTCATTAAAAACCCTCTGGTCAACAGGGATGCTGCCTTCGCACCTCCAAGTCTGGAGAGCCTATGATCCCCTCAGAAGCCCAGGCTTTAACCAACCTTATCTTAATGCTCTCCCTAAGGTGCGTGCGTGCGTGCGTGCGTGCGAGAGAGAGAGAGAGAGAGAGAGAGAGAGAGAGAGAGAGAGAGAGAGAGAAGCCCAGGGTTTAAACTTATCTTACATCCTCTAATTTGAGAAGGGAAGAGCTGGAGTATGCGTGTCACAGGACAGAAGAGGTGATGGATATCTGAGGAATTAAGAATAAGCGCCTGTTTCATCAGCTTAGTAAGAGTATTTGATGTGTTAATGGAATAGCTCAATACACAGTCACAAAGCATCTCCAAAGGAAAAGATTTAGACATAATCATAATAATAACCCCAGAAAAACAATTAAACCAAGTGGGGAACAAAATGAGTTTGCATTGTGATGTCCTTCTCAACCTTTGTTCATCAGGACTTATATTAAATGAGAAGGAGTTATAAGAAATTAGATCGACAAGGTACTCAATATTTTGGTGTAAGTGACGATATTTAGCACAACAGCTAAACACACATAAAGACTGTTTCAGAATGGAAGATTAACAATGATTTTGCATTGGTGTCAATACAGGTTGTACCTGATAAATCGAACATTATCCTAAAACAAAGCAATTCCTAAAACACTGTGTAGCTCCTCTATAGGTTGTAATTACTAGTAATTACAGTGTTACAAGCAGGCACAGTACAGAGCGAATCAATGACAAAAGTATAAAGTGCTTCTAGAGCGATAAAATGAAAACAATTTTACATAAAATAATCTCTATGATGATCCTCTGTGATACCTTTACAGGAGTTTAGCAAGAGATCCAAAGGTTAGGTTGAGGTTATCAGAAGACATAAGAATGTTACCTCCTGACCGGTTCCTTACTGCACCTGTCAGAGCCTCAGAGGTGTCTCCTCACACATGAGCCTCCATAAAACAGCAGAGAAAACAGTGAGTCCAGAGTCAGCCATTCTATCCTCTCTCCTTTGTCCATGTGTTACAGTATATTCCCAAACCCGGCTCTATTTTGAGCATGGTGGTTTTCTGTGTGTGTGTGTGTGTGTGTGTGTGTGTGTGTGTGTGTGTGTGTGTGTGTGTGTGTGTGTGTGTGTGTGTGTGTGTGTGTGTGTGTGTGTGCGTGTGTGTGTGTGTGTGTGTGTGTGTGCGTGTGTGTGTGTGTGTGTGTGTGTGTGTGTGTGTGTGTGTGTGTTCTGGGTCTCATTACCACAGCTCTACACATATAAGGGAAGGGGATAAAAGCAACACCCTGTTCGGGTTAAAAGTGACACTCTGTTCTGTGGGAACATTCTCTTATGACCCATTCCACAAGCACTGCAATCCACAGTGCAGGGCAGGGAAAGGTGGAGGTGCCATGTAGCACATCAGGAAGAGCTAAGACCACAAAAACACACTATTATTATGAATATGGGAATGGGGTAGTTTACTATACAGTAGTAACATAACTACAGTTGTTGGTGGTACTATAGTTCCTTCTTGAAACTTTCTAAGCAGATGAAAAGCATTTCAATGTGCAGAAGATTAACAACTTTATAATAAGGTAAAACCTGTCTTCCTATATTTAGTGTTTGAGTTTGATAGATTGTCTCTAAACAGATTAGTGGTGTAATTTATCACACATTACAGACGGCACCCTTCATCTACTTTAGAGGGATGCATTGATCATGAAGACAGGTGAGACTTTGCTCATGGCAGGCTATTTATGTTGTTTTAGTTAGACTTAAATATTTAAAAAAAAATACTTTTTAAAATTAAATACTTGTATAGGCGTTTATTTTGCATAACCAGCATGCCAAAAGATAACATATTTAAACATTTCCTAAAATATGATATTTGCACAAAGTTGCCTAAGCTATACATAATTACTCAACACACAAGCAGGCTCTACCAAATGTGAATTCTTGAACTTGAAGGAGATATAATTGTAATCCAACCGTCACCTTACACCTGGGGTCTGGGGAGTGTGTGTTTCCCAGGGACCCCCTGCCTCTAGTGTGAGCTCTCCTCTGGAACTCCCTCTTTGAAGTTCTAGAACCCTGAGGTGTTCCCTGAAGGTGCTACATCACACCTCGACCTCCAGGATAAAATGAAGCAGCAGCTCTGAGGTCCTTCAGTACTCCTCACCACGTCTCCAGAGACACACTGAGCACATTCTCCCTAACTCAGACAATACTGCAGTCATGGACACCGCTGCTTTCTCTAAGCTGTTTCCTCAGACTGGAGAATATCTAATGGACTGTGATGCCCTAACGGATCCTAACTGCGCTAGCTCAGACACTGGTTACTACAGTGCCTGTAGCAGTCTCTCTCCTGCCTCCTCTATTGACTCCTGCTGCCTCTCTCCCGCTTCACTCCAGTGGGGATCAACGCAGAAACAGGAGGCCACCACAAACTGGCCGCAGGCTTCAGACTGCTTCATCAGTCAAGCTGCCAAGAAACCAAGACTACAACTCCCAGCAGCCCCGGAGGAGACGAGACAGTACAAATCTAGGTCTAAGTATCCAGGGAAGAAGCGTGAGAGCGCTAGCGAGAGAGAGAAGCTTAGGATGAGGGACCTGACCAAAGGCCTCCACCGCCTCAGGACCTACCTGCCCCCCTCAGTGGCCCCGGCCGGACAGACCCTGACCAAGATCGAGACCCTGCGCCTCACCATCCGCTACATCTCCCACCTGGCAGCACAGTTGGGCCTCAGCGAAGAGCTCAGCCAGGAGGCTGTAAGTCAGGGGAGAGAGATGAGCACTGAGGAAGCGCCATGTCAGAGAATAGAGGTGGACACCACAACTTGCCAGACCTCAAGAGATATGCAACAGTGCCCTCAGGGCAGCCCCATTCATGGACAGTGGTACCAGGAGAGACTGCAAGGGAGCCTCCAGAGCAGCGATCAGTACTGTCTGCCATTGGCTACATCATATACCAACACTGCGCCACAGTACCTAACGTCTACAGTTTCCTATAAGGACATGTCATTACATAAGGTAAATGTGCGCTAAATGATCTTATCAATAACAGTTGTCAGATATTCAATCTATCTTCATTGTAGTTTATCAGGAATTTACATTATTATTACACAGCATAAGGGACATTATTATCACACAGCATAACCATTAAGTTACTACAGTAGTGGTTGGGGTTGGGAGAAATCAATTTAGTATATGAGACTGTTATTTTAAAAACACTAAAGCTAACAAAAGAAAACTCATAAGACCCTATTCTCCTTCTTTACAGATGCCCAACCAAGTCTACCAGAGTGACAGGCAATTTGATCTTGTTGATTTCCAATGCTGAGTGACGGAATGAAGGCTCCCGAAGATGTACATTTGAGCCTAAAACCAGAGACATCACGGACAAAATATGTCCCTAAATATCTATTTATAAACTGCGATTGATCTGATTGTGACTGTTTCTATGACTGAAAGTGATGTGTATCTATTTATCAAGAGATTCTATTTTACTGAATATATGTATATATCTTGGATTATAATTTACAATAAATACTGAGAATAATATACTGGATTTGTTTATTTATTTTTCACCAAGAATCAGTTATAATGATCCATCAATTTGGGCCATTGACGAAATCTGAATGACATGCAAGTTAAGAGATGACGACCTGCACAGCCCTGATGTAATGTTAACATCGCCTAGCATCCTGGTGGTGGTTAGTTACATGGCAGCAGTAGCTTGTGTTTCCTGGTTAGGATCAAACACACCCTTTATCATCATTACAAAGGAGTGTTAATTGGAGCCATGATGAGGCCTGTGAGGTCTTCAGGAGGATTATCCTGGTGGTAATTCACACTCCTGGCCAGAAAACACAGCTAATTGACACTTAAAGGTCCTTTATTCCCAGCCCAGATAAACAAATGAATTTAGCTCAGCAAGGGCCCTCCTTTGATAGTCACACTCAGCCCAGACTCCAGACAGCAGTAGGTTTACTCAAATAAGCAGCTTTTCTGTTGACCAAAATCCTCCTTTTTGACTACTCAAAAAGTAGATACTTATATGTATTTTTTCTAAATGAAGTAATGGCAGAATAATAATGATCCTGATACAATTACAAATGACATACAGTAATGTAATGTATGTGCATAGCCCTTATCCCCTCCATTGTATCCTTAGTGTATCATGGTAAAGTAGAAGTGTTAATGCCCCTGTGTGGGTTAGTTTATGGGTCTAGGTGACAGTCCCCCTGCTGTCAATGGATTCTGAGTCCCAGACAGACACAACACACTCAGGGGAAAGAATGTCACACTCTGAATGGGGAAGACACTTCCTCTGTAGCTGTAGCTGTCTCATCCACGTCCCCTCCCTACTTTGATCAAGTGGATGATGTGTGTGATGCAACAGTTGGACAACATTTCAAATCGACAAACATTCAACACCAGTTTAATGCAGTTAGACGTATCAAGCATATATCAGACATGTACAAACACAGTCATCAAGGACACAATCAACAGTGGATAGAAAAGACATTTGGTTAAAGACGATGGTTAATGTGTTTTATGATAATTTCATATGCTACATTAAATACATTGCATATGAGATTCAACAGCTTTAAATTGTACAAACAATTGACTACAAAATTGTCTGGGTGATATTGATAATGATATTATGTAATGTGGGGAATTTAGGCCGTCTCACTAATGAACCAGTCCATGACATCCTTATTGTTCTCTGCCACCCATTTGATGTTAGCCGTGGTTCTCTCGATGGCCTGTTCCAATGCCAAGGTGCCAGAGCCAAAACCAGTGTCTGAGTTGACCTCCTTGAATTTCTGGAGCTAAAATGAGAGAAGATTGAATTGAAGATTGAAGTTGAGTATCATTCTTGTTTTGTAGGAAGTGCTGCATAAAAATCGATCAAATCAAATCAATAGTGTCAAAATCAATCCAATTCAGCATTTATGAATCAATCAATGAGGGTTACCTCTTCAAGTTCAGCTGTTGTTGAGAATCTCGTGGTCACACCACTTATCATGTTGGCGAATGAGAACGATCCAACACCATATCTAGGACATATGACCATCATAAGTTACTAATGTTCAGCAGTATGGATGTGGTCTACAGATAATATTTTTATACTTTTTTTGGGCCCAACTTACTCTGTGAACATGTACTTCCAGTTGTCTCTCACAAAGTGCCAAGCCAATAATTGACCCTCCTTATTACCAGAGATGTAAACAATAACAGAAGTAGCATCCTGCTTACGGATCATGTCTGAGTCCAGGGTGTATTGAAGGTAACTGCAATGAGGCAGTAGAGTGTCAGAAACTATATTTAATTAACGCACACACATATGCACACACGCGCACCCACACCCACACCCACACACACACACACACACACACACACACACACACACACACACACACACACACACACACACACACACACACACACACACACACCTCTTCAGGAGCTCACGGTCCTTCGTACAGGCCAGAGAAGACAGCAGCTTATCTGCTTCACTGGCTGTAGTGGCGTTCTTGAACATCCTCCAACCAAAATCCCACTCTGTGGCGCCCCCTGCTGCAATGGCACTGCAGTACACTGTTGTCCTCAAGTTAGGGTATATCCTGATATAAAACCAACCCCCAATGCAAAGGCGGTTTTATGGTTTGTAATTGAAAACAGAGCAAATTCCATAAGCTGCACACACACACACACACAACCTTGGTTGTGTGGAAATAAAATGATCTCATATCTTGTATTAGCATCTAAATTAAACAACTAAACTCACGGGTTGTTGGCAGGGTTGGTCATCCACTGTTTGTACCAGCTGGTGGTCAGGTTCAGACATTCCTCCACCCCAGTGCTGCAGGCCATCCTGATGGCATTCACCTGGTTGTACCTGGAAGGGAAATAACAGAGAGAGGAGGAACAACAAGGTATTAGTTGTGGGTATTAGTTGTTTTGGGTATTAGTTCACAATCAAGTATTACTGTAGTGTAGTTGAGAGCCGTGAAGTGGAGAGTAGAGTTGGGGAAGGGCAGGGTTGGGTAGTGGAGTGGATTGTTGTGTAAGGTAGTATGTTGTCAATCGTCAGGGCTCTTAGATCAGCATGCAAATAGTAAAATATCCCAAAGGGATTGTATGAGCAACAGGTAATCACAGAATGTATAGAGCCATACTGTATACTCCCTTTAGACTACACCAAATACACTGATAATCAATTTATAAAAGTCATGCCCTAAAAGCACGCCCTGCCTAAGTTAACTATATCAACTATAAGTTGTCAACACATCCTGACTCCGTTCCACTCACTGGTCAGTGTGCCCCTCAGGTACTTTACTCCAGTTTGACGTCACGTCCTTGAAGTACAGAAACAGGGGCGTCACTTGAGTCCTTATATAAACCTACAAGAGAGGAACAAAAATCACATTGCATAATTCATTCATTCAACTAGGATTAGTATTTTCAATAAATAAATAAAATAAAAATGGATGATTCATTGTCACAGGGACACAAAAATGAAAAAGTAGCAAACTGCATTTATTCAAGTAGGATAGGTATTTTCAATAGATCCCAAAATTGTCTTTATGATATATTGTTCACAGAAATAAAAGAATATTCAACCTTCATTGGCACATATACTTCTGTTCGATCAAACATCAAGTAGAAATAATCCAGATTGTTCAGAGCTGATTGCCACGGCATGTATTCCCTCTCTCTGGAGAGATATTTAGTTGTTCTCAGAGCCAGTGTTGTTTGAATGATTTTTGCCCTGTAAATGGAAAGACTCATCAGGTAGTCATCAAAATACAATGTGAAACTACTTTCCACAAAAATGCATTTGGTCGTTGTTGCATAACATTTTGGTGGTTCATATCCCAACCTTGCAAGATTAAAAGCATCATCCACAAGTTGGGCCCTGTTGATAACTGGAATAACCTATAAAAAGATATTCAAGTTATCATGTGCAGTCATATAGCAGAATATTAACTAATCAACGTAAAGATAATTTGAATTTGAATTTTTTTTAAATAAATATTGAAATTATATTTTACCTCATGATCAACGTTCAGTTGAATGAGGAGACGTTCCCAGTTGCCAAGGTCGTAGTTAACCCGGTAGTATCCAGTCACATTGAGGTTGGCTAGGACCCACTCATCATTGCTTTTCATGTCAGGGATGATGACTGAGTGGAAGATATATAGTAAATATATGATACCCATGCTCCCACATTGAATAAGATACCGTATGCAGTGAGCGGACATTCACACATCAATATTTTTACACTATTTTCTAACTCCACAGGATAGGGTAAATACACCATTACTGCATACATATACAAAGTGTTACAGATAATACTTGTAGCAGGTTTTCTGTATCCAAACCATTTTTCTCCAGCAGCCATGTGTCTTTCTGAACTACTTGTGACTTCATCCATTTGATTGGTATCATCCATTCATAGCTGAGGGACAAAGATATAGAAAACATGTGTGTCATTATTGCGAATGCTGAGTCCACTCCCATGGCATTAATTTTAATTATCTTTTTTATTCAACAGACAAAGTGAGAGAAAGAGAGAGAGAGAGAGAGAGAGAGAGAGAGAGAGAGAGAGAGAGAGAGAGGAGATTGGTGTAAGCAATTTTACCTACACTAATCCTATGTTTTTAAATCCTTGTAGGGGAGCGCACATGTCTATACTTTAAGGAAAAGGATGGAGAATTGGGAAGCAATAATGGGTCTATGTTCTCAAGACAGGAGCATTACCAACTAGACCAACCCTAGGCCAGGAACCTCATGGCATCAAGTCAGAAAACACATACTTGAAATCAGATTGTCTGTCCAAAACAGATTCAGGGTCTAGACGGAAGTGCTTCTGGGATATCTCTCCTGTGGTGGTCTCTATGGTAAGCACAGGGAAGCCAATCTGTAGAACCCAGCGGTTCATGATGTCATGAACTCGATGAGGAAGTACTGTTCCAGCGGCATTTACTGCCTGGAAAGGAGGGCAATGCAAACAACACAGCTAAAGAGGACAGCATATCACAAATCACAAGGCATTTCACATCAACCACTAAGGGGCAGCATTTTCATTTTTCCAAACTCTGAGGAAATCTATACAAACTGTTGATTGTTTCAGGAACTTACTTTTTGTAGATGATCCCAGAGGTCTGTGCCCACTGTGTTGCCATAGGCAAAGTGGTTCAGGTAGCTCTGGAAACAAAAAATTCATTGTGAATTCGGGAAAGTTAGTCATATTAGGCAATATTAACATATTTCAGTGTGATTAATATCAACTTCACTTTTGAGACAAGGCCCAGAGCGGTCACTCGCTGATTTAATACATACATTGAGTCCCTGGACAAAGACCGGCTCAGTTAGGAAATCAGACAGCATTCTCAGTACTGCTGCCCCCTAGAGAGAGAGAGAGAGTGAGAGAGACAGAGAGAGAGAGAGAGAGAGACAGCGAGAGAGAGAGAGAGAGAGAGAGAGAGAGAGAGAAAGGGAGAGAGAGAGAGAGAGGGGGAATGGGAGAGTGAGAGAAGGAGAGAGAGAGAGAAAGAGGGAGAGGGAGATGATGCAGAGATGATATACAGCGTTAGATACAGTATAATATCACATGTCATGCTAACAACTGTCATCTGAGTAAGCTTTGCCTGTTTTAAGATTACCTTGCTGTAAGAAATGGCATCAAACTGCTCAGTGATCTGTTCAGGAGTAATGATCTCATCCTCTTTAGAGGACAGGGGGTGAGACGAGGCCAGGGCATCTACTGCAAACACCCTGTGTACGTCATCTAGAACAATTAGGTCTTTCTGTGAAGAAGAGGGAGATAAGTGTACAGTATAAGCCTCACACAATACTAACATAACATCCTCCTAGATTTTGTGGCAACTTTATCAGACGCTAAGGGCAAGAAAATGTTTGACGGTATTGTGGTATTAAAGGCATTGTATTGTTGTAGAAGTGAAGAGTTTGGCTATAATTCAATCTATGCAGATGAGTGGATGTTTTGGGTATTCAACAAGAGACCTCACCACATTCCATGTAGGTTCAGCATCGTCTGCCCCCAGGTATGACACGTAGGACGCAAAGCCCTCGTTCAGCCAGACCTCATTCCACCACCTCAGTGTCACAAGGTTCCCAAACCACTGGGAGAGAAATAACTCAATCACATCACAGACAACAATGAAATAAATGTTTGATCTGATACCACAGTAACACTTGATATCACTGTGTTCTTGTTGTAAGTGTCATAACAGGTCACTGTGTCAAACGAGCAATGCTGAATACTGCCTAACCTCTAACATACTCAAAGTACTCAAAGTACTATTGTGATTTTGCAAAAACGTACTGTAGTGCTTTGTGGTAACATGAAGATACTCACGCCTCACTATGTGGTACAGTACTATCGTTTCTGATATACCTTTGCCTAGGTGACTGTGTTGGACTAAAGTACCATGTGAGCCAGTTCATGTGCTATGATGGTAGCTGTTCTCTCCTTGTTGCCGTTAGAGGATGTGACAGGATCATACAGCAGGTGTGTTTCTCTGTAGGTAACTAGTCCCCAGTTCTCCATCGCCCCAAAGTAGAAGTCTGGTAAAGCAATCTGGTCTATAGGCGGGAAGTTTGAAAAGAAGCACAGAAATGATTATCCAACACTCAACGGTTCAATTGTAAAGCCACTACTAATGAACTGTGCAAAATCATGTGATTACAATGTTATTACTACAGTAATTACACAAATACCTGGACAACATAATGTACTGCAAGGTGTGTTCTCAAACTCTCACCTGACTTGGAGAGAGGGTAGGGGGTATCATAATACACCTCAAAGAAGGTAAGGATCGGTCCAGTGAGATTAAGGGCGTACACTCCATGTCCCTCACTGATGGCTCCCCTACGAGCCCAGATACGAATCTGCACAGACCAACAGGGAGACACTCACACACCTCTCACTGATACAGTGTAGGCACAACTTATAAGGATGAGCTGGCTAAGATCTTTGAGTAAGGCACAACATGTAGCTGTGGGTAGGAAAAAGTGATGGGAGTTTATTGTGCCATATATCCCAAAGGGAGTTAGTATACCGAAATAAAACCTACTGTATACATAATTCAGTAATCAAAAGGTTACATTATGGGGCTATGGTTGTGTCAGCTAGCTAAGATTCTTCTTTTTTTTTTTTTTACAGATTTTTTGTTGTGTCCTCGGCACAAGTGGTGGAGAACTCAGTTGCAATGTACAGGTACTCCAGAAATCACTTCACTTCCATTAGGGGTCATGGAAATTGTTATTGAGTTAATTGACTGTTTTTGGGGAATGCATTCTGAAGCTGTCTTTAGCACAGGCAGGGCTATGCTACAGTAGGTGACACTGCAATTACTCCCATAAGTCCACAGATTGAGAAAGTGGAGCTACAGCGTTGTTGTTGTTGTTGTTGTTGTTGTTGTTGTTGTTGTTGTTGTTGTTGCTGCTGCTATACATATTAAACTGATTCAAAAACCACATTTGATATCATTACCAAGATGTCTCCCTCTTGAGTGCTGACGTATGAGTAGTCACTGACTATCAGGGCCAGAAGATAGGTGGACATTTTCTTGGTGGGCTCGAACTTGGTTTGGGTGACATCCTCAGCATTGATGGTGGTGTTGACTATCTCTGAACAAGAGTAAAAAAAAAAGTAGATATATAGTGTAGTATTTATGAGCACAGAGGGGTACCCTATTCTTTCAAACAATAATAAATGATTAAAGGGTTACCAAAAATACAAAATAAAAACAGTATTATATTGCATACTGTATATGGAAACTGTAACTCCTTCTTGATAGCCTATTGATAAAAATATATATTTTCAACCTACGTTCCTCCTTGCCGTTGGACAGGGCCACAGTCCCCCTGGGATGGGTGAGAGTGATGTGGAAGATAGCCTTCATGGCAGGTTCATCAAAACAAGGGAAGGTTTTCCTGGCATGAGTTGGATGCATCTGAGAGGTAGCCACAACCCTGTAAAGGACAAGAATGGTCTGATCATTATACTTTCTGGGCCCGACCATGGAGAAAAATCTGATAGCACTTTACTTATAATGGATGTATGCAACCTGACTGGGATTCGATTCTGGGTCTTCTCACCAAACACCCACCTTAGGATGAGCTAGGCATGGATGTGAGGAGGGAAGGCTACTAAAGAATCAAGATTTGAATAACATGGGGGTTGTCTGGTTATCTATGCGAAATGTCCCACCCAGTGATCACAATGGTCATTAACTACCTTGACTGTTTAAAGGTTGAATGACCATTTATTCAAATGAAGTCACTTCCTGATTGCATGTGACTTGGTTCCTGTTTTTGAAAGGTCACCTCTCTGCTGATATTTTCTGCATTTCCTATACTGTTCACACTTCCACTTTTATATTTACAATGTAGCCTAAATGATTAGACATGTACAACCCGAGCCATATACAGTATTTAAGGTTCTGTGTTTTCCTGATTCGACTGATTAGATCTAACTGATTTTCAATACAATGTGACTGTGGAAGTACAGTGCTGAACATAACAGAAGTTAATCATTGCTAAGATTCTATTGACTCACTTTCGAACTCCATCTTCCTCATATTCACTCCTGTAGAACCCTGCTAGGTCATCAGCTAACTCCCCTTCAAACTCTGTGTCCAGCTGGTAGAATTTTCCGACTGCCAACTTGCCATTCAGCTCTAACACCAAGAACTGCGTCGGTACATATAGCCAGGACTTCTTTGTAGTTGGTGCAGCTATTCCCCCAAGACCAGAGAGCTGTGCTAGATGACCACTGTATATGGTGTAGTTGAGCTTGTTGGAGTGGATGAGGATCAGATCTGTCTCCTGCAGGCATTGGAAGACCACAGAGGATTTCCCTGTGAAGATGTAGAGGCCCTGGGCGTTGGGGACCAGCCGAGGCCACAGGGTGACGTTGTAGTGGTCGGGCATAAGAGCATCGGGGAGACGGTACTTCTCCCAAGGGGCGTTGACATCACTGCTGTCATCTGTGAGGGCAACAGCCCATATTGTAACGATGGTCACCACGGAGATGACTCCCAAAACTATGCAGAAAACGCACAGTTTGCTGACTGTGCAGCCTTTCCCCATGTCTAACTGAAGCAACACTACCAAGAGAGACTAGACTACTGCTAGGGCTTGTCTCTGCCTTACTCAGA
This sequence comes from Argentina silus, assembly GCF_951799395.1. NCBI lineage: Eukaryota > Metazoa > Chordata > Actinopteri > Argentiniformes > Argentinidae > Argentina > Argentina silus. Next base: position 16,561,698 of record NC_139657.1, on the reverse strand, counting down.
CTTCTCTCCCACCAAAATCAATGGGTGATGTATTCAAATAGTAGGCCTATGGCGTACGAGGGTGGGGAAATGCTGATAACTGTACGCCTCAGTTACAGATGTATGATAAGAGTGAAAAATTGGCTGCAATAACCTTTTATTGTGTAGTTCTGACAGCATCAGACATGTTTACACGTTCATCGATCACCATGTGGCTTGCAGTGTATGATGGGATGGTCCGTAACCGTTATGGACCATCCCATCCCAGTCGGCAAAGAACGAGGGGCCACCCATGGGGTTACGAAAAATACACAATAGGCTGTTGGAATGGTATCAAACACATATCAAAAACATGTGTTTGATATTGTACCATTCCTCATTCCATTCATTGCATTACAATAAGCCCGTCCTCTGATTTCTCCTTCCCACCAGCCTCTACTGCAAAAGGTTTATGTCATCATGTCATCACAGCCATAATATCCTGGTACAGATACCACTTTGGAGTGCTAGTCCTAGATTAATCTATTACTTTTTAATGTAAAGTTATCCATTTCTTTCCTGTAACCTGAATGTTCATTAGAAGAAGAATTAGCCACAGTGGGTACAACAGGAGGAAAAGAGTCAAACAAATAATTTTATTATTTCCACAAATATAAACTACAGTATTTAAAAACAAATCAACATACAGTCGTAGAAAGTTATGGTGTTTAAATATCTACACATGTTAAGAATCAGCTAACAAAAAAATACAGTATATACTGTATATAACAGCATTTTGAACAAAAGCAGAGGATTTAAATTCATACAGTAAGAATTTGAGTTATTTCTCCACAGTATACACATACTAGCACTTCTGAAATCCAGTTGCTCTATGACTTCAAGAATATACATGTTGTTAACCATTCGAGACAAAAAAAAAACTATCATCATAACAAAAAACATGTCCCTTTGCGAGATCTGGAGTAATAAATAAATGGACTGGGGTGTATCTACTGGGCTGTACTGTATGTGTCATGATTATGGTGCAGCCTCCTTCTTGAACCAATCCAGCACTTCCTGCTTGTTCTCTGCCACCCATTTGATGTTGGCTGTGGTTCTCTCGATGGCCTGTTGCAATGCCAAGGTGCCAGAGCCAAAACCAGTGTCTGAGTTGTCCTCCTGGAACTGCTTGAGCTGGGAAGGAAAGAAGAAACATGATTTCACTATTATTGCTGCAATATTATAACACAATATTGCTGGTACAATTCAACATGGAGGCTACAGTATATGACATTTGGAGTTTGACAAAACTGTGTATCAACCTGTTTGAGCTCGAATTCTGTTGAAAACCTCTTGGTCACACCGGTGATGAGATTTGAGAATGAGAAAGATCCACCACCATACCTAGATGAGAATAACAGAACATAATAATGGGTTTGATCCAATATCAATAGATCACATTTGATCATTTTCACTGTGTTTTTGTTTTGTGTCATATCATTGCTGCATGTTAATCTGTGTTTGTGATGTTTGTTCTGTATGTTCAAAGTCATGGAAAAACTTTATTAACACATGTCCTGAAACAATTGATACAATATCTGTTTAAACTCACTGAGTGAAGATGTGTATCCATTTGTCTCTGACAAAGTCCCAGGCCAGAGACTGGCCCACAACGTTACTGGCGATGTAAACAATGGTGGAGGTGGCATCCTGCTTGCGAATTTTGTTTGCATCCAGGGTATAGTCCAGGTACCTGAAGTAGAAAACATAGGGTGAGACAGTGAAGCAAGTCACAAACAATTGTCTTTTTAAAGCACATCCTGCTTGAACATTTGTGGACACAAATGGAGTGATACATAAATCACATGCATACAATTTTGAGAAATATTCAATTTCCTTTGTATTTTTTATGACGAGTTTCTCTCAGGGTCTTATCCTTATCCCTGTCCTATCCTTATCCCTATTACTTTTGTGTGCAAATAGACACATTTTAGTTTTAAAATTAATCAGTTTTAACATATTAATATATTTGACCAATCTGGCCATGGAAACTCTTGGAAACTGACCTTTTGAGTAGCCAGGGCTGCTTGGTACAGGCCAAAGCAGAGCGAATCTTGTCTGCTTCACTAGCAATGGTGGCATTGTTGAACATCTCCCAACCGAAGTCCCACTCCATGGCGCCCCCTGCTCCGATAGCACTGCAGTACACTGTCGTTCTCAAATTGGGGTGAATCCTGATGGATATTTAATAATAATCAATCAATATGTTGCCATTAGAACATGTATGGTATCATTACACCCTACATACCGTATATCACTTAATTAACAAATCCTGATATTGGCTGTTAGTTATAGATATTCAAAAATGAAGGTGAGTTGTATTGAGGTACTGCTTTACTTACGGATTGTTGTCAGGGTTGAGCATCCACTGACTGTACCAGCCTGTAGTCAGGTCCTGGCACTCCTTCACTCCTGTGCTGCAGGCCATCCTGATGGCATTCACCTGGTTATACCTGCAAACAGGTAGATATAACAGTGGATGGGGTAAAAGATGCAGACTTTGTATGGACTCAAAATAGAGAAAAAGTGGAATAGGATTATTATAAAATATTGTTGATTAACTCACTGGTCCATGTGCCCATCAGGTACTATGTTCCAGGACGAAGTGAGGTCCTTGAAGTAATTAAATAATGGTTCCACTTGTTTTTTCAGGTAGGCCTAAAAGATAGAAAAGGATAGAAAGATGATCCATCCAATTTATTCCCATCATATTTGAGTAGCATTCTGCCTTATTTATTTATTTAGCCTTTCTTTATACAGGTAAGTCAATAAATAACAACATGTTGGATATTCATCTTTAGCATTTATATTATTATCTATATTACCCCTGTAAAAAATAAACAAACCTGCATTTCCCCATAGACTTCACTTCGATCGAACATGAGGTAGAAGAAGTCCAGGTTGTCCAGTGCTGACTCCCAAGGCATGTACTCTGTTTCTCCAGAAAGATACTTGGTTGTTTCCAGGGCCAAAACTGTAGGGATCCTTTTTGCCCTGTATGGAAAGAATAAATGGTTGTATAGAGTGTTTTTCTGCATCATGAATGTAATATCAAATGAATATCTTATTGCTTATTTCTTGCAGCAAACTGTGCTATGTGCTATCATTCTCACTCACCTTGCAAGGTTAAAAGCATCATCCACTAGTTGAGCTCTGTTGATAATTGGAATAGACTACACAAAAGACATATCAAGATTAGTATCAGCATTCCCACCAGTTTCCTGTTGTATTTGTATGTATTTCAAATAGTAATTCATTTGAAGACAGAGAGGTAACCAACAGGCCATTTTTGGCTGGGGAATGATCTTTGTGAAAAGATGTGAACATCAATAACCCTGGCTCCCATTTTTCCACCCTTCTCCTAACTTTAGGACCTAAAGTATACACTTGTGCACTTTCTCACATGGATTAACCTGGAAATGGACTGGTGTAAGAGCCTATGCTTAGACCAATCGTATGCTTTTAAATTATTGTGGGAAAGTGAAAAAGTGCATGCTTCCGGAGAGGGTGGGGAAGTTAGTTAATAGGTTTCATGTACCGGACGAGAGGCAGGGTCACTCAGTGCAGCGAGGAGGCGGTTCCAGTTGGGCACGTCATAGTTAACTCTGTAGTATCCATAGACATCGAGATTGGCCAGCACCCAGTCGTTCCCACTCATTTTCATTTCATCAGCAGTAGCTTGATATCAAGAGACAAAAGAGAAATCAGTCATAACCCTTAAAGGTGTTCATAAGCACAACAATTCTCACTGTTGGACTAGTAGGACTTCTGATTAACCAATCTCCTTCCATTCATATTGTCATTACTTTAAATAAACTCAGTAAATTGCACTGATTTCCATATTATAGCATCTTGATACATACTGCTTTTCCCCTCTAGCCATTTCATTTCTGGCTGTGGCACCCCAGTCTTCGCCCACTTGATTGGAACTACCCATATGTAACTGGGGGTGGGGGAAAACATTTTGTTAGCATTTCATTTGGCACACTCAGGGCCTGATTCACAGTGTTTGCAAGGGGGAAAATTGCATATTTTTTCCAAATGAAATTCAACATAGAAGGTAGAACGAAGTAAAAAAAAAAGTTAACAAAAGGAAGGAGACAATTGAGTAAACAAAAATGAAGACAGTTCCATGTTCGGTTTAGTTTTTGGTGTTAAAAAACAGGTGCAAATGCATAGTGAATCTGGACTGATTTCTGATTTCTTTAACTAGATTAATAGTTAGACTACTCATGAAACATGAATGAATGGATTTATGAACACTGAATGAATGCATTTATCCAGTAAACAAAAAACCATTAAGTCATATTTCATGGCTGATTTCAATCGTACTTGAAGGGAGATTCTGGGGGCACAGCAGAGTCAGGGTCCAATAGGAAGTGCTCCTGGGTTAGCTGTCCTGTAGCAGTGTCTATGGTCACAACAGGAAAGCCCATCTGAAGAACCCAAGTGTTCATGATGGCATGTACTCCCTGAGGAAGCACGGTGCCAGTGTCCACTACAGCCTATGGAGGGAGACACGGGACTTGATGGTTAAGAAACAGAAACACAAGAAGTAGATGGTCATACTTTTCCAACAATGATGTCAAGATTGTAATGCAAAATTGAAGTTCACACTGATACTATAATACTATGTTTCATCAAATGATATTTGTTCTATTTGTTGATTTGAGTTTATTATAGGTTTGATGATCTGATCTTTTTTTTCGTGGACAGTAAAGAGACTTGCCTTTTGGAGGTGATCCCAAAGATCTGTGTAGACTGTGTTACCATAGGCAAACGTCGTCAGGTACGTCTGTGGGAAAAACAAAGGTCTGTGTTACGACAGACAAATGTATTTAGCTAGGCTTAAGTCTATGGAAAAAGCAAACATGTTTCTTGACATCACTTAAAGGGATGGCTGTGTAAATGCAAATACTATTACATGGAAATGTGGTATCTTAAGCATTCTTACACTGAGTCCTTGGGAGAAGACATCTTCACTCAGGAAATCTGACAGCATCCTCAACACTGCTGCTCCCTATAGTGGTGGAAAGTACACAATATGCTGATGGTGATACAAGATATAATCAAAACTAAATAAAAGAGAGACAAATCACAGTCATCATTCATGGTGCTGATATATGTTCTTTTCAAAGATCATGTTATATCCAATAGATATTGGCTCGAGCATACTCTACCTTGCTGTAAGAGATGGCATCGAACAGCTCACTGATCTGCTCAGGCCTCTGGATGTCCTCTTCTCTGGAGGACAGGGGATGAGAGGATGCCAGAGCATCTATTGCAAACACTCTGTGTACGTCACCCAAAACTATCAGGTCTTTCTGTGGTGGTGGGGTAAGGACATAATCACACACTGAGGGAATGACAGAGATGTCTATCCGTTCCATGTAGACAAGAGTCTCGTTTACCAAGACTATGTCGACTATTCAGTCACTTGCTCCTGATTTATTCTGATTTTGGTTTGTTCAGTTTTGGTTTGTTCAGCCAAAATATGTACAGTACATACCTATATTATAGAACATATTCATACATAGACACATTACTAGTGTCAGAAAGCAGTAGGCCCTATATAGCATATGAGGATCGGAGGTTGATGAGAAGGATGAAAGAGATGATTGAAACACAAAGACTTACAATTTTCCAGTCAGGTTCAACATTGTCTGCCCCGAGGTACTCTACGTAGGAGGCAAAGCCCTCGTTCAGCCACAGGTCGTTCCACCACTTCAGTGTCACAAGGTTCCCAAACCACTAATGGAGAGATCACGAAAATCACCATCAAATAAAATACAACACAGGTAGACTACCATTTTAATTCACTAGCTAAATCAATCACATTGAGAGATTAGAGGCAATGATGTGATTTATGTTAATCTCAATGTACAGAAATCAAAACCAAAGTCAAACCAAAAATGAATGTACCCTCTGGAATGTATCTAAAATACTGTATATACCATGTGAAAAAAAGAGTAAAGAAAAAATCTAACTGTGTCCATGTTTCCATATTATTTTTTCAATAAAAATAAAAAATAAAACAATATCTATATACCATGTGGGCCAGTTCGTGGGCAATAATGGTGGCAACCCTTTCTTTGTTTGAATTGGAGGACATTTTGGAGTCGTACAAGAGGGCTGTTTCTCTGTAGGTGATGAGGCCCCAGTTCTCCATAGCACCGGCATTGAAGTCAGGCAAAGCAATCTGGTCTGGAAGACAGAAGATGAAAATAAAGATTAGTTTCATACACTATCTTTACAGTAATTCCACAAATAAAGACAGAAGCTATATGACATCAATTTCATTTTACACATACAAAGATGAACAGAAGTAGAGGCCATGTAACGGTTATGAACAAAGCGTCATTCGGTTTGATCAGTCAATTATTGACAGCATTTGTCTGTTAAATAGGTTCCTGAAGTTTATCATTAAAGATGTGAGAAATTCAACCTTTGTCAAAATCTTACCTGATTTGGGCAGAGGGTAGGGAACCTTGTAATAGTTTTCAAAGAACTTGAGGATTGGTCCAGTTTGATTGAGGGCGTACTGTCCTTGTCCCTCTGCAATGGCTTTTTTACGGGCAAAGATTCTGATCTGTATAAAATGTATCAACATTAGATTTAAATCTGTACATGACCCATCATCTATCTACATCATGGAAAAATAATTCACATTGAATGGACTATTACATCTTTGATCCACAACATTCAGATTAGCATGAGATTTGAAGTGAGTGGTGTATAAGGATGACATTTAGCATTTTCTTTGAATGGGATAAATTGTGGAATGGCATTTGAGGCAAACTTTTGATATTTTAATGAACAGGTAAAAGACATTACCAATGCACCATCTTCTGTGCTGCTAATGTAGTCGAAGTCACTGACAATAAATGCAAGCAAGTACGTTGACATTTTCTTTGTCTCATCGAAATTTGTTATGGTGACATCCATGCCATCTACAACGCTGTCAACGGGGGCTGAACAAGAAGAAAACAGTAAACAGACACTTAAAGAGAGCAGACATGCTTCATGTTTTTCGAAAGAAAAAAACATCAGTACAAATAATGAATAAGCAGCATTTCTAAATAGTGTTTTTGCCTTGAATTTTGTTATGAAATGTGTGTTTTTCTCAAAGATTGAGGACGTTTCGTTATACAGTTCCTCACCTGTATCGTAACACTGTATCTAGCCAATTAACATCATTGTATTAACATGTTCTTACATAGTACAGTAATTGCTTTGCCCTGGCATGTATGGGGTTGAGCAGTTATTGTTAATGGAAGAAGGACCATTCCTTACAGTACATTAACATTACAGAACATCACAGCTTCTGCATATGAGTCCACAGTGCCTCGGCCATGCAGAAGAAAGTGTACTCTAAGCCTGTGTGCAGTACTGACCCTGCTCCATGCCGTTAGACAGGGCCACAGTCCCTCTGGGATGGATGAGAGTGATGTGGAAGATAGCCTTCATAGCAGGTTCATCAAAGCAGGGGAAGGCTTTCCTGGCATCGGTAGGCTGCATCTGAGTGGTGGCAACAACCCTGAAAGAAATTATGTAAAAGATCAGAACTGTCTCTTGAGTTTCTATTATTCAGTAGAGCATGAGAAATATGGATTTTTTTAAACATTATGTTATAGAGTTTTATATTTAAAGCTCTTTATTGTGTAGCAAAATGCACCTGATGTAGCCTATCTCAGATACTTCCAATACTTCAGGCTGAAACTTACTTCTCAACTCCATCCTCGGTGTATACACTCCTGTAGAAGCCTCCCAAGTCATCTGCTAGCTCCCCAACAAACTCAGTCTCCAGCCGGTAGAATTCTCCAGCTATCAAATTGGCATTCAGCTGCACCACCAAAAACTGAGTTGGCACCTGTCGCCAGGATCTGGATATAGCTGGTACGGTTACAGTACTGTTCCAGTTAGAAAGAGTGACCTGCGGCTGACCATCGATTTCAGTGTAGTTGAGTTTGTTGGAGTGGATGAGGATCAGGTCTGTCTCTTTCAGGCATTGGAAGACCACAGAGGATTTCCCTGAGAAAATGTAGAGGCCCTCGGCATTGGGAGTGAGCCGAGGGAACAGGGTGAGATTGTAGTGGTCAGGCATCAGGCTGTCAGGGAGACGGTACTTGTCCCACGCTTCATTCGAGGGTGTTGGCGTGGTGACCGGTGGCATTGTGACCGGTGTCGTGGTGACCGGTGGCTTGACGGTGGAGCTGACTGCCTCATCGTTTTTAGACTTCTCTTGAGAGTAAACGACTGACAAAGCAATGATGGTGGCCACTGCCCCTGCCCCTAAGACTATCCCCACCACCCCAACTGCCTTGGTGACGTAGAAGCCTTTCCCCATGTTCAGCTGGAGGGAAACTACAGTGTGAAAGAGTCGATGCGGATACAGCTTTGTATAAATACCATGAGTGGACCCTCCTCCTCTCACTCGGGGTAATGGCTGATTCATTAACTCTGGTGGATGGCATGCCCGTAGATGTACAGTTATCTCTGTTATAACGGTAATTGGAACCTAGGTAATAACAGGAAGGATTGAATGCTTATATAATGTTGATATAATTCAGTACATAATGTGCATGGTTTGTCATAGCATTATGTTTACAAAACAAGAGGTATTACTATCCTAAAGAGAGGTTAGTAAAGACACAATTAAGAGATTAGAGTGTAAGCAAGAAGTTCTCTGGACATCACCTTTCCTTCATATTGTGAAATCTTGGAAATGCTGTCTATTCATTTATCATAATGTGTGAGAGGGAATAGAGTATGTCTTTGTTTCTGTGTGAGGGTTAGTTGGGTTAGTTGAGGGTTAGTTGAATTAACCCCACATCACAAAAATCACTGTGAGACCTGACTGAAAGTAGAAATGTAATTTGTATAATAATTTACCCATTCAAACCTTGTGTCAGGCCAAAGTGCATCAAATGCTACAGAAACTGAAGAGCTAAAGTAAATACTATAACAAATGGCAAATATCTGCACATCAAAGTAAATGTGCGAATGTTACTGTTATGAATCCTGAAACTATGTCTTAGGTCAAAAAGTTAATGTTTAAATGTCAGTAGATATGCATGCAATTGTGTCATTGCACAACCCATCTACCTTACTGTAGCATGTGAAGACTCTTTATGGCAGCTTCCATAAAAGATAATTTAATGTAATCATCAAAGAACCTTGGAAAAAAAGAATGCTGAATGATTGCACAACGGTTTAAATCAAATGCTCAAACCTCTAAAGGACTGTTAGAGGAAGTTAGAGGAAAACCTCTTCATCCCCACTACCCCCCTGTACAAGTTTCTCTCCTGGCTTTTTCTTATGATGACTGATGGATAGATGTTTCACTTACTTAAACAAATGTATTTGTTGTAAGTCGCTTTGGATAAAGGCGTCTGCTAAATGCCATAAATGTAAATGTAAACACTTAGTTGATCTGATTGATGATTGTTGGTGATTGTTTGTGAACCGTTTTCTCAATTTGGTAAACTGTTGGAGCACAGCAATGCTCAAAAGCAATGAACAGGCCTTTATGTGAGTGTGAATTATATTAGAACAATGTGTGAAGTATAAGAACAAAGACAGTTGTGGTTTTACAATCTACAATACAATCGTTGCAAAGCACCAACGATCAACATTTATGATGTATTATATGGTGTGATCTTGATCTAACAAATACTTGTAGTTCATAAAAACTCAACTTTGGTGTTGTTATCTTCATGTTATCACTAAACTACTTGATAAAGGAATAATTTAATGAGAAAGAGAGAGGGGGGGTGGTTCATCGGAATGCGTTCCCAAAAGGTGGATTGCTTTACAAGTTCTTTCCACTGTGACTTTGCACATTTAATCTGTAAAAGCTCCCGACCTTTGACATGTTCATATCTTCAGAGATACCCATGTAAGATTTAAAACTATGTTAAGACGCTATCATTTCCACGTGTGACAATGAATGGCGACACCTATTTGCCCATAAAGTTTCTTCAGGAACACACACACACACACACACACACAAGCACATGCTTACAGTATATCACAGATACATAGTTTGTCTTGTTAGCGACAGATCAAATCCTTTGATACTGTATAATACCTTCAAGGGGGTTGGCACACAGTGACACACTCTTACAGATATTAAATGTAAATCAAATGTTATGTATGTCGGTTGAATCCTGTAACTACAGGATTCAACCGACACCTGTACAGGAGGTCCCACTCAAACGGACAAGAGTAATGAAACAGGGGGCGCTTTGTCTTTCTATCTTATTGTGACTAAATATGATCTAGTTACTAATAATTTCTATTCCCAGTCATCATTCCCAGTCACCATACCCAGTCACCATTCCCAGTAACTATTTCTTTCTCCGTCGTTCATGGGATACTTTGTCCAGCTCAACTTAATATCATTGTATATTATATCAGTCAGAGAGTGCTAGACAAAGTATATTCTTCATCAAGAGAGCTGTGGATATTGTGTTTACTCAAGAGAAATAACCAATCAACTTGAACACTTGAGCAAAAATATCTTAACAAAATGTCTGGTAGGTGGTCCACTCTAGTGAAGGCCATTGCATAGGGATTTGAGGAAACCATTCATAACACATATCCATTCATAACACATTTATCTTGAATGTTTCTCATTGTCATTCTATTGGAAAGTTGGAAATTCCATGGACAAACATAGGTTAATGTTTAGTTTAATTCTTTTTCGTTTTGTGGAACTTTGTTCTGGTTCTGAAGCACTACTTTTCAAAACGTCAAACATAAAAACCTTATGAAAACAGGAAGAATACTGTAATAAGGAAAAGGCTTTTAACAAGGGGTAAGCCTCATGGTGATGACCTTGAGTGCACTAAAGGTTTTATGACCCCTCAGGAACATCAAACTTTGTAGTCCAATCATGTGATATATAATACAGAGTGCAGTCTCACATGTCACAATCCCACCTACACCTCTCACACTGATTTGGCCTGTAGTACCAGATAGTCAAAAAGAGGTGTAAATGTCTTATTCTGTTATCTGCTGTTTCAATACTGACTACTCAAGGCCCAGAGGCACAACAGCTACACAGAACTTTATAACTGAACTTAAGTACACCCCTTTTATATGAGCATGACCATGAAAATGTTGTTTTCTGAATCAGTAACAGCTACTGTATGTCAATGTTCCTAAAACTGAAAAAATATTCTCTATGATCTTTCATTTATTCTACTAATCTACATTCCCCCAAATGAGTTGGTCTATACTGCTATGAATTGTAGAATAGAATAGAATAGAATTGTAAGCATCCCTTGTTATTCTTAGGCTATTGGATTTGACCTGTTAGAATAAAAAGGTTTTGCATCATAATATACTCTTTACTGATCTCGGAAGACAGAATCTACATTTACATTTACATTTATGGCATTTAGCAGACACCTTTATCCAAAGCGACCAACAAATACGACAAACAACAAATTTGTTTAAGTAAGTGAATCATCTATCCAACAGTCATCATAAGACAAAGTAATCAATGCTCACACCAGGGGCCATTGGCAGTCGTAATGCCAGAAGGCATTTATTTATTTACTTTTATTATTATTATTAATAATAATAATAATAATAATAATAATAATAATAATCTAAGTGTCTTACTGAGACTATAGTTAAATAATAGTTTGTACTACTGTAATGAGTAACATCATTGCAGATATTACATATTTGACATCACTAGAACGACTAAGATCATATTAGTTTGTATCCTTTATTGTCTTCACCTTCATTTGACCTATCAACATGATCTCACTTCATCCATGTGAAAGGCAAGTTCCCGTTTGCAGATATGTTAGGCTTTATCAAGGACCTGTTGAGATAAGTAGAAAACGTATAACTGTTATGGAAGGTCATCCTCTGAGCATTTTTAGGTTACTTAACAGCCAGGACAACAATTCTGAGTGGAGAAGAGACAGCACGTTGAAGAGAAAAGCTGTGGGCTATTTTATTCACATGCCAATGGTACCACCTAGTGGCGTACACCTACAACGATATTAGGTATTCCAACATTTCCACACTGCGCCAGGAACGAGAACAAAATAAAAACAATTGTAACATAAAATCGAAAGACATAATGACATATCTTATCATAATCGATTAAGCTGCAATGAAAAACGAACCAATTACAAAATAAATGCACTGATAGCAATGAGTGACCTATTGGCTAGGAAACTTGAGTTGAAAATCACATTAACACATTGCTAGATTGACATATAGCAAGTCGGAAGTTTTGCCTTTTCCAATTAGCAGTCACACCTGTGCACACACACTACACTTGCCCCAGGCATAAGTCCAGGTGCGCTTCCTTACGCGCTAAATGGTCCTGTTGTCTGGACTGGTACATTTAGAATTTCAGAGACAAAAGATCTGCACTAAAAAGCACTGCCAAAGTGCCAATGGTAAAATGTCTATGTTGATATCTTAGATAATAGTAATGTGAGATGCTCTCTCCTGTGGCCCATGAGGTTCAGAGGTGAGCTGTCATATCTAACATTTTAGTTCTGGTGATGTGTTGGTTACAGTATATCCATTGAGATGTAAATCTCAAAGATGAAGTGCTCTTTTGAAGGCTTGGACTTACTGCACAGGTTAAAATTAAGGTTATGATTGAGATTTTTACCAGCTGATAGATATTTCACTAATGGTCATTGAGCAAATCAGTCTGCGCAATGTGCCGCAAACACTATGCTCGTACATTCCTTCGTCTTGGGAAATGATTCGTGTCGTGTGTGTTCTGTTGTTCGAGGTCGTGAAATGTGAGTTTTAGAAGAACAGAGGCAGAAGTTGGCAAAAAGGAGGTTAACACGTGTAGCTACTGCGTGCTGTTACTGGTGCGTTTAGCTGCCAATCCCGGTATCTGAAAGTAATTCAAAACAATTATAATTTCTTGCACTGTCAGCCAGCAGCTATCCGGATGGCTCCATCTGACAGTTCAACTTGCTAGCTTCAAACGGCTAGGCTAGCTAGGCAGCCTGGTAAGCTACCAGTACTGTGGGTTGGATGGTAAGTCGCATGTTATTTAGCTAGATAGCAAAATGACAGCCATTAACAAAATATAGCTATATTGGCCCTGGCACATAAACTAGCTGGTAAGCCATATAGCAAGCTATCTAGCTAGCTTCCTGGCTGTCAAACTTGGCTTGTAGCTAGCCTACCCTAGCTAATTGGTGATGATCCAAAAACAGACTAGCTAGTAGTATCTTGTTATGCAGTGTTTCGATAGATACATGGCTATTGACAGGGTATCCATCTACTTTGGCTGCTAGCTAGTACTGTAGCTAACAAGGTGGACCCTGGCTTGCATTCCCTTACATTGCCTACTGATTGTTTGCATGTTGATACTAAGAAAAACACGAAGGTAGATGTTTGTTTAGTCGATAAATCTTTAGATAGCATCATATGAAAGTACAACACTGTTCAGTAGGGTCATAACACTGTAAATAGACGATTCTAGTGTTTACCATACCAAAGATTTATCTCTGTGACCATATCTACCTCCTAGGCTACATTTCTGTATTGTAAACTGACCGTAGTTCATTGAAAGTTGAGTGAAACTTAAGTGAGCTGATCAGTTGTAGTGGCTGTCACATGATCTCCACGTTGACAATGCAATGGCATAGCTAACTTGTCTAGAGTGACGCATACCTCTACTGTTTACTTTCAGGGCAGAGCCAGTGAGATGTAATTATTCTAGAGGAACTAAAACTAGGGCGATGTGAATATGATTATCATCGGAGGACACCAATAGTGAGGAGGTTCTATGTACGTAGCTCTGTCTGAGATGTGTTCCCTTTCTGCTTGTTTTAAATTGGCTGATATTTGAGTTGGCTGATTACTGAATGCATGATACGAGCTGAATGGTGCTATACTTCTCTCTAAAGCAATAGCCTAACTCAAACCGTGTAGGTTTTGCTGTCTAGGATATAACAGAATTATGGAATGGCATAGGCCTAGGCCCACCACAGATTGGATACTGAGTTGAACATTTGATCTGTGAACCTGTATGATAGGCTTATTTAGTGTCACACAGTTGCAGAGCCTGGCCATAAAACGTTTACAGGAAGTCTAGGCTAGCAGACAATGCCCTATAGGTCTACGTGAAACATTTGGTTTGCAGCATGTCTCCATCTCTCTAGTCTTCTCTTGAAGTATACGTTTTTAGTTGTCCCAAGTAGGTACATCATCTTGTTAGAAAATGAAATTACAAAACTGTTTTAGAGTTTGTATGCTAGATGGTGCTCACGAGTCAAAATTTGGCTGAAAAGAGTTCAAACTGACTGAGCTGTAGCTAAAGTGCTATGTTTTTACTCCCATGCTGTTCAAATCTAGGATTTTGCATTTCATAATTGAATGAAAATATAGTGTAGGCGCTATGTCTTGAGTCAACTGTGTTTTAAAATCGAATTGACCCCAACCCTGCTCTATGGAAACTAAAATGTAGGCTAATGTTTGAAAAGGAAGTACTCTGTAACTCTTCATTGGTTTGTATGAGCTTTAGTTTGTACATCTTCACTAAGATCCTTTCTCCATTTGTGTTCTGTAGATGTCAGAGCTGTGATGGTGGTGTGTCCCCTGCCTTCATTGTGACTCCTCCTGTCCAGTCCAGTCCACCTCTGTCTCCCAGTGTGTGTACCTGTGCCACCACCACCACCATTTCACCATGACCCTGCACCCTCTCTTCCTCGTCCTCTCCCCTGTCCTGGGGCTCCTGGTGCACCCATCCCATGAGGCCAGCAACCAATCCAGCACCATTGTGTCCAACCAGACTATGACAAACTCAATACAATGCTCCAATGCATGTAAGTTTGGTATCCATGTGAGAGTGCACTAATTAGGGCCTGTATTCCCAAAGTGTCTCAGAGTAGGGGTACACTCTCCATCTTACTATATAATCGTATTCATTATAATCTAAAAGGTCAAATTGATCCTAGATCTCTGACTCTGAGGCGCTTTGTGAATATGGGACCAAGTGTCACCCCATGTCTGAGTGTGCTGTCAATGTCACACATTTAACACTGCTCCTGCATACTCTTGTTATCCAAGGACTCAGATAAGGCTGTATATACTTTACACACATTTGAAGTTCTATTGTCATAGGTGTACTTATCATGATTCAACGTGAAAAAAGATCTGGTAGTGACGTTTTGATGTATTGTTTTATATTTATGGAAAAGGTAGACAAAGCCTTTCAAGCCTTATCGTTTTTCCATGTCTTAAGGCTTTAAAGATTATTAGGGAAAGATGAGATGCGTACTACCTACATACCTCCACGGATACCACCTCCTGCAGAAAGCAGAGAAAAGGCTGATATGGGAGTAGTCTGTCGAATATCATATTTTTTTTACAAAGTAAAGCCATATGTTATTTTTTGTGTTATTTTTTTTTTCTTTCTACTTGAAGGACATATAATTTCAAAGAAGCCCCATGTGTTTCAGATTTAAGATGAAAGGGATGCTTAGACCTCGCTGCGTTGTTTATGAGCCCGCCGCTGCTTTTGGCGAGCCGTGCCCCTCTCTAGTCTCTTGTCATGACATGTTCTTTTCTAATTAATTCTCACAATACCTCTCCCCGCTGCCGCACACCACGCACCACCTGAGTGACTATGTCTCACAAATACATACAGGCAGCAAGCGCTGTACAGTACACATAACCCCTAGGCACTTTTTTCCACGTCTTGGGAGGAGTTGTAAAAAACGGCCCAGCCCTCTTCCTTTCCTTCCACCACAGGATCCTCCTCCCTACCAAACAGGCTAAAGGGTTTCCGAGAGGCCTAGGCTACGATGCACTGTGGGTTAGTGTGCAGTGGAGTTGAGAGTAGGCCATGAAAACAAGGTCGGTATTACCATCTGGAAGCATGTAATGTGTGGTATGACAGAGAGCTATAAATACATAATCATTCAGCATTCCCTAGCTTAGAGACCTGTATGTTTGGAACACGTCAAACCCGCCCTAGCATAGGGTGACCCCTAGTAACTTAAGAGGGAGGGAGTGGAGTGAAGGGGAGTAAGGAGGGGTGCCTTCCCTCCGCAACGTTGATTTTTAAACCCTCTAACTCCCAACCCTCTACACTCTCTTTTCCCGTACCATTGACAACAGCTGGTGAATCATTTAAAACACACACAGCCAGCTGGCCTTCCAATTAGTTTCCTATCACTGACCAGGAATGGCTCGATGAGCCAAACTATTTTCCTTCCTTTTTTTCCTTAACTTGATCATCATTTCACCTGGAGTTTTCTAGCCGCAAAGGAGTTTGAATGCATGCATGCCTAGCAGCATCTAAAATAAGGCAGTATACTCTTGACTGACTGAGTTCTCACAATTTAGCACTTTCCAGGGCCTTCAGTGCTCTCGTCACATTACAGAGCAAAGCCAAACCGAAATGCGCTGCACAATGCTGGTCCGGTTATGCATCCTCCTGAGTTTCTGGAAAGGACTATGTAAAAAGAAAATATTCAAGCCAGCACAGGTTCGGCTCAGCACTGTAGTGTGTAAAGCCTCTATAACTCCCTGATGGGGCCTTCTCCCCTCTCCCATCCGCTCCTTTCCTCGGTGTAGAGCTCCTGTTGCTGCTGCCCCACCTGTTTTTCTCATCAGCGGCCTGGGTCTGGCTGGGTTGCGGTGGGAAGAGAGCCACCGGGCACGCATGGCCGGATGTTGAGGCTGGGGAGGTGTACTGTGCTCTAGCTAGCAACCCTGCTCAGTCACACACAAGTGTTTGGAGAGGATCAAAGGAGGCGTAAACTGGCCTGGTCTGCGTTTCACATCTGTGGTTCTCTTCACCTCTGCTCCCCAGGTCTGATGTGTAGCAGAAAAGCCAGACCTCGGGCAGGAAATATTCAGACAGATAGATAGGTACTTTATTGATCCCCGAGGGGAAATTAAGGCGTCACAGCAGCTCACAAAAAACAACAAAATAAAGTGACAATAGAATAATAAAATAGACATCTGAAATAGACAACAATATATACAGTAAGAACAGTCCAGTGTGATTTAACATCCCCCCCAGCCTGACTCTGATCACCCCGATCGAGCCAGCTGGAGGAGGAGTTGTATTATTGCGGCAGGCAGAAAAGATCTCCTATAGCGCTCCTTACTGCAACGTGGTTGTAGTAATCTGTTGCTAAAGGAGCTTCTCTGCTCTACCACAGTGTCATATAGGGGATGGGAGGGATTGTCCATGATTGGCCAGGAGTTTGGTCCTCATCCTCCAATTGGCCACCTCCTCCAGTGTCCAGGATGACACCGAGGACAGAACCAGCTTTCCTAACAAGCTTGTTCAGCCTCTTGGTGCCACCTTCCTTGATGTTGCCCCCCCAGCATACCACCGCGTACAGCACTGCGCTGGCCACCACTGACTGGTAGAACATGAGTCCTGGTTCAGGTGCACCACCAGGTACTTACTGGACCACCTCCACGTCCTCTCCCTAGATGGAAACAGGGGACAGGGAGACCCTAGTCCTCCTAAAGTCCACCACCATCTCCTTTGTCTTGCTGATGTTGACTAGCAGGTGGTTCTGCTCACACCACTCAACAAAACTGTCCACCAGTCCTCTGGACTCGGTCTCCTGGCCTCCACTGACACATCCCGCAATAGCACAGTCATCCGAGAACTTCTGCAGATGGCAAGTATCTGTGTTTTGTCAGTGTGTGCAGTCCGAGGTATAGAGGTTGAAGAGGAAGGGAGCCAGAACTGTCCCCTGGGGGACGCCAGTGGTGCTCACCACCCAGTCCGACATCCCTGCAGCCGTACAATCTTACAAAACTTACGTACAAAAAGCCTGTTGGTCAGGTAGTTCGTAATCCAGGAAACAATGGGGGAGTCCACCTGCATCCTCAGCAGCTTATCTGCAAGTAGTAAGGGCTGTATGGTGTTAAATGCACTGGAGAAGTCAAAGAACATGACCCTCACAGTGCTGCCAGCCTTATCTAAATGGGAGTGAGTTCTGTGTAGCATGTAGATGATGGCATCATCCACACCAATGTCTGCCTGGCAGGCAAACTGCAGGGGGTCCAAGGATGTCTTTACCTGGGGCTTCATGTATGCTTGCACCAGTCTTTCCATAGTCTTCATGATGTGGGATGTCAAGGCTATTGGTCTGTAGTCATTCATAACACTGGGGTTCCTTTTCTTTGGTACCGGTACCAGGCAAGATGTTTTCCACATTGATGGGACCTTTTCCAGACTGAGGCTCAGGTTAAAGAGGTACTGGAGTACTCCACACAGCTGGCAAAGTACTTGCAAACAATGGTCGGCCCCCCAACCCCTGCCCGATCACTCCACCTCGGCTGGCCGCCTGGCACCGCCGCCACTACGTGGATGCAGCAGCCGCACTACTCGGTCACGGCTATTCACTGTCCTGGCGCCCCGCTGGTGGTACGAGCTTCCCACTGCTGTCATGACTGCAGAGTCATTACCTATCTTCTGCCTTAGATTGAAGACCCATCTCTTCAGGCTACATCCTAACTGTCCCTCCTACAGACCTCTTCATCCCCACTACCCCTCTGTGCAAGTTTCTCTTCTGAAAAAAGAATAAATCTTCCATTATTCTAGCATTGTGACTGCCAATAGCCCCTGGTCCTGGCATAGATTACTTTTTCTTATGATGACTGATGGATAGATGATTCACTCATTTAGACAAATGTATTTGTTGTAAGTCACTTTGGATGAAGGCGTCTGCTAAATGCCATAAATGTAATGTAAATGGTCCACACAGACTATGAGCACCCTCGGGCTCACACCGTTAGGGCCCGCAGCCTTTGTGGTGCGGAGTTTCCCAAGCGCTCTTTTTACCTCAGCCGTAATGATGAAGACACTGGAGCGGGGGGTGGTGGGGGGTTGTTGGCTGTGTCAGTGGTGTCGGGGAGCCGAATGATGGGGGCACTGAAGAGTTGTGAGGAAATGGTGGGGCTGGAGGAGGAGCGGAATGGAGGGGAGGTGTGAATGGAGTCAGAGGGGCTGGAGAGGGAAGGGAAAGGGTACTGGATGGGACAAAGGGGTAGGTGAGAGGTGTGAATGGGTCCAGACAGGGCGAGGGGGATGTTAGGGGGCAGTGCTGGAGGAGCTGGGAGGAGGAGGACGGAGGGGAGAGTTGCTGTCCCGTCCCCGTCCCCCAAGCTTGGGAAACTTGTCCAGATCTCCAGCCACTTGCAGGTCATTAGCCTGCTTGTAGCCGGTGATCTTCCTCACACTGCTCTCCACCTCTCGTGTTGTTGTCCTGAAGGCTGTCCTCCATCTTCCACCTGTAGATGTCCCTGCTCACCTTCAGCTTCTCCTTGAGCTTCCTCTCCACCCGCTTCAGTTCTTCCTCGTCCCCAGACCTGAAGGCTCTCTTCTTGTCGTTGAAGAGGGCCTTTAGGTCACTCGTAATCCAAGGCTTGTTGGGAAAGCATCGCACCTTCCTAGTAGGTACGGTGTTCTCCACAGAGAAGTTAATGTAGTCTGATATGCAATGTGAAAGACCATCAATGTCCTCCCCATGTGATTCACAGAGAACTTTCCAGTCTGTTGTCTCAACAGTCCTGCAGAGCCTCATCAGCCTCCTGTGTCCATCTCCTCACAGTCCTATTGGTCACAGTCCTGCTGGACTAGAGGCTCATACATGGGCTTGAGGTGGACTAGGTTGCGGTCCGATCTGCCGGGGGGGGGGAAGGGAGGGGTGCTGTAGAGATGTAGGCTTCCTTCACATTAGCCTATAACAGGTCCAGTGTTTTGTTCTCCCTAGTGCACTTCACAAACTGGGAGATCATTGCCAGTGTTTTTGTCAGGGTGACATGGTTGAAGTCCCTGGAGTCTGTTGTCTCGTGATAACAGCGTGCATAGTTTCACACACTGCCTCCGTGTCGGCAGAGGGGGCAGATATATGCGACTCATGGCAAATACTATGGGCAAAGTTCCACAGCCTGGTGTCCTGGCTACAGATGCTTAAGATGAATATGGCCAAGATTGCACCATCTGTTGACAAATACAGCAACTCCTCTGCCTCACTTTTTGCCACACTGACAGTGAATCCTGTCCGCCCGCACTGTCTGAAAGCCCTCTATGGTGGTGTTTGCGTCGGGAATAACCTCTTGTAGCCATGTCTCCGTAAAACACACAAGACTGCATTCACGGTATTCCCTCTGGCCTCTCGCCAGTGCCGTAAGCTCCTCCATCTTATTGCCCAGAGATCTCACGTTGCCCATGATGATGGAATGAAGATACGGTTTGTATCTCCTTTTCTTCATCCATCGCTTCACCCCCGCTCTGCTTCCCTGATGCCATCTCTTATTTCTTCCGGTACAGTGGGCCATACGCCGACAACCACTGCCGGCTGAGCCAGTGCGATCAGCTGTTCTCGAAAGTAAACAATAGTGTTCTTGCAGCACGCAGATCCACCAGGAATAAAAACAGTCCCCATGAGTAGTAAAACGGTGAAAAAGTAAATAAAAAGTTTAGTGTCCATGGTTATTTTTGGTTAAATTTTGATAGAAACGACTATAAATAACTAAAAAAGACAGAGCTGCTGAAACAGGTAGCCATCTTTACTGGTGCCTTCAAAGGAGTGTGTAATTTTGGGGAATTAATCCCCAGGATTAAGTATCTGAAAGGTTCTGATCATGGTAGCTTTTTGTAAGGATAGCAGCATAGATGTATAGGTATAGATCAAGCCTGAACAGTGTCAGTAGTTGTAGTTCAGCAATACAATGCATGTTGCCTTTATATCAAATGCTGTGAAGGTCTTTTCTATTGTACACAATATTGTTCTGTATAGTGATGTAAAGCAGAAGCAGAGATGTAAAATATACTGGATTTCTTTTGCAATCTTTCTTACAATAGGTCATGCTTAGAACATTTTCTAATGTATTTATTGCAATTAATTATGTTGCTTGTAATACTGTCTAACATTAAGAATGCAATCCAAATGTCCTTGTTTTTTGTGTATTCTACAGGCTTAAACAACACTGGATGCAGTCCGTCTGTTTTCTTGCAAGAGAATTCCACATGCTTATTCTTGTGTCCTAATGGCACCAAATGCAATAATATCACTGACGGTGACTTGATGAATGAACATGGTATGTATACATGCAGTGCTTACTGTATTAGAAGAAAGCGCAGGTTGAGACTGTTTGAAAATTAAAATACATTTCTCACAGATTTCTTTTGTGTGTCTCTCTTTCAGATCTAGGCACTGATGTCCCTCTCAATAAAATAACTGGTTCTAGTACATCAGAACTCCAGCCCACAACTACTTCCTCTAGTGGCCATGAACTGACCCCCCACTATAATGCCAGTCAAATACCAGACTCTTCTGCTCCCAGTGAGACCAACTCTACCTCCCCACACAGTGAGCGCAAAGATGGGCAGGCTTCTTCTCCTGGAGATGCTCTCATACATCAGGACTCCTCATCTATCTTAAATGGAGATGCCCAGGCCGCAGCACTGGCGCCAACACTGCAGAATAACACAATAATCTCTCCCACTGAGGCTAGTAATGATGCATCCACAGGGACTACATTACCCAACAGCATATCACCTCCATTAACCACTCAAAGCTCAGTGAAAACTTCCAAGACTCCCACAGCCACCACCATTTCACCAATAATCATACCAGTGACTGCAACATCAGCAAACACAATGTTAGCAACAACAACAATAACAACCACTTTGTCAACATTAGCATCTACAACCACCACCACTACAACTACCACCACCACTACAACAGCAGCACCACCATCAACTACCACTACAGCAATACCATCAACCACAACAGCAATACCATCTACAACAACTGTTCAGACAACCTCAACAACATTATCCACCGCCAAAGGAACAACTACAGTTTTGGAGAAGAAGCCATCAACAGCCATACCAGACAGCCTCAGCTCCCAAGCTACCTCTAGAGACACTATGGTCCCTTTGGCCCCTACCACTGCAGCTAGCACAGAGATACAGAATGCAGCCGGGACCAACATAGCCATTATAGATGAGGCTGGGTGGCCTCTGACCAAACAGTTGGTGGACACTAGCTCTCTATTGGCTATCCTTCTGTTTGGCCTTCTCTTCTTCCTGGTTACAGTTGTTCTATTCCTCACACAGGCCTATGAGAGCTACAGGAGGAAGGACTACACCCAGGTGGACTATCTGATCAATGGAATGTATTCTGATTCAGGGGTTTGACAGTTTAGTTGTTAACTTTAATTTCAACACGATTTAAACATTTCCTGTTTAGTTTTTTTGGGGGTGGGGCGGTTTCCCAATTTGCTTTTCCTCTTCTTTTGGAACAGGGTTTGTCACTCTTGACTTAATGATTTTGGATTGTCAATGTTGTCGCACCAGCCTCTGCTGTTGTATTGTACTCTTCAGCCAGCCAAAAGCATACAGAGATTTATTTCCCAACTATGTATGAGTTCCAGCTGTGATTTTATTCAGGCCTTAAGCTCTTATAATGGGCCAAGATATGCACCTTTTGGTCACCAGGGCCATGGGCCAAATTATCACCACATGGACCTGTTAATTTTTTGTTTGTCCTATATTTCTATGGCCCTGTCCAGAAACAGCCCCTAGCCCCTACACACTGGACAGAAGTATAGATCTAAAAAAGATTGGATAGGTGAAGGCAAAGATGGTGGTAGCTTTACCTTGCCCTCTGGTGGGCAAGGTGGAAGTTTCGCCTTTTCGCTTCTACCTATTCCATCCATTCAGATCAACACAAGTGTCTAGGGTGAAGGGGGTGGGGATTTTTCTTTGACACACCCTGAGTCTTACATTTCTATGCAGAATATGCTTCCATCTCCAACCTATAGGCCATAGACTGTTAAGTATAGTCTGTATTTTTCTGCAATGATTGTGAATTGGAGTACTGTGGTAACGGAGGAGAAATGGGTATATTCCTTTATTTTGTTTACGTGTCCAATATTTCATTTACTGACAGTTTTCATTGCATCCATTCATTGCTATATGTACAGTATGCGTGTAGCAATGGTTTGATGACTGAAAGAACAATTACATTTTTCATGCCTTTTGCTTTGTTCATGACCAGCTTGCTTCCTTTGTTTACCATATGTCTCCTTGGATTAAAGTTTGGATGCCAAAATGATGACTGAAGCACATTAACGTCTAGCCAAGGGAATCGTCTAGCCATTATGAACTCCATTCCACAACACGAAGGAAGGAAAGGTTATATGAAGACCAAAAAAGACTTCCCAACGCGTAGAAACTTCTGTCAAGGAATGACTGAAACGGGTCTGAAAGCCTGTGATGTGCCAATTGAAATCTGTACTAATGCACTATTAAATGTTTATTGCATTTAAAGTGAAAAATAAAGAATACGAATAATGAGAAGTACATATTTCTTTATTCAAATGAGTTGACAACCATTTGTTTCTTAACATAGCATCAAGGGTTACTAGCGCTATGCAATGTACCTATTATTTAGAGTTTTTTGTTTTTCATAGGCCCTTTCTCAATTGTTAGAAACAGGATTTCTCACATCCTCTACTCGCTTCCTACTCAAAATGCATTGGACGAGAAGATCTAGGTTCCTCGCCTTAGATATTCTCCAATGTTTTTTTTAAGAAGTGAGTGGAGGATAGAGGAGAGGATGCAAGAAATCTGTTGATTGAGAAAGGGCCAAATGTGTGTCATATGATATAGGGTAGGGCCATGTGTGTGGCATGATAGAAACATTCATAAATTCACTCATTGATCATTCACTAATTCAAAACTTGAGCAGAATAGAGTGATGCATCAGTTAGTCTCATTAAGTCGGATGAGACTCTGGGTTCTGAAGTGATGCATCAGTAGACTCAAAATTCCTTCAAGACTGTTAAAGCTCTGCCAGACAATGTGCCATAAATATGTGTTTGTTTCCCAGAGACTCAACATGGTTTGTAAGAAGTGTGTATCAAATCAGTCTTGTTGTAATCAAGGTGGTACTACACACATAAACAACCCACATCTGTAGAGCAGTAATTGCTTCCTGAGAATGTGATGCACATGCGCATACACATGCGATGTCTGCTCTGCTTTGTTTTTGTTTGTTGGTAAAGTTTAGAAAGGTCTGGGATTTAATTGGCACAGAAGAAAGTAATGAGTCTGGGGGGTGGGAAGGTGGTCCGACACCTTTACAATGCACACACACACCAGGGAAGCTTTTAAGCTGAAGGAAAACAAAAGCTAAGAAGAAAAACATGGCTTCCATTAGTGTAGCATTAAGGGAGAACAACCTCTGGCATACGTCTCAAGTCAGTTTTTAGTTGTGTTTCTCTTCGGTCCTTGCTTATTTAGCCTTCTCTCTCTTCATTCCAATGCTTTCAAAAAGGCCTTGTTCAGACAACCATTACCTTGGCTTGGGCTTTAATTCCCCTTCTCCCCACAATGTTCTCCAGGGAGCGTCTCTTGGTCCACGCAAGCTCTAGTTTCTCAATCATTCTACTTTCTGGCAATAAAAGTCAACCCCTTTTTGCCTCCTGCCAAGTAACGGTCCTTTTAGAAGAAATGAACTATTATAAATGTTTTTTTGTCATTGAATTCACCACACCTCTGCTTTAACCCATTACATTGCTGCTTGTGATATTCATATTTTTCACTTCATTTAATGAATATCAACAACACTCACAGAATAAAAAGTTTTACCTAGAACCGAAAAGCACTCTTCGGCTGGCCCTGTGTGAGAAAACATTTGAAGAACCCTTTTGAGTGCCATGTAAAACCCAACAGGTTTCCAAAAGGGTTCTTCCACAGGGACAGCTAATTTTGAGCCTTTTTTTCAAAGAGTGAAGTAGCAGCGATGAAGTAGTGTTGCAGAGCCTCTGTTTATAGGCCCTTATAGTTGTGTCTGAGTATTGGGTAGGCCTATAATTCAACACACCTCTGCATAACTGAAAATACCCTGTTCTTTTACTTCATAGTTGCAGAATGCCTGTGTTTTTACTGGCTCAGAGTGTTGGGCCCAGTATTGAGCTCCTCAGTCTGTCAGATCTGAGGGAGCAGGAAATCACAGCCTGAAGGACATACGACTGCAATATCTACATTATGAATATCTGGTGAGACACAGGTAGCGGGAGGTTTAGCGATAAGCTTGCCGACATGATGCCTGTGTAAGCCTTTTGTTTGGAGAGGGCCTGTCCACATGGAATTCATTACAGTGTGAGGAGTATTTGTTACACTGAGGCGTGGGTATATTACTAAAGCCCAATATGTATAAGCAACAAAGACCAATGGAAAGTTCTGATTTTTTTTTATTTGTGGATTGGGCCGGCTGGATCAAAGGGAGTGCCGAAGGCGATGTAGTGCAGGTGACTGTAAAGGCAGGTTTCATTACAGGCATATTTCTCTGGGCTGGGAATTGTTGCCTGCTTTGCTCACACGCACCAAGAGGGACATATGCTTCTACTTTCCCCCTTCTTTCGAGTTCAGGCCAGTTGGAGAACCTTTCAGCTTTCTGCCGACCTGAGCTCGTTCTGCCAGGACTTGGGCTTAATTCCTCAATGTTTACAGTGCCTGAAGTCTTGTGAAAGTATGAAGGGCAAATTATTTCTCATTATACTGGCTTTCTGTTATTGTATATTGTTCCATAAAGACCATGAGTGGAGGTAACCCAATAGTGACCAAATGTGCCATTTTGTTCTCAGTTATACCATCAAGCAGTGTATTTTTTACAACCTGTAACAAATGGCATTTGTGAGCCTCAGACACATCCAATGGGTCTTTTTGCAACATAAATTGCACATTATAAGCTGTAACTAAATCAAATATCATCACTCTCATTGGGTGCAAATTATTATATCTCTTAATTTGAAGGACAGGAATATTATGAATACACATTTACTAATAAATACTGAGAGAAAGGTTATTCATATGAAATGTCCCCTACAGTATGTAGACTGATTTGTCCATTTGATGAAAGATAGTGCAAGAGTAGAGACAAGTAAAACTGAGGCATGAGAGAACTTCAGATTAGCATCCTCTCTCTGCAAATGTTCAATGACACAGGATGGGATCTATTTCTATCCTCTCACACTCATTAGTTAAATTCTCATTCATCTTAAATTCCAAAGCTTTTAGCCTGATCTGAATTTAGATACACACTCAGTTTCACTTTTCACACTGGTTCACACTTGTTAGCCTGGACTTTTAGAGGTCAAATTGATTCTCACTGTGTAAATTGTGCAACTGATATTCCATAATTTCAATTGAAACTAAGGCCCATTTCAAACTAAGGCCAATTGTTACATGTTGTAACCAGAGTATAACATGTTGCACAGTAACTGTTTGATTTATACTGCACAGTGTTAATGTTGTTACAGTGTGTAACAATATCGTGCATTCAGTATTAGGTAAAAGAAAAAGAAACAAGTAACAGAGCAGTGTAACAATGTGATAGGCTACTCTGGTTACAACATCGTGACATGTCATTATGAAGTTGGAAACAATCATTTTAAATCAAACCAAACTATAAGCACTCAATAGACGGCAGAAAATCCTGTACGCCGTATGTCTAGTGACGTCACCCAGTTTCCGCTGTCATTCCGCTCCGTGCCTCTCCGCTAGCACGGCAGACTGGAGTAGATAGTGCTTCAACAAAAGTATCGACCAAGACACCCTCCCGGATTTTAACTTTCTTTAGCACTAAATAACCCGAAGAATGGAGTCCGAATTATGGAATTAAAGCCAAGAGCCCTTGCAATGGATATTTTACTTGCTGAATTACTGCTTTACAGTAGCTTGCTTTCTATAGTTCACGGTAAGTAATGCTGTAGTCGTTTTTTGTTCAGTCTCCGTCCGTTCGAAGGTGGTAAAGTTATTACATGGTTATAACATGGGTTCTTGAAAACACGGGGAAGGAATGTGGCTACATGAATAGTGTATGTTATGAAAGTCTGTTTAGTTATTTATTTGTGTCCTATAGTTTAAGAGACTCTATCCCTGTGTTTTACACACATATTGACTTAAGTTTAGAGCTTTTTGTGAAAGTTACTCTGTGGCAGCAAGACAATCGCAGGAGTTCACTCAAGCCCGATACTGTTTCGCGCATTTGTGTGTGTGCGTTATATTTATTGATAGGCCTAGGCTACTGTAACTTTTCCATATATTTATGAGAGGCTTGTTAGGCTATACGTTGCTTCAGTCTTGCGAGGAAACGCAAAAGTTCATTTTAGAGCCTATACTCCGAGGCCTCAATGCACTGCGATTGATCGCTGGTGTCGGGTGTCATAGGAGCCCCTTGCTATAAAGAATGTATGTTTCTTTTCTTGGAGAGCAAACAAGTTATTTCTCTAATGTCCCTTTGTTTTTTGTTAACAAAACATAAATGCCCAGGGATAGACGTGTAATCTCTCAAAGTGCTCCAAATCTATTTCATTACCCATATTAGGCTACAACTGAGGCCACCAAGTAAAACTAAGTAAAATATTAAAATAAACACGTTATTATTTTATTTTATTTAGTATGTTTTATAAACATATTTATAACAAACCACCAATTCGTTATATATTTGGATTAGGGTTAGGGTTAGTTTATCAAACAATTGTAAAGCTGTTTAATAAACAATTGCATGCATATCCAGTTCCATGGAAAAACCTTTAGGCTATCATATTTGCTGGGTAATATAGTTCCTTCAAATATGGTAGATTTCTTGGTTGCAGATAGACCTAAAGAGTCTACTTTGGACTGGAGGAGAGATGTTTATATGGAAGCTTTTTCACCTTTGTTCAAATTATGCCAAGAAATGCGTCAATCTATATTTCAAAATCATGGAGTCTTGCTTATTTCCCTTTTTTTACTTGTAGGATTGCTCCACAGTCAGAATAACAGTTCAGTTCAGTAACCCTTTACTGTCTCTGAAGGGCCATTTAGTGCAGCATAAAAGACAATTAAAGTAGTCTACACAAAACATGAGTCCATATTAACACAACATACATAAAGACGAAGTATGATAAGAAGTGCAAATATGCAAGTTGTGCAAAATACAAGGTCAAAAGTAAGTGACAGACAGGGCAGGTTAAAACACTTTAGCAGTAGGCATATCATTAGACAATTTGACAAAGACTGTGAAGATGTGGTCTAAATCCCTAAAAATGTTGTCTAAATCCTACCTTAAAGAAAATGTGATAAATGTGATAAGTCAAAATCAAACCCAAAATACACATTTTTGAGTGGAATATAATATGATATAATGACGAAAAGTCATTTTGTAATTTATTACTTTATTATGCAGTCATTTTTCAGATCTTTCACCAACTTGTATGGACTGTTCATGTTCATTGAGTTCTAACACCCATGTGTTACTCCTGTGGTATAGTAGGCATGAGAGAAAATCTCAGAGCGTGTCTTTGAAGGAATTTAGGGAGGGGATGAGAGGATGTAATACACACTTCACACTCAGAGGCTAAAACACAGAACCAGTGTCACTAAACACCAGTCAAACACCCAGTGGTGTGTGTGTGTGTGTGTGTGTGTGTGTGTGTGTGTGTGTGTGTGTGTGTGTGTGTCTGTCTGTCTGTCTGTCTGTCTGTCTGTGTGAGTAAATCTAATATGGTTATTCATAAATTTATTCATTTCTAATTTCCTAGTCCTAGTTTTAGATTTGAGAAAGTTGCAGAATGTCAAGTTGAGAAATTTGAAGAAACTGGATGTTATTGAATTCTATTGGTGAAGAATGTACAGAATAGATGTCATCTTTCTTCCTGTTTGTTTCATTCTTGAAACATGAGCAGGTTAATTGTTTCATCTTATTGCAGCCAAGGATGGAGAGAGTTTAACGGAAGCCTGTAGCAGATCCCCCCCCCCCCCCTCACACACACACACACCCTCCCTATACACCCCGTCTCCTAGTCCCAACACCTCTCCCCCTCAACCACACACACACACACACACACACACACACACACACACACACACACACACACACACACACAGCCCGCCCCCACACACATACACACACAGACACCACACACACTGCACAACGCTCTCTGATAAGGCTTAAAGCAGGGGAGCTGTTGGTGTTCCTCCCAACCAGAACAAAACAAGACTAGAAAGAAGAGAGAGGGAGGGAACAGGCTCTCAAGCTGGGGTTGGGGCTGGGTGGCGGCACAGGGAGTACGACAGCAATGGAAGGCTTTCCACTGCATTTCTTTTCAGGACACTTCTGAAGCTTGCAGTGCAGAGAAGACAACCCCTTCCCTTTGCCCCCTATCAATTCTACTCCCAGTGGAGGGATTGTTAATCCTGTTGACAAGCTCAGACTCCTCAGCTGGTCCTCCTTTGTGCTCCCTCTCTCCCTCTCGCTATACTCTCTCTACTCTCTCCCTCTATCCTTCTCCTTCCTTCTCTTTCTCTGTCTGTCTGTCTGTCTCTCTCTCGCACTCCCACCGTCATTCCCTGCCTCCCTCCCTTTCTACATTTCCCTCTCTCTTTCCCTCTCTCTCTCCCTCTCGCTCTCTCTTTCTCTCTCCCTACCTTTCTCTCACTTGCCTTCTTCTCCCTCCTTCCCTCCCTCTCCCTCTCTCTCCCTCTCTCCACCCAACAACACCAAGTCCAGCATATCCAATACCTCATCCTGCTTACCCCTCTTTCAAAAGGCTGGTAAAGCTGGTAGGAGACAGACAATGTTGAGAAAGTCATTTGAGTTGACAGAGAAAGGTGTCAGGACAGACAGTCTTTTACTAGAGGTTGACAGTCATAGGTTTTGGGGACTTGAGTAGTAGTGAGACTTGGTGGTGTGTGGGTTTTCTCTAGAACTGTGTGTGTGTGTGTGTGTCTGTGTGTGTGTGTGTGTGCGTGTGTGTGTGTGTGTGTGTGTCTGCCCTTGAGCAGAGTTTGACGTTCTGTATCGAGGCGCTTCCCTTTTTCATTTATATCTTTTTGTGCAAAATTCATGGTGTGTTCACTACCAGGAGTATTCCGGCTTTCTAACCCGTACCCTCTCTTACTTTCTCTACCCATGGTGGGTCTGTCTTCTGTATTTTGAGAAGCTCTTAAAGTTCCTACCGCATTGCCAGCTTTATGCAGATGGAAAGTTCTCTTTGGCACAGAAAATGACTGAGAAAGAAGATGAAATGCCTTTTAGAGAAGTATGAAAACATGGCACTTGACTGGTTGATGAGTGAATTTGGGAGATGATCATAAGCAGGAACTAGCAAAGAGTATTCAGGCAGTTATGTGATATTTTGTATAGAGTTGCCTCATAGATCAAAGTTTGGGAGATTTGCATTGAATATAAGCCCCTTACTTCTTCCACAATACCAAATGAAAATGTTCCCCACGAACTGATGGTGTCCATGTACCAGAGATAATCCCACAGTTGGGGCAACTTGAACATGATGGTAGATTAAGGAACCACATTCCTGGGAGCGGACGGTCGTGCCCAGAGGCCAGTCATGGATGTTTAGGAAAGAGCTGGCATTGTTTGTTTGGTAGAGAGACAGACGGCTCCCCGGCATAACTCCTGGGTTTCTGCAGTTGGTGCAGAGAGAGAGAGAGAGAGAGAGACAGAGAGAGACAGAGAGAGAGAGAGGCTTCAATCTGCTCTGCGTTCAAGAGGATCAGTCTGACCGAGGCGCTGCACAAGAATCACCTAATGTGTGTGTGTGTGTGTGTGTGTGTGTGTGTGTGTGTGTGTGTGTGTGTGTGTGTGTGTGTGTGTGTGTGTGTGTGTGTGTGTGTGTGTGTGTGTGTGTGTGTGTTCTGTCTGTCTGATCTCATAAAAAGTGCAGCTGTTGAGGGGAGATTGAGCGTTGTAATCCCTACTGTTATGTATCCCACTGGGGGATGAGGTGTCAAGAATCCTCAATGACAGCTTTCAGTGCTCTCTCTCTCTCTCTCTCTCTCTCTCTCTCTCTCTCTCTCTCTCTCTCCCCCCCCGTCTCACTCTGGCCCTCCCCATACTGCTATCTTTTCAGGAATGCCTTGGGATTACCAGCTTCGTATATTTATTTTCATCACTTCAATGTCCAATAGCATACACCATCCCAATAGTTCTCATACGATCTCATAATTTAAGGAAGAGCTAGCCTATGTCATTGACTTGTATGCAAAGAGTTGACTTTCTTCTAAAGGCAGTGTTTCTATAGCCTGATTGTGACATCCCTATACTTCTTTCTCTGTACCTGTAGGCAGTGATACTATGTCCATTGTATTCTAATGTTCCTCTGTAGGTCAAACCTCTCTTCTTTCAGCCTTGACCTATGAACCGTGATTGAAGGGAGAAAAGGAGAAAAAAGAGATGGTCGATGTGGTAGTTGTACGATTTTGAATCTACAAGCTACTTTTATCTAAGTTAAGTTTGTCCATGGGAGTTTCTATGTCAGAGCTGTGTCATTCCATTGCCTAATTAATACATACAGGACTTGACAATGTAACAATGCATGATATAACAGCAAAGCAGCAATACAACCCTTAGTGTAGTGAGATTCCGAGAAATCATATGCTCTAGGCCTAATCTACACAGTAATGTGGTATATGTTTTGTCTTTTGTGGAATCTAGATTACATTCTATGCCGCATACTCAGCCATGTTGGACATAGGTAAGGGTGGGAGTGGGGTAAGAACGTCAGATGTCTCTGATGTATTTGTGGCTCATCTCCGCTGATTTGCCTCGCAGCCCTTTTCTGGAGTTCTCAAGTGCAGAGTCGTGTTCTGAGGACGTGTAGACAGGCTGTAAATTGTGGTTAGTCTGGGTTTTTACCCTGTTCAAGAGGAGGAAGTACTTACTCCCTGAGTAGCAGCAAGGAGACTCTGGGATGGCTCCACCATCTTTGGTCTGATGTCCATGCCAGCTTCTTCACTCTTAACATACATGGCCTGTGATTATAAGGTTACAGGTTCACAACATGTCAGGCAAGTTGTTTATACCCCTAGAGATATGTAACATGTTTGTATGTGAAACATAGGATACATCAACATTGTGGCATCTTCTATGCTTAAACATTAAACTGAATGGCCCAAATATCCACAGGTTCCGTTTTTGGTGTAGCAATAGAAAGATTGACAGCGTAGCTCTGTTCTTTTTTATATAGTGACTCAGTCTTACTCCTTCTATTGAACTGATACAGTAGCGAGGCATTCAAGAGTGGTTAGAGAGAGTCAATGAAGCGCTGTGCTGTCACTGCTGTGGTGGCTTCTGTCGATGATGGTGTCTTGGCGCTTAGTAGATTGGCATGTTGGTAAACCACAGCATGGCACCCTATCCCACAGCCCCCCCCCCCCCCCTCTCTCTCTCTCTCTCGCTCTCTCTCTCTCTCTCTCTCTCCGCAGGCATTGTGTCAGCACAGTCTGCTTGTAATGACAAGCAGTCTGTGTGTGTGTGTGTGTGTGTGTGTGTGTGTGTGTGTGTGTGTTTGCATCTAATGCCTCTACCCTACTGAACTGTCACTTTAGACACTTACTGACTCAATGAGGGGCACATGTATACTGTCCAGCCAGCTGCAATTGGGCCTCTCGTTCAAATGTGGAATGTCTATCTTGCTTCTGAAGAGACTACCATGAACTCTCATGGCATTCACTGCTTGTCTATGTTTCTTCTTACCCTTGGTAGATCACAATAATGAGTATAGGGTGTTATTGATGGCCATCATAGCAGTGTGCTGTTGCTGTTTTGGTCTAAGTTTCTGGACTAGTTCTCTGGACTAGGTCTCTCTTATCGATAAATAACGGTTAAATGAGAATAAATGAAAATGTGTTCTGCGTTAATAGATATCTTCTCTCCTCTCCTCAGGATCTCCGTTGCTTCTGTTTGCCAACCGTCGGGATGTGAGGCTGGTGGATGCGGAGGTCGGGAGGACAGAGTCTGCCGTGGTGGTCAGTGATCTGGAGGACGCCGCTGCTGTGGACTTCCTATACTCTGAAGGACTCATCTTCTGGACCGACGTCAGTGAAGAGGCCATCAAACAGACCTACTACAACCAGTCCACCAACTGTGAGTTTGGCACTATTCCGATCCCACTACTGCTACTGCCATTTAGAGACTGTTCTTTATGTTAAAGATTATGATGTCATGTTAAATGACATAACACCTCTTTTAGTATGGCTCAAGTAGAATAAAACATTAATATATTCTGTAATATGACTTTTCTAATATCACGTCAAGTTAAAAGGTCTAAAATGTAGGAAATCATACAAGCATGTCGGTATTGGAGGAGGGATATTGATCATTATTAATATTCACACTGAAATCTTGTTTTTCAGCTTTGAAAGAGGCCTTGGGGACCGGGCAGACTGTGGTTGTGTCGGGCCTGGACTCTCCTGATGGCCTGGCCTGTGATTGGCTGGGCCGTAAACTCTACTGGACTGACTCAGAGACTAATCGCATTGAAGTGGCCAACCTGGACGGTACTTCTCGCAAGGTTTTGTTCTGGCAGGACCTAGACCAACCCAGAGCCATCGCCCTCAACCCTGCCCATCGGTGAGTCCAAGCCTCTAGCCTGCCTCTCCCCCAACGACGATCATTTGTATGGTAATCTTGGATGTGGGAGTCATCTTTTCAATTAATTGAATTCATGAGGATGTCATTCCCAGCACCACAGGCATGAGAGACAGTGTGATGGGATGTGGGCGTGCGTGTGTGTGTGTGTGTGTGTGTGTGTGTGTGTGTGTGTGTGTGTGTGTGTATGTGTGTGTCTCCTAGGCTAGCTATGACATAGAGGGTGGGTGGGGATGCTGACATGATGTATTCATGAGGAAGTCTCTTCCATTCGTATGTATTTCTGGTTCATTGATTCATACATGTATCCGTTGGAGAGAGACGGTGGAAAGCGATGGTATTCAGCTGTGTCTGTTTCCTGTGTGTGTGTGTGTGTGTGTGTGTGTGTGTGTGTGTGTGTGTGTGTGTGTGTGTGTGTGTGTGTGTGTGTGTGGTATGTCGGTGTGGGTGTGGGAGAGGAACCTGGAAAGGTTACACTATGGGCAGTTCCTGTCAAGCAGTGGAGAGGCCTATAGGAATACATTTGAGTTGATGGATTTAGTGTAACTAGCCAGTGTGCTATTTTTGAATATCCATGCTACTCTGTTAAAAAGTGGACTTCAAACCCAGGAACCTGGCCTCTTGTCACTAATTAACATGAGGGTATAAAGATCACATGTAGTCACAGGTTTGTTTAACCCTGGAATTGATGGAGGACCTCCTTGTTTCTTCATCAGTCTTTTTTATTGAGGATTGTAAAACACTTCACCTCTACACCCTGCAGCAGGTTTCGGTTCATACGGTTCTGTCAGTCACATTCAAGGAAAGATTGATATCACAATTAAGTACTGACATTTGTGAGCAAAAGACATCTTTTTTTGTTTAGGAGTTTAGGCCATTATCTCCAGATAGGCTACACAATTTTATTTCACAGAGATGTAATCAATTATGTGGTCTACTATCAATCTTGTGCAAAATACCTCTCTAAAATGTCTAATAGATATCTAATAGATGCAGTTTGACATGGGTAGTTGGCTCCCGTCTGTCCTTGCTCTGCCCTCATTCATCTGTTAGTTAAGAGTTTAATTCCTAGACAGCCCTGCTATTGTTCTTCCTGCTCTTTGTTCAACCACCAACTGAATCCTAATGGAGCCACAGAGGAGAGAAGCTCTTAATTGTGAAAAATGTGCCACTGCTGTTGGACTCATTGGCAAACTAATATGTTTGGTCTCTTGGGAGGAGGGGTGGGGGTTTGAGGGTGGATGGCGGGGGGGGGGGGTTGCTTGTCATGCTTGGTCTCCTTGCTGGCATTGGGTTTGATAAGCGTTTCCGTTGGTGACATGCTCCCTGTCGTACGTACCCTCATGCTAAATGAGTAATCGGGCTTTCTCCAAACTCCCTGTTTCCTGCTATTTAATTGTTTTTTCTACCCCACTGGACAAAGGAATGCTAAACGGTTCCATGGCGTAAATTCTGTCAGTTAGTTGTGGTGTTGCATTTTAATAAGCCACTAGGTTGCTCCTTGACATGGGTGATCCCATTCCATTGCAGCTCATATCGTCCGATTTTATTTCCTTCTAAGACTGGAAATGGAAAAAAATATATATCTTTGCTTATATTGGCTCTTGTCAGCACATGCAAAGACTGAGAGTTGAGCTTACAGTATATCCATTTTTGGATGTGTGTTTTTGGAGAGCAACTCTAACCCATAAGGTGCTCTCTCTCTCTCCCCCCCTCTCTCTCTCTCTCTCTCTCTCTCTCTCTCTCTCTGTCTCTCTCTCTCTCTCTCTCTCCATCAAAGCAGCTAGCTTTGAAGAACTTCCCATTTCCACTCATGCACATTACATTAGTAACAGTAATGTGTTGAAATATGGGCTTTGTGTCTGACCTTGCACCACAATGTGAATACCACTGATATCAGTGACCCAAGCCTGACCTTTCAGAGTGTCGCACCTCACTGGAATGGATTAGAGTTCTCCTGTCCTCTCATCATTACACATGGTCCATATCTTGTGCTTGTACGTTTGATTCAGAGACACTGGAACAGCACATTGACAAGACATTGCACATATATTTAACTTTTCCCCCTTTTTATAATTCCCTCAAAAAACATCCCAAATATGCCCAAATGTCATTGCCTTTTGTAAACAGAAAAGGAAAAGGAAAGAAAGGGGAAAGTTACCTATGAAAGAAAGAAAGAAAGAAAGACAAGCCTACCTAAGTGAGCATATCCCATATCTGAAGTGTAACTTAGTCTACCATACCACACCCTGCACTCTCTCGAGCTGTCGTCTTTCCCTAGCTGTCGTCTGATAAAAGGAAAAACAGTCGACCACAGACACCAGGATGAGTGGGAAACCAGGAGTAGGCTAGGCAGGTCACACATTGTTCAGACACACTGTGCATGTTTGTTCCAGACCAAAGTTCAAAGTTCAAAAATGTTATTGTCGTTAGTAGATATGGACATTTCTCTCAACTCAGTGTTTTCTGTTCTAATACTATTTGTTGCCATTTCCATGTATGAGTAACCAGACCTCTACCTATCTTCTTTATTTGCTAGTGGGCTTCCCCCGCCTTACTACCACCATGGATATCAGTGAATAGGAATGTTTCATGCCTGATTTAGCCTCTATTCAATGTACTGTACCAAGAACTGCTTGGAGAACGTCCAAGTGTGTTAGGATTTCTATCAGAAAACGTCACAGGAAGTGTGTAGGGGATGTAAACATTTGGTAGGAAATGGATGTGTGTGTGTGTGTGTGTGTGTGTGTGTGTGTGTGTGTGTGTGTGTGTGTGTGTGTGTGTGTGTGTGTGTGTGTGTGTGTGTGTGGTTTCTGGTCAGGCAATCACCACCATGGTTATTGACACATACCATCCCCTCCTCAGCTACATGTATTGGACAGACTGGGGGGAGGAGCCTCGCATTGAGAGGGCGGGCATGGACGGTAGTAACAGGAAGATCATTGTGGAGGTGGACATCTATTGGCCGAACGGGCTGACCATCGACCTGGAGGAACAGAAGCTGTACTGGGCCGATGCCAAACTGAGCTTCATCCACAGAGCTAACCTAGACGGCTCCTCACGGTCAGTCTTTGCTTATTGTCCTCTGTCCTCCCCTCTCTCGTTTTCTCTCTCTCTGTTCTATTTTCTCTCTTCCCTCTCTCTTCTGACCCTCTCTCCCTTATTCAGACATGTATGCCTTTTGCCCTACAACATAGATCTAACAAATGTGAGACAAACCACGTATTAATGCAATACAGACCATCGACACTCACTTTTCATCTTTCATTGTTAGTCCTACACCCTCTGGTCACAGGCAGCAGCCTCTTATTAAAATGTAGGCCTAGCGCTCAGCCTCAGTTCAACTTCATTTTCAGAGAATGGTATGGATAAAACCTCCAGTCCAAACACTTGGGACTCCAGAGGCCCCAATCCAAACATTGGCTCTGCACGTAGGCCCAGTTCTCCTGACCCCTCCCTGCGCTGCACTTCGCTCCTCTCCTCTCCCGTGCGGTTCTCTAAACTTGAGCTGACCTCTGCACCATATACTGCTGTAACCGTAGCTGACTGG
Organism: Argentina silus; assembly: GCF_951799395.1. Lineage (NCBI taxonomy): Eukaryota > Metazoa > Chordata > Actinopteri > Argentiniformes > Argentinidae > Argentina > Argentina silus. Next base: position 16,524,702 of record NC_139657.1, on the reverse strand, counting down.
CCTGGCATTATGGACCTGATTTGGGCCCCGGGGGCGAAGGGTTGCCTTTCCTTTGTGTAACTGGGATTTAATGGTGATTTTAATAAAGAGAAGTATGTTTACATACTCAGGGGTCGCTAGGGAAGTGAGAGTGTTTCAGGGTGGAGAGGGGGGGGGGCGTAGCAGAGTTTGTCTTGAGGCCATTTCTTTTGTAGTGCCCCCAGATGCACAACTGACAATGTTAGTAGACATCAACTGCCTCAGGGCCAAATCTTCTTCGTCTAACTCTAAGTTGTGACTCACAACTTTGAAGTGGGATGCGTGATGATACTTAATGCATGCATGTAAGTTATACAAAATTAAATGTAGTACCATGGTTGAAGAGAGATATTAATCCAGTGAAATGTTAGCAGACACTATTAATAAAATGATGAATTGATGTCATTTAACATATGATAAGGATGTGTCTGATGTTACCAGTATATTTTAGACATGGCAATATGCCTTGTCAATATCTTATTTTTTCATGGCAAACTGACAGATTAGTTATTTAGTTATGATGTCAATTAATAGTGGGCCGGCCTCCCATGAAAATGTCCCTTACTGAAATTCATCTGAATTTAGAAAAAAATACTCTATGTAATACTATGTTGAAATGTGTGTGAATTATGAAACCAGAAAGGTTAGCCTTTCATGTGCACAATCTTGACACGTCTGATTAATGGAACAGTTTATAGTGTGTTTTCAATGGCTTGAAACACGTACGATATGCAACGCTACGCGTCCAACTTCCAAGGACGTCAAACGCAAAATAGCTGTGAAATCTGGATGCAATTAATTTTTCCCTCCCTTCCTCCCCCCAACCTACCAACCCCTCTGTTCTTCACACACTATTAAAGTTTTGGGGGAGAACATGTTATCACGCCCCCTCCCACGCGTCCTCCCCCTTCCTCCCCTCTTTTGAAAGCATATCCCTTACGAACCCTTGACTCCTCATGAACCCTCCGCAACTTTGTGATTGATGAAGTCTGTCCCCTCCTTCCAGAATTCTGCTGTATCAGGGTTCTTCACACTTGTGTACAGCAGCCGCGGCCTGCCCTGCTTTGATCCAGTGTGTATTTATGTCCTGGTCGGGGCCTGGCCTGGTCTGTGTGTCGTCTGGTGGCTGCTGGAGGGAACGCTAGTCTGGCTGTACTACTGATGAACCCAAATGAAGGCTTTATGTTTATATGAAATAATATTTCATAATAAAGGCCTCTTTTTGGTATGACACCATCGTGCTCTTAGAGTAGCTGAATGGAGCTCTCTGTCCTGTACTGCTGGTCCTGGATGGGCTGCTGTTCCTGGCGGTCCGCATAGACTGATAGACTCGGCTCCGACTTACGTCTCCTACTGAATGAGGACAGCTGTTAGCGCTAGTTAGCACCAGGCTAGCACAGGGGCAACTGTTCCCCTGTTAAATTACCCTACCAGATGCTCCATTAAAGTTCGATGACAACCTGATTTGTTTAATTTTCCCCTGGAAGGGGAGTTGGGCAGGCTGCTGAACGTTTTGGTTCCATTACATAGCTGCTGTGGACCCCCTCCAGGGTCTGAAGTCCCTGACCAACCAGGGGTCTAGGTTGTTGTTGTTGGTAACCAGCTACAGGTGTCACTTGTTTTATTGGGGATTTTTGCTATTGCTCAGTCTGTTTTGGATTTTTTTTGCAAACTATTGCTTTGATAGTGGCCCAGACAATGTATAGAATGACTAGAAACTACAAAGATTTTTATTTAAATCAATCTGCTCAAACAAATTCTTATGTCAAGCTAGAATACCATATCAATATCTAAAAGTAAGCTTTTACTTTTCCTCATTGCTTTCCAACTTTCCTCTCACAGTAGTGGTACTGTCGAAGCATTCATTGACTGATGGTTATAAAACACGAATACTATAATGCAATCATGTGTTTAACCTACAGAGAGACTGTTGTGGACGGCACCCTCACCCACCCGTTTGCCCTCACCCTGTCTGATGAGACCTTGTACTGGACTGACTGGCAGACGCGCTCCATCCACGCGTGCAACAAACACACAGGAGACAAGAGGAGAGAGATCCTCAGTGGCATCTACTCTCCTATGGACATCCAGGTGCTGGGGCCTGAGAGACAGCCTGACAGTGAGTAGCCTCTGAGTAGTCTCATGATGAAACTTACAACACATGAATGTCCTACATGTGAGTATCTCTTTAGTCTCAAAATAGTGGTTGTGTTTCAGAAACACTAATTCTGCACACAATTATTATAGATCTTAACAATACCGGGAGAAGTGTTAAACATCTCAGGAATCACATCAATATGACATAACAATCTTTTAATTTGCGTAGGGTTGTGCAAAATGTGTATATCCAGAACGCATCCTGTATCTGTCTGGAATAAGTTGATGTTTTTGACACATGGCTTGATGTCCTCTCAGTGTTCATAATTACTGTTTTTAAGCACAACATAATGGTGTCTTTGTTTTGTTGGACTATCTTTAGACTCT